>NC_064555.1:12114253-12443753 GCF_023856365.1 Brienomyrus brachyistius | reverse complement strand
ATGTGGTTTAATGAAAGACTTTGGGGGAGGGACAACAATAGGCCAGGAATGGACCAAGACAGTCAAACCAAAGGCCAGATAAAAGACCCAGACCAAAACAAACCCAAACAAGTAAGGCATTGCTGTTAAAAGTGAGGAATGTCCAGCTGGAAGGGTTGCTAGGAGGCTGAGGATAGATGTATGGCTGGGTGACCAGGTGAGTCGGAAGGTGGGTCCAGAAGCGGGGGCCTGGTCTGTGACAGTGTTTTGGATAAATACAGAGTCAGTCAGCTTGGGAGTGCAGCTTGGGTTAGAGGAGTCAAAACGAAAGTGTATGTGAAGAATGAGGTTTCAGTTTACTGTGGCTGTAGAGCTGCTATCTGGAGGAGAGAGAGAACGGAAAACATGCTTCATGCATTAACAGGAAAGCAGGAAAGGGGCACAAAAAAAACAAGGGAGTCGAGCAACTCTTTAAAAAGATTATATATTACAGAAACATTTTTCCAAATAATTACACACATTATAAAATACTTCTTTTCCCTTTTCAGCACCATATTTTGTCTAAACGTAGCCGTTGGTCTTACAAAACACAAACAGATCTTAATGGTGATGTACCTTTGAGAATCACAGACAGTTTTTGAGCACCAAGGTTTTCAATATTGTCCCTCCCTCATTTATTTGCCCATACACAGCCCCCCCTCCCAGACTGATCCCACATAAGCTCCCTTTCATTTATTTTTCTCTCACATGCTGTTCCCTGCTCTTCCCAGGAGTTTTAAAGAAGCGGCCTGCCCCCTCCCACCTGATCTCTCCACATCCCTCCCACTAAGCTGCTCGGCCAGACCACAGCCCAAGCACTGGATTAACAATGAGAAATGACAGGAGTAGAGCGGCATCGTTTAATCGTCACAATAACGACAAACGAAATAGTACAGCGGCTTACTGCAGTGTACACATTCGAACTTAAAACAGCGGTCGCCATGCATAGTTCACTGCGGCCTCATGTTTAATATACGTGTTTGATCTGTCTTTGTTTGGCGAGAGAAAATTGAATGAAATAAATAAAGAGGAAATACCACATTTACTGCCATATTTAGTTGGAGTTTTAAGCACCCTGTATTTTTAAATAAATAAAATAGTATTTCTGTACATATGTTTGTAATGCACAACTCCAGTCAGAAAACTGATCATTGCAAGTTTTACACTTAGATCTGTGAATCTCCAAACGTTACAGTATTTGATCACATGAATGTAATTATCGCTTATGACAACTAACACCCCATATGGAGCCCATACCCACATTAATTCTGATATGTTTTGATCCTAAAACGAGGCACTATGTCAACAAGCATGTTACAAATATGTAATCTGAACTAAAACAGTCCTGACTGTATCATTTCATAAGCCAAAATTGTTTTAGCACACGAAAAGTTAGCTTGTTAAAATAGTGACCGGTTCTTGACAGTGATGGTTTTAATTCTTTGTAACACATGTACAAAACATTTGTATCTGGTACAATTTGCAAGGCTTAATAGCTTTGGTTCTGCAGCATTTACACAAAGCTGTGTTACCATCTCTTACTGCGAATGCATGTACAGCAACCAAGCATGCAATATTGACACGAGAGGCGGCCATATTGTCCCTAAGATATTTCTGTTAAAGATTCTATTCTTTAAAACAGCCCACTGAGGCTGATAGCCGTTTGGTGTCGCACCTCAAGTTTAAGCAAGCTGAGTAAGTCCTCACAGTTTTCTCTCCTGTCTTCTTGTTCCCTGTAGTATGAACTGTCATTTTTAGCAATATGGCTGACTGAATGGCTTTAGTAATATGTGGTGAAGCTATATAATACTGAGTAAAGCCAGCTGTAGCCAGACATCAATGAAAATAATATTCACAGATGGAAGACGTGGGAGTGTGAAGGAATTCCAGCGCGTGAGCTTCTGTTCCATCAGACTGTGTGGTTCCTCTTCATATTTTTGGGTTGACTCTGTTCTTTCGGTCTCTACGTTTGAAACAGCGTAACTCAGTTAACTCCCAAGCTTTTCTCAGTATACCTTTCTGTCAGGCAAGACAGGAAGTGAGGTAAAGGAAGACTTTAAGTGAGAGATTGAGAGACGTGGGGAAAGGGGTTAGGGTGGCAATTTGAGAGAGAAACGGCAAAACAAAGGGAGTAGTGAGAAGTATAGCCAATATCAGGGCTATATCGTAGTTAAAGCTTTGGGGTCAGCTGCTCAATTAAAACACTGTTTTATTCTGTTTTGGTTGGAATGCTATTTCCCTTCCTCAAGGTAGATCTTTATTCTCCGCAGCACGAGAGTGTACTTTTGTTCTACGTTTCTCTTCTTCTGTTGTCCATCTGGTGTTAGAAGATTTTCCTGGTTGTTGACTTCTGAGTGAGCACATGACTGAGTGTTAATGCGTCCTTTACCTTTAATGCTAGTAGGATCTCAATGGGTGTCTGTATCTGATTGTAGTGCATGTGTTTGCCTACCTTGGTGTTCTCGTGTGCATCAGTGTAAATGAATGTATGACTGTGTAAATATGTGTGTTTTAACCCAGGAAACAGACAGGTCCAACTTCAAAGCCAAATTGTTGGTTTTTCTCCCCAAAGTCTGAGATCTTGATGTCCAACAGGGGGAGCTGTTCCACCTGGGGTGTGTTAACCTCCAACACCGTCCTGTCAAAACCCTTGCGATACTGGAGTGAGAGAAGGGGAGAAAAGTTGTAGGGGACAAGGTTAATTATTGATTTTATCTCACGTTCATTATATGAGTTATAGTTAGAATAAGCTATTATGTTGCATTAATGTATTTTTCTAGCCTAATTTACCTAATGAAACAAAAGGCTTTACACAGGGTCATGTAAAATGTGACAAGGATGGGACGATGACACATGCAGCACAATAACAGTATTTTTTATGGAATTTTAACACCTACTATATGTCTGTTTTAGTGCAGGGACATTATCTAGCATTTAAAAGCTGCTCTTAACAGAGAATAACCATCTTATTTGCAGGGTAATCTCATTCGAGGTAATAGCTTATCAGTGTATCATTAGCCATTAGATGTGTAAGGACTTACAGAGCAGCCATCAATGAGGGCCTTGATGTAAGGGCTCGTCTCATAGCCCAATTCCTTTTCGTCAGCCCCCAGGAATTGCAGAGCCCTCTTATGGCCATCTTTGGCAGTGCGGTCAGCCCAGGCCACAGAGCGATGGCAGTGGTAGGTGAGGTTCTGTCGGGCCTGGACGCTCAGGAGACGGATGAAACCCAGCTGCACCACACCCACAGGCTCCCCATTGGAATCTATGTAGGAAAACTGGGAAATTGGAAGAGGAAGCCCTTAGTCCTCATAGCGAATGCTACAAAATTTACTGTAGGATAAATATGCATTTTTAGATAAAACGGACAAATTCTCACTTTGCTGCCTGTTGCAAACTGACTGTACCAAGAGCCAGGAGTCTCCTTAGACCAAATGTCCATCTTTACCTGAAGTTGGGGGAGATAGGGTGAGTTTCACAGTGTGTTGTGTGCTGTATTAGAAATGTTCTGTTGATCAGCTACACCTGGGTCCTCACCGAGTCGCTGCTCTTGCTGGGGTAGAGGCAGGTCTCGCCGCCAGCGGTGAAATTGCAGAACACCTTGAAGGAGTCACGAGAGCAGCCCTGGTTCGGATCAATCCAGTATTCGCCTGCACGAGGAAAAGGGAAGCGTCAGACTGTCCCCACAGGTTACTGACATTTCTGTTCTTTTGGATCAGGCATCACAAATCGCAATAGGCTTTTATAATAAGAACTTCTGATTTTCACCGATGACTAACTCACATTAATTATTAAATCTGATGTCTAAAGAATCTCAGACTATAATTCCAATGACTGGACCCTGGCACCAATGCTGACTTTGCTTTACAGAAATCTTTTTATTTCAAGAGCCTTAAAAACACCCAAAATTAACTTGTAATACAGTGTGAAATATGTATTCTTATGATATGCTATCATGTGAATGAGAACTGGAACATGAAAATCTTGGTGTTGCAAGTTGCCCCTTTTCCCGAGACGTGAGCTGACTCCTGGCCGCAGATGTACCATCTTTGTAGTCCGGCTGGCTCAGCTTGAGGTCCTGACAGGTGCGAGCGGGGCTGTCCTGAGTGCCCAACGGGAAGCGCATCGTCTCGATCTCCTGCCGCAAGGAGTTCAGCGAGCCGAAGATCTCCTCCATGCCCTCGCTTCCTGTCAGGAAGTCCTCGCCAGGCGAGTCGGCGGGGATCTGGCTGGCGTCGATGGAGCGCTTGGACTTCTTGGGGATCTGGATGGGCAGGGGCTGGATGACTTCCCCAGGGGGCCCCTTGGGGCAGAGAAAAATCAGCAGGGTTACAAATGCTACCCTCACACATTCACGTGGTACCCCTACCGCTCCTTAACATATTGTGTAATAAGTGGGATAGTCGGTCCAGGATATATACAAAACAAAGGATGCGTTTGAACTAACTGCCGGAGATTGAGGGTGTTTCTCAATACCAAGAACGCAAATACCATTCTTGTGGGCTTGGCAAGACCAGTCTTGCTAACTTGTCTCCCAAGAACGAACTTTGGATGCAATGAATCATGGGATTGTTCTCGCTTGGTGAAGATGCAACTCATGCATCCTTGATATTTGGAGCGGGGTAAGAAGGACATCCTGGGATTTTTACCATCTTCTGTACTTCTTCGTATTAGGACTGGTCTTCGGCAAAGGAAGATGACGTAAACCGGGTAAGCGAGAACACAAGAACGGGGACGTATGCATATTGATACGGTACTCACTGGGGGTCCAGGGGGGCCCTGCACACCTTTCTCGCCTTTGGGTCCAGCTCCTCCCTGAAACACACATAGGAGGCGTCAGCATCAGGGTAAAAATCCACTGCCTGTTAGAAGAACATTCTCAAAAAAAATTCAGAAAATCAATATTTGAAATACAGTACCAGTCAATTTTTTAGACACATTTTAGTTATACTATTTTTTGAGTAATTATAAAGACATCAAAACTATGAAACAACATATAAGGAATTATGCACCATAAAAGTATTAAACAAAAAAAATTGTTGGAGGGCAGCTCTGTGGGCTGCTGGTTCAAATCCCTGGGTGAGCAGAGTGATTCCACCATTGGGCCCTTGAGCCAGGCCCTTAACCCCAACTGCTCCAGGGACTGTGTGACCCCATGCTCTTCTCTATGCCAGTTCCATGAGGTGGCTCCTGGGAGGCTTTTCCAGCTGCCCTTAAGGGGGTCCCACATATACACTGATCACTCGCTGGCCATTTTTCCTTCACTCTCTGGTCAGACTCCTCCAAAACCCTGTCTACTGGGTATTGGTCAGATGGCCAGGACATGTGATGTAACACTGTATCACTCTCCATTGTGGGCAGCATGGCATGTCCAAGCTTTTGACTGGTAGTGTAATTCATACCTTTCTGCTGAAAATGGCCGCATGTGTGTTGTCACATTTAACACTATCAGTACTTTATCTTGATGGTGTCATCATCAGGATCTGTTACGCTTCAACGTTTTCTCCTAACAGTACTGTATAAGGAGGAGTACTCACTGTTGCACCCTTAGCACCTTTCAGACCTTGAGGACCCTGTGGGAGACAGAGTACAAGAGTAAAAAGATAAGGCAGACATGGGGCAGGGGGTGGGGGGGGGGGTGGCAGGGATAGCCATGTTCATTAGATCATACTATAAACTAGGCAGTAGATCATACTATAAACAGACGATCACATTAGATCAGTGACCAAACTGATCGTTCTGCTGTTCTGAACAAGATTTTAAGGGATCTGTTGACTTGCCAGTGGATGGTTGATTGGAAGATGACACAGCAGGTAGAAACCTTATGACAGTAGGATGGAGAGGATGGAGAATCAAGAGGTCACAGGAAGTAACAGAGCTACTCACAGGAAGACCAGGCGGTCCGGCGGGACCCAACGGACCAGTGCCTCCAGGGATTCCCTGCAACAGAGTGGAACATCATGTAGTGATACCCATGGCCCAGGGAAGAACCACAGTAATGGTGACATCACAGGTCATGCAAATACTCAGTGCTTTCTGCTTTGCGATGGAGTGAGTACTTTGGTGATGAATGACTTCAATTTACACAGTATACATATATTGGCACATTTTCGCAATTCAAGACTTTAGAACATATCTAATATGGTGGACTGCCAATTTCAAATTCAAGGCAAGTCTATATAAATGGTGAAGGTCGTAATGTGTGTTTTAATGGCTGCTATGTATAGATGCTTATCAGAGCCGTGATGTTTATGGGTAGTTTTGTTTACTCACAGTTTCTCCCTTTGGTCCAATTGTCCCTTGGGGCCCTGGAAGACCCCTATCACCCTTCTCCCCTTGCTCCCCTGTGGGCCCGATGAGACCAATCAGACCGGTGTGGCCCTTCTCACCCTTCGCCCCTGGGTCACCACGCAGACCAAGCAACCCTGGGGGTCCCTGCATGGGGGAGCATGTCAAGGTTAATACTTACTGATCTCTAAAGCACTATCGTGAAATGACACCTAAGCGTAACACACTGAATATGCAGTGAGCGATGCCTGGAAGGAATAATAAAATGAGGCAAAAGACATCAATACGACATTATGAAAATGATATTGCACTGAGGTGGCTGCTCTGGCCTTACCATGGGTCCTGGGGGGCCTGTTTGTCCTGATGGTCCTGGAGCACCTTGTTCGCCCTGATAAGGGACGAGGACAGACATAAAGAGACGGACGGGTCAGATGCACAGGACCTCTGCCTTATTCTATTCTCATGGTCGATAATAATACAGCATGGTAACAGCATGTGGTTAATGTGTGCATTTAGCATTAGGATACTGCAGTTAGCAAGACTTCCATTTTACACTATTGCAACTCACAATAACACCAATGGCGGAAAGAAATTAGGGATGACAAAACAGACAGAATAGTCATAATGTTACAATAGGGCCCTAAGGCTCTCACCACAGCTCCTGGGAGTCCCCTCAGACCCTCTGGCCCTGGTTTTCCTGAGGGGCCTTGTGGCCCCACGGGGCCTGTCTTTCCAGGGGCACCAATGGCACCGGAGTCTCCCTGTTAGCAGAGGCAGAGAGCAAAAGATAGCGAGGCAGAAGGTTACCCAGCGGTGCGATAATTCAAAATACAACTGACTTATTGTTTATATTTGATGTAATTATCAAGTTTGCTATTCGCGTATCTTAGTTTGAAATTCATTTTAGTAGATTTGATTAAAAAGCTTTTTGAGACACATGATAACAAGATGACTAAATCCAATGCACTGAAACCGGTCAGTGATATCGTTCAATGGACCATGGGTGATAAATATTAACCCTTTAAATCCTCACCTTGCTGCCCTTCTCGCCATGACGTCCCTCAGGGCCTCTTGTTCCCGGGGGACCCTAGGAAACATGCAATAAGAATTAAACAAAATGTATATATGTAAACACATCTAAACACAGTATGGCTGTTGCGATCAGTAATCCATTTATGACAGTATTATTTTAAGTGCCTTTGTTTGTATACTACTGGGAAACACATAGACTATAGTAGCTAATGATATTACCCTCTTCCCAGGGGGACCAGGAAGTCCGTTTTCACCAGTGGGCCCAGGAGAGCCCTGATTGGGACAGAGTCAAAGGATCATTGAGCTGCATGATCACAAGAAGACATCACTACAATTACAATAACCATCAGTTATTTATAATCATAATGATAATGATTAACAGCATCAGCTACTGTGGGTCACTGACCGGCTCTCCTTGTTCACCATCCTCCCCTCTCTCCCCCTTTGCTCCATCTTGACCCTGAAATACAAGCCATTTAGTTGCTCGAGGGAGCACATGCGTACTATGAAATGCAGAGAAGCATATATGGCTGCATATATCGTCGTGGGGTTTCCTCCGGGTACTCCGGTTTCCCCCTACAGTCCAAAAACATGCACGAGTGAATGGTGTGTGAGTGTGCCCTGCGATGGGCTGGCCCCCCATCCTGGGTTGTTCCCTGCCTCGTGCCCATTGCCTCCGGGATAGGCTCCGGACCCCCCGCGACCCAGTAGGGTAAGTATTAAAGAAATATAAAACAGTAACAGCTTATGTCTTCCTGATTTCCAAACTGTTAGACCTAATTTGTTGTACTGGCATTTTGTATAATTTTTTTGTGTTCAATATGATTTTTTTTGACCATCTAATAGCTCGATTATAAAGACTACAAACATAATGTCTGCTGTAAAATTGTACTCACTATATTGTTTAGGAACTTGTAGTAACTGAAAGATTACCTTGAGTATTTAGTCAGTAACACTTGAATACTACTGAATACTCACTCTTGGTCCGACTTCACCAGTAGGGCCAGGATCACCAGGGAAACCAACAGGGCCCTATGAAAGATAAGCAAATCAAATGGATAAAGGTCAAAAAGCAATAAAAACAGAAAATTTTGTATTTCTTCTGTGTTGTTTTCCAACTACCAGTTTGGTTGTCTGTTTAACATTTACGCACTGGGTTTCCTTTCGGACCGTCATCTCCAGTCGGGCCTCTTCCACCTGCAGGACCAGGGGTTCCTGGCTGTCCAGCCTCTCCCTTCTCGCCACGCTCTCCACGAGGACCCTGCCATTGGACATGGATGCTTATCAATCAAACTGCTCTGTGACATCATTCGCAAAGAATAGTGAGCCAGCGCAGTGATTATCTGAGGTCAAACAATATTCTAAAGTCAGCCAGAGTAACAACAATTTATATTAAAGCGATGTGTGTTGAAGACAGCATACAAGGCCATTGGTTATTGCTAATGAAAACAACAGGCTGCCAATGACAGGCATTTAATGAACAGCTTCTCACTTTCTTTCCTGCCTCCCCTGGTACTCCTGGTGGTCCAGATTCCCCAGGTTCTCCCTTTCAAAAATGACAGGTAAGAAGTTACACACAATTTACACACACACTGGTAATCATTATGCACTGGTAAAGACCAGTTATACATATCTCTACACATACTTTGATTTATGTACTGCACATGCAAATATACACAGACATGTCCTTACTTTCTCGCCCACGTTGCCAGGGTTACCCAATCCACCCGGAGGGCCTTGAGGACCCTGAAGGGGTAGAAGAAACATACAATGGACTCCCAGACAGTTAATTTCAGTATTCTCCAGTGAGGGATTAAAGAATTGACCAAAATCAACAAAAATGTTTTGTTCTATAATGGTCATTTTAACAACTGCCATTACGAAGTGCTGCTCTGCCAACCTTCTGCACCTGTTACCTCACTGTAAATGAAAGGCTTTGACAGACTTACATCTGCTCCACTGGGGCCCGCAGGACCACGGGGGCCAGGCGGCCCTGGAGGTCCCTACAGATGACAGATAAGAGATGAGAGAAAAAGAAAGCAACATGACCTCAATGAAGATATTACTATCAAATTAACATAAAAACAATGGAAGCACTGGACAGAAGAGGAGGCTGATTGGTTTGAAGTGACAAGGTCACTCACCATTGATCCCCCGTCTCCTGTCTCTCCTTTCTCTCCTGAAGGCCCTGGCAATCCCTAAATAACACATTTTTCAAAATAAAGAAACCATAGTCATGAACGAACTTAATATGTGGTCTTTATGCAGACAAGGGAATTAATAAAGACAAGGTTTGTGAAGCAAAGATGGTTCTTCATGTAGGGCTAGAGGAACACTGACGTCTGACTCATTTCATAGGTACCAAGGCTTTGCTCGTAAGGTCGCGCCTAAGGACCTGTATAAATCAGCTGATATTAACCTGCAGGCCTATAGGTCCCGGGGGCCCCGGGAATCCTCTTGTCCCCTCGTCTCCCTTGGCTCCGAAGGGCCCTTGCTGGCCCCGGGCTCCTGTCTCTCCATCAGCACCCTGGGAAATAGGAGGCAGAAAACATGTTGTCATAGCAATTAGTGTCCCTGTGTTACTGAGCGGATTTGGCGGTCTTGGGGACCACGGCTAGGCAAGTCCGATGGTCCTTCCAGTAATATATTAGTGATTGTTTAATGTAATAAAGCTCTAATGGATGTAGTGCTTTTTTCTATCTGGAAACAAATGTCACTACCAAGTGGTTTAATGTTTCATGCTACAGTCGTGTGCTCTGCTTTACACCTGATGGCTAATGTTTAAATTACAGTGCTTCATCTATCACTACTTTATAAGTTCAGTCTTAGCTTATATTTCTATCTACCAGAAACATTAAGACACTTATGATTGGAACAGAATTTGACTGGGACATATAACCCGTACCTACCCGGAACACTTCACTTAAACTATTCTACTGAAATAAAATACAGCTTTACAAGTATATGGTGGTATTGAGTATTATAGGGTATGAAAAGTGGTACTATATTTAAAAAAACAATGCATGTTTGAATGGTTTTATGGTACTAATATTAACTATATGTCAGATCACTAGTTATTTTGCCTTAAAATGCTATTCTGTGGTTGTGAACCTCATCTATGGACAGATGAGCAGGCGTCTGCTACACTTACAGCAGCTCCTGGCTGACCAACTGAACCCATAGGCCCTACTGGACCAGGAGGACCCTGTAAACAAACCAAGAAGACAACAGCAAAATCTGAAAGAGCAGAAATAATGCCAATATAGACAGAAACTTGGGTTTTCAATGTGGCATTTGTCTATTGAAATGCAGCTGGATACTGGCAATATGGAAGGAAAAAGGAAGTGATGTCACTCACGTGTTCTCCCTTGTCACCTTTGGCACCCTTTTGGCCATGCTCTCCAACCTCACCCTGCAGTAACAAAGATCGCACCAGATCAGGAATAAAAACTGCCTTTCCTTTGGCAGCAGGTTTATGAATGAACTGTCTTCCGGTTTGACAGTGCATGCTCTGCATGAATATGCTAGCTGCATGTCTTCTGAAAGTATTTGTTCTTCACTCCTGGAAATGTTGTCAATTCTTCAATGGAGCAGGTCAAAAAAACTTGGTAGCCTGAGAAATTCCCACTCACACTCAATCATCAAGTTCATCTGAGCATGATCACATCAAGGATCATCACCTAGTCCATACAGCTATGGAGGCTATATTTTTTAATACATGTCTGTAGTACAAGGTGCATTTCGATCAAATGTCTGTCAAAATTTTCCATGGTGTTGACCCATGGACACTGATAGTGATGATTATGGTCAGTTATAAACAGTGAAGTGCTTAGAGTGTATGTCATTACAAATGCAACGTATGATCTAGTTTAAACTCCTGAGATAACTGCCACCCCAGACTAGGTAAACTGTACTGACCTTGTCTCCATCTTCTCCAGGTACTCCAGATGGACCAGCAGGACCCGGAAGTCCCACTGGGCCTTGAATACCATCACGACCAGCAGGACCAATCGGACCTTTTTCACCCTGAAAAGACACAAACCCTGGTCAGATGGGGTAAACTGAATATAACATAAACACAATATAACAGAAGCAATACTCACAGGAACTCCTTTCTCCCCTGCAGGGCCAGGAGGACCCTGGGGGCCAGGCCTTCCTGGGGGCCCAATGGGACCCCCAGTGCCAGCAGGGCCTCTCTCACCTGGTGAACCCTGGGAAGACCGGTGACATATAAGTTACACGCACATTTACATGATACCTCGATGTATGGTCATATGTTATGGATAAACGTCATTCTTCTGACTGTAATGAGTTTTAAAATGTGAATTCATAGCAACCACTGTCTAATAAGTAAATAAATATTTCACAAAGAGGGTGGAAAGTAACACTTACAGCTGGTCCAGGTGGTCCGGCTGGACCTTCACCTCCTTTGAGCCCTCCACCTCCCTAAGAACCAAAAAGACAACTGTTATAATAGCAGAATATGAATGAATGAACTGCAATGGTTTGGCACCCCGTCCTAAGTTGTTCCCCGCCTCTGGGATAGGCTCTGGACCCCCTGCGACCCCGAATAGGACAAGCGATTTCAGGAAATGGATGGATGGATGAATGGATGGATGGATAAATAAACGAATCTCTCTTAGCAAAACGCAATTATTTTTAGTTGCATGTAAATCCTGAAGTCCAGATATGATAAGAAATTATGCTAAATGATATTAATCGTGATCTCAGATGAAGAGGCTGTGTCAATTAATTTAAATGATAAGATCTTATGATAAGTGTCACTACCAACAAAAACTACTATATTGAAGCTGAAGGTCTTTTTTTGCACATCATTTGAAGAAGTAAATCGTAACGCCAATCATACAATCATACAGCCACATTAATCTTACTAAAGGATTGGCACAAACGAGTTTTAAATAGGACTGTGTGGGACAGCCTTATGTCCTCACCGGTGTGCCAGGAAGTCCCCTTTCTCCTGGGAAACCTCTTAGTCCAGAGGGGCCATCCTTGCCTGAAGGCCCAGGGGGACCAGGGTCACCCTTGGTTCCCTCCTTCCCTGAAGGCCCAGGAAGGCCCTGTTCGCCTGGAGGCCCTGGAGGGCCGGGGTGGCCGCGCTCGCCCATTTGGCCAGTCTCTCCAGAGGGTCCCTGGAAAAGAAAAAACATGCGAGCATTTCCCTGGACTGGTGACATGGAGCTATGGAATGATTTACAGTCAAAGTAAGACAGCCGAGGTTGATCATTCCATGACAAAACCCATGATTAATTAATGAAAATGACTAAATTAAACTGTAGTTTAGATTAATTTAGCATAATGTTCCAATTAATAGTCTACAAAATTTGGATGTGAGAATTGATACAGAGCACTGGGAAGAATTATAACTGAGTTCTAAACATTTATAAAAGGTGACTGGATAGCATAATGAAATGAAAATGTGGTTTCCGATTTTGAAGAAACAGTTCACAGTTGCAAGGCTGTACTGTAACCCTGCATGCACATTTACAGGTTTAACACACCTCTGACAGCACAAAACTGACATGAAAACAAACTTTGTTTAAAACCTAAATTCCTTGCATATAACTGAATGTAAGCCTACAAAAGATGCTGATTTAAAACTATCTGACATCACATGCCAAGAATTACACATTTAACGTACCTGAGGGCCAACAACCCCAGGAGGTCCGGGGGGGCCAGTCTTTCCTTGGAAACCCTGAGGAAGAAAAACGTAATTAATGTTCCTGATACTGACTCTAGAAGTACACAGTTTCATTGATGAAGTGATAATGAAACCACGCTAAAAACATGCTTTGAGCTACAGCTCAAAAGAGTCACAATGCAGAATGCAGAGTGGCAGAATATGAAACGCAAATATTTCAATCTATCATATCGATCTCAATTTGCATAAGTAACACATGTCTAATAGTTGAACCCATATATTAAACGTTACCAACCACATAAATAATATTTTATGCCATGGATCCACAACTCTAATTCGACGCCTAGTCTGTGACCAATGTCTCATTAAAAGGAAGATTGAAAGAGACTTACGACTTCTCCTCTCTGTCCAGGGTGTCCAGGCAGTCCATCTTTTCCTGCTGGTCCCTAAAGGAAGGAAGATAAGCAGGACCAATTACAGATAGCTTATACGACAAATGAAAAAATGTACAAGCCGATGTAATACGTATAATGGAAAACAAAACTGAATGAGAGATACTAAGTACTTATTTATAATAAAACTTTCATAATAGTCTTACAGGAGGCCCCTTTGGTCCAGGGAACCCATTCACTCCTTGAGGTCCAGGTAGTCCCTAAAATATATGACAAAAACATGCAGGAAGTGGACGTGACAGTCAATAGGTGCTCAGATGCCAAGGTAAAAAAAAACAGATCTTAAAATCAGTGGTGGAAAAGTCTGATCCAGAAAGTTCAACTCCAGACCAAGAATTTGTTCCAACCAACCGGTTAACTATAAAGAGTCGCAGTCACAAAGAGTGCAAATGCTTGACTGAAACAAAATCTTGGTCTGGATTTGTACTTTCTGGACCTGAACTTTCCACCTCTGCTGAAAATATAACTTCTTAAAAAAGCATTAAAGTCATTTACTCACCCTCTCCCCGGGAGGACCAGGAGGGCCATCACTTCCTGAAGTACCCTGAGGAGTGGAAAGATAAAGACCAATAATGTTTCATCTCCCATATTTTGCTATTAAGTTATCATCAACCCTTAATAATGACAAAGGGCAAACGTCAAACCTTTGGTCCTGCTTTTCCTGTTGACCCACGTGGCCCCCGTTGACCTCTTGGCCCCTGATAGAGAGAAATCGTCCTTACATGATACGCTATTACACGCATGTAAAGTATACATTAAACATTAAAATGTTAATATGACTTCAGTATTCTCATATCAATGATTAAAATTGCTGGTTTATATGTTTGTGTAATGCAAACATTTATCAATTAGCATTCAGCGTAGCTCAGTACGTGTTCCTTGGTAGGACTGCGTACAACATCACACTGCAGGGTAGACACTGTCTGCCTGTGTAGCCAGGATCAGCTTCTTACGATTCACGTTGCTAATGATTAGTGGACGGTGAGCCACTGTACCGTTGGTCCTCTTTGGCCTCTTGGCCCAGCCTTCCCAAACAAGCCCTAGAGGAAGAGAGGTGGTAAGGACTTCAAATAAACCCACAAATGCTCTAGCTTTGCTGAGGTGGTTCAATTAGACCCGGACTATAATGTGGTCCGATCAGAATGCGTTCATGTGTGCTAACATCACCTGCATATTAAAATTACACAAACTTTACAATATATTTAACATTTCACCATCATCTTGGAGATAATTTCAAGATGATTTTATTGAAAACTGTCAAAGTAATTAAAAATGTTTAAAGGAACTAGAATTTTGTCTGATCCACACAACCAAAAGCAAATCCATAAAACCTGCCACATTTCCAAATATTCTAGAAAGTCTTTGTACTGGAAAAAATACAGGCTAAACAGAAAATGGCATCATAATCCCTTCATCCTGTTTTAATGATCCTTACCCTTGTGCCCTTCTCGCCATTTGCCCCAGGGAATCCTGGGAAACCGAGGGACCCCTGGAAAGAATAATGTTAGTCACTTAAGCATTAAGCTCAATTTTTGGTCAACTGCCACCAAATTCTGCACTGAGTGTTTTCCACGGTAATGACATGAATAATGAATAATACCTTGGCTCCTTGCCTTCCAGGGTATCCGGGCAGCCCAGGAACACCAAGTTTACCCTGCAATCAGTGCATCAGTGCGCTCAGTAACAGTCTATCACACTTTACAGATTAAGCAGCTGGAGTTTGCTACAGGAACACCTCTGTAGTTAGGAGGATCAAATGTGAAATGATTTTTCAGAAAAATATGGCAAACTGCTAATAAATAATGCAAATGATTATTATTATTATTGTTGTTGTTGTTGGTCATAATGATAACAGTAATAATATGTAATTTAGTGTATTACCCCCTGCATCTAATTTAACAGGAAAGACAAGTAATTTTCTAAATGGCTAAAATAACCCCAGATCGACATCTGAAAACACCACCCCCCCTCACCTTCTCTCCAACAAGTCCAATGGGCCCAAGCTCACCAGGTGGCCCAACACGACCTTTGGGCCCCTCAGGACCATCCTCTCCTCGGGGGCCAGACACACCAATCTCTCCCTGGGGAGGGATAGTAGAAATATTAACTCATCAATGTCAGATTTTTCTTTAAAGTCAAAAAACCAACAACCTATCAATCCATCCATCCACCCATCCATCTTCTAACTGCTTATACTAAGGAAGCATGGATTATAAAAAGAAAGGAGGACAGGATGCCAGTCCAAGGCAGGGCACATACATGTGCATACACAATCAGACACTATAGGCAATTTAAAGGCATCAGTTAGCCTGACCACATGCATTCGGACTACAGGAGGAAACTGGAGTATCTGGTAGGAACCTATTCAACACAAGGAGAATATGAGTTCTTCACACAAAGAACAGACCCAGGATTGAAGGTGTGAGGTAACAATGTTAGCCATTAAGCTGTTACGGCTTTACTGGATAATCCTGGCTGGATGTTCTGTACTAACATGATATGCAGTTATTATTATCCTTATGTCTGGGCAGAAAATTATAAATAATAAAATTGTGTATGGATTGGATTTAACCAACTGTTATTGGATCATTCTTACTCTGTCTCCTTTCACACCAAAATCCCCCTTGATTCCAGGAAATCCATCTTCACCCTGGAAAGGCAAAGTTACTGATTACCAGGTAGGTTACATTGAATAAAAGCTGATTAAATAAAAGTACTGCCAGCAATATCTAAGGTATCTAAGGAACAAAAGCAAGTCTTGATTGATCTTTCTGTCCAGCCAAGCTGAAAATAAGAACCAATTTGCCAGAATTCTATCTCCGAGCTGAATGACCAACGTAACGAAATAAACCAAACAAAGGTAACTGGAATCGATGTAATACTTTCACTGAAAATTAATGCTACAGCTTCATAGTTTATTCTTCCCAATTATTGACCTTGATTTGAGGAACATAGACACAGTGTTTTACTCCAGTCATCTAACGAACTTCAAACAACAACACTGATGTCAGTTTCAAACACTCTCCTTAACATCCATGCCACCAATTACAATGACATTTTGTGTGGAAATAATAATACAATGGAATATTTACCTTCTCTCCCTTATGTCCCTTCAGCCCACGGATACCTTGGCCACCCTGTAATAATCATGGATTTTTTAGGAATAATTAGAAAACCAAACGATCACCAATAAATTAAAACATTAGCAAAGACATGGCCTGAAATGCTAGTTTGCCAATCTGGTATCTGCACACTGAAAGATTATTTTTTGATTATCATCAGAATTAACTGCCCTCAGTTTGTTTGCACAAGTATAATTTCACTGTGGATTTAAAGTATCTCTAACAAACAGAATTAACTCATTATTCTTATCAAACTCATTAAATCTCATTCTTTTAATTCCACAGGCGTGGAGGACAATCTTTTTAAGTTCCTTGAGAATCCTGACTATTCTTCCTGTCACTGTAGTCTAATGTGCCTGTATTTATTATTTTTTTGTCGTTAAATATAGGATGACTTTACGCACGTTCTGATTGCTTCTTTCTTGTCCTGTAAGGTTCATGTTCAGTGATATGAGAGACCATAGAATCTCAATTTTCAAATATGCATAGACAAGCATCTTCAGGCTCACAGAGATGGCTGTTAATGATGTCACAGTGAATGGTTTTGAGATAACAATGACGGGCAGCATTGGAGTAAACTGACACCCACCTTGACACCACGGGGACCAGGATAGCCGATAGAACCCTGTGGGCCAATAGGACCCTACATGGGAGACAAAGAAAAGAGTAAAAAGATTTAAAAAGATTAATGATGTTTGATTATGTGCTGACATGAGCAATGGAGGAGTATGGATACCCTGGCCGATTCAGGGGACAAATACTTTACATGGGCTCCAAAATGTACCGTCCTGGGCCCCTCACTCGGCAAAACCTACCAAGAGGACCCTCCCTCCACTCAGCAAAATCTACTTAAGGGAACCCCCTCCCCTCACTCAGAAAATTATATCTTCCTATGTTTCTTCAGATTGAAAGGGCTTGCCCAAGTGGTTGGCCCAAGGCGACATTTTGTCAGGAGGGTAAAAATATCTAGCGATGCCCCTGGGTTCCCATGTTCGATGCAAATGGAGAGCTGGAGAAATCGGAGGGGAGCCCCAAAGCCCTACCATGTTTCCTTTAGTGCCAGATGGACCCTCCTTTCCTGGGTGACCCTGTAGGAGAGACAAGAGTATTCACTTCATAAGCTCACAAAGCATTAGTGGATGAAAGTGGCTTGTTCAGTTTATGCTAATTTAGGATACAGCTAAACACAGAGTAGGTGTCCTGTCCTAATCGCACGCAGTGGTGCAGTGCTCCCTGGAAGGCCGCTCCCTCAGCTGGACACAGACATCAAAAGGGGGCCATGAGGGACACTTACGGGAGGCCCATCAGCTCCAGGCATTCCAGGCAGACCTGGCTTTCCCGTGGGACCCTGGCAAAGAGTACAAGAAGTCAAAAGCCATGGTCTGTCATTTTGTCTTTTGATGTTAGAGAACTCGTATTTATGCTTTGTAATACACTAACCCAAGGCCATGTTTCTGTCAAATACATGAATATATACATTTAGCAATGTTTATGGCATCCTTGTAAAAACTGAATCCTGAGTTCATCATTGTAGGTATCTGATTGGCCCAAAAACAGAAGGCCTCTGCCAAACCTATTGTGTGCTGCACCCGCATGGAATACAGCTCTGCTCCCGCTGTACCATTAGCACAGTATGATGGTACATGGAACTATCACCATCGCAACTGGAAACAAATACACTTGACGTGCAGGTAATCGGCCTGGCTGGCACAAACGTCAGTGTGGTCGCGTACCTTCTCCCCTGGGGGTCCGATGGCTCCTTGGGGCCCTGCCATTCCCTGAAACGAGATATGTCTCCTTGTGGCCGTTACTATTTCACAGGGTGTCACACATTTAGTGATTTTATCATTCAGTTTAAATCGTGTGACGATGAGGATACCAGAACAGTGACTGAGGCAGTGACATCTCACGTCCCTCCCCAACCCTAGAACGACCTGGCAATTCAAGCTTAAAAGCACATTCTAAACATGGTTTTTGTTTATTATTTGAATTACACCTGAAATAATGCATTAATAAAGGACTCGCATGTAATCCTCTCCACAAAATTACTGCTCAGTTTAGTGGAAGGTAAACAAAATCCTAGAATCCCAGAACTATTATGTTATATATTTCGCAGTAGCATAATTTACATATTAAAAGGTTTTATTATTTTTGTGCATATAGACATCGAACTGTATAACAAAAGCATGTCTGAAAGCAGAACAACCAAATGTCCTGAGGTTTGATGGGTGCAGCCGCGCTCAGCAACTCAGCCCACCTGCGTTCCTGGGCCTCCCTGCTGCCCTGGAGGGCCTGGCTCTCCTTGGGGACCCTTAGGGATGGCAGGGAAAAAAAGGAATGCAGGATGAGGGGGTTCAAACTGAAATGATCACTGGGGGGGCAATATAAAAAGTCTGTGCAGGCATTATATATCAGTTAACAGTAGGATTGCATGGATGAATGGCATTTATCAGCAGAATTGTGGTGTATTACTGACCAGATTTCCTTTTGGACCGTGGGGGCCGTCATTGCCTCTAACACCCTGAAAAGGCAAGATTTAAAGGATTAATCGTTGGCAAATTACCGCCACAAGCTGTTTCTACAATTGTTGTTTCTATAGTAACCATTCATTTTGGCTGTTATTCTTGTTCCTAGACCTTTAAAATCATATATTACTTTAGCTTTCAGAATAATCCACTGCTATCAATTGGTTTTATATTTTACGTAACAGAAAGAACTATGGTACTGTGCACCAACGTGTGCCCCCTTCTGCTTTTACCCTACCAGTGTCATGTGTCTGTGTCCTTAATGTCTGTGTGAAATATGGCTGCTTGTGCCTTGTGGTTCACGTGGTTCGCAACGTGTCACAGAAATTATCTCCCATAATGTTCCATTAATGTTTTCTGTCGTCTGTCTATGATAAACTTAGATGGTCTGGTTTTAGAAATCAAGCTACTCCAAACAAATTTGTCTGGTATTTAATGTTCTAAATATTATATATTAAACTCACAGGAGGTCCAGGAAGTCCAGAAGGACCTTTAGGTCCCAGTAAACCACGAGGTCCCTAAAAGCAAGACAGAGAAAGACAAAGTCAAGGCAAGAAGCAAACAATAAACCGATTAATACAAACCCAATCAGTCAGACTCTACCTGAAACAGTGACATTACAGTACATTTTTGATGGCCCAAGTCCCCAAACGGTTAGGACTGGCAGCAGCACAAGTAGAGCATTCACACGTCAACAGAATGAGATGACAGAAAAACACTCACTGGTTCACCTGGAAGCCCCCTGGGTCCAACCTCTCCATCATCACCCTGAAAAATTGCAGCGAAATTAAGAATAAAAATCAGGGAGACATTGAGGTTAACTGATGACACCCCACAATGAAAAGCAAGATAAATGTGAAATTTATATTTTAATTTCCTGGTGATTTTACCCTCTCTCCATCCTCTCCAGATGGACCTGGGGGGCCCATTCCTCCAGTATCTCCCTATAAAAGACAGATAAGAAGAGAAGAAGAAAGTTCTTCATCTTTACTGTTACAGTTGCCTTCAGACCATCCACAAGTTCATGCTTCTGACACACTCCTCCAGAACCAAAAAGTGTGTGTGTGTGTGTATGTGTGTGTGTGTGTGTGGGGGGGGGGGGGGGTTATCATTATCATTAATGTTTTGAATGATTCCTTTTCACACTCACCCTGTGCCCTTTGTCTCCAGGCAACCCGGGAAGCCCGTCAAAACCTCGATCACCCTAGGATATAGTGAAAATAGTATTATAAAGATGAAGAGGATGAAGGGCATCTTAACCGTGGGGATTCACCAATACACAGCTAGAACAAAAACTTACAGAAATAAAACTGACAAAAATCCAGACCTCCCAAAGCTTACAAAGCACCAAACAAGGGAAAGGCCTTAATTAATATGGATCTTTGTTAAAGCAGGACTAGTACCTTAGGTCCAGATTCACCTGGCATTCCTCTGGCACCATCAGCTCCAGCACGACCCTTCACGGAAACATAGATCAATGCGTTTCACACTCAAGCACCATTTTAACAAAACTCACTAACTGCTGCTAAGAAGGCAAAGAACTAATCAGCAGAGGTGGCAAGTTCAGGTCCAGAAAGTAAAAATCCAGACCAAGGTTTTGTTTCAACCAACCAGTTGAGTCCTCTGTGACTGTGACTCTTTACTCATTGGTTGAAACAAAACCTTGGTCTTTGTACTTTCTGGACCTGCACTTTCCATCTCTGCCAATCAGAAAGTGTTTTTTGCAAAAATCAATCTGGTTCTTGGGAATCTGCCTTTAGTAATGGGTTCCTTTAAGTCCCAGAATTAATCTCCAATCAGTTCTCATGAGCACTTCTCCAGGATAACCAAAAACAGATGCCAACGTGCGTGTGTGGCGACCGGCACTCACCCTTCGTCCAGATTTGCCCAGGGGTCCGGATAAGCCCGGTGGTCCTCTGGGACCCTGAGTCGAAAACACACATTTATGAGGCTTGTTCACTAGACTCAGTTCACATAAATAAACATCTCCTCCACTAGCAAGAAGATGCAGTTTGGGTACCAGGGCCCATAAACACCCACTTTGGGAGGTGAATGCTGTAACTTTGAATGAAGCAAAATAAAGATGCCGAAAATATTAGATGACACACAACATAGTTCACATGCACCACATACTTCGAATGTAAAGGTTAGGGAGAGGTTGCATATCACAGCGTACAACCTTTTAATAGAACATATCCACCTGTGAGGTAAAAACATTCACTATAAACAGGGATGCACGTGACTGGTATGTAAATACCCATTCGCTGTATGAAGCAATATGCATGGCAGTTTCTCGTCATAACGCAGATGCATACTTATGTGCATTTGCACTGCTATGACAAGAAATTACCATGCATTTTAACCTTTATATGGCTTATCCGTACTTCATTTGTGGTATAAAGGCTAAAATGCACAGTAATTTCTTGTCATAACCGCACAAATGCACACAAAAATTTGTATGCTTTTGCACTATTATGACAAGAAATTGCCCCACGTAATGCTTTATACAGTGAATGCATACTTGCATACCAGTTATGTGTATCCCTGGCTATAAAAATATAAAAACTGAGAAGCCCATAACTTAATAAAAAGCTCCAAAGACCTGCTCCAGGAAAATGCCTATCTGAGAGTGATGTCACAGCTTAGACCTACCTGAGGGCCTGGATCTCCAGATTCACCTTTGAAGCCAGAACTTCCAGGGGTTCCCTAAAATATTGGGAAGTTATCGTGACACTATTACACAAACAGAAAGAACTCTGATCTGTTCTATCCATAATAAATAATCTCACACTGAAACGGAATATTCTTCATTGTTTCAATAAGATCGAATGCGTCAATGAGTATGTACAGAACATACAACAACACCAGAACTAGGCTGCAGTTCTTCATCGGCCTAGATGTATGTGATACTCACCAGGGGTCCTGGGCGGCCAGTGTATCCCATGGGTCCAGGAGGACCTTTTAGAGCGAGCTGGACAGGAAAACATCAGAAATCACACATTATCATGTTAAAAGAGGATATTCTATACTTTATGCTTCATTGTTTTGTGGAGTGAGGATGATTGACACTGTTCACACAGTAATTCCTTGCTTAGGCTCTGTCCTGTCCTGCACTGTATGCTGTGAGCTGTCACGGTTCTCACTGTAATTTCTTGCAGAGGCTCCATCATGCCCTGCAGTGCTGCAGTGAACTCTCACTGTTTACACTGTAATTCCTTTGAGTCTCTGTTATGCCCTGCAGTGTGTGCTGTGAGCTCTCATTGTTCACACTGTAATTCCTTGCTACAGCTCCACCAGGCCCTGCAGTGTGTGCTGTGAGCTCTCACTGTTCATACTGTAATTCTTTTCTGATGCTCCGTAATCCTCTGCAGTGTGTGCTGTGAGCTCTTCCTTGGGTCTGTCACACACTGCACGGTTTACACGGCCTGCAGTTGTTGCTGTTTTTACTCACCCTGGCCTGTGACAGAATGGCTTGGACTTGTGCCTCCTGTGCAGAGACGACGGGTCCCTTGTCACCTCCACCACTGCCAAATCGGAACTGAAATATGGATGGACAAGCAAACTCAAGGAATTGAATCATAAAGCCCAGTACATTCACCACAATTTGCAGAAATAATGCCTTTTCAGAAATCACATTAACATAAATACGTGTGTGTCTTAGATCAACTGTGTATCAGGTGTTTCAAAAATAAGGTTTGAAGCATAAACAGACTTCATTTTGATTATGTAATTTCGACAACCCTCTATTATGGGGTTACACTGACACCTTGTGGTATGTGCATGGAATTGCAACAGGAGACTACCAGTTCTCAGTATTTCACAGAGATGATTTTCACACGGTCCCTGCCTCGTGCCCATTGCTTCCGGGATAGGCTCCGGGCCCCCCGCGACCCAATAGGATAAGCGGTTTGGGAAATGGATGGATGGATGGATGGATTTTCACACGGTCCCTGCCTCGTGCCCATTGCTTCCGGGATAGGCTCCGGACCCCCCGCGACCCAGTAGGATAAGCGGTTTGGAAAATGGATGGATGGATGGATTTTCACACGGGGGCGGCATGGTGGTGCAGTGGTTAGCACTTTTGCCTCACACCTGGGACCCGGGTTTGAGTCTCCGCCTGGGCTATATTTGTGTGGAGTTTGCATGTTCTCCCCCTGTCGTCGTGGGGTTTCCTCCGGGTGCTCCGGTTTCCCCCCCCCCCCCCACTTCAAAAACATGCTGAGGCTAATTGGAGTTGCTAAATTGCCCGTAGGTGTGCATGTGTGAGTGACTGGTGTGGGAATGTGCCCTGTGATGGGCTGGTCCCCCATTCTGGGTTGTTCCCTGCCTCGTGCCCATTGCTTCCGGGACAGGCTCCGGACCCCCCGCGACCCAGTTGGATAAGAAGTTTGGAAAATGGATGGATGGATGCAATTAGGCATTCATTTACCTTATACTCTGTGATATACTCGCATAAATATTTTAAATATTTGTAATTAAAAAGAGCCTGACTTTTAAGAACTTCTTACAAGCATAAGTAACCAGATGCTTCCCTAAATGTTTCAAGACACCAGAGCAAGAATGAGGGTGAGGCTGAGAAACAGAGACTGCAAAAAAAAGAAGATGCTGGAGGAGGCTTACGGGTAACATGAGAGACGTTCCGGGGGGGCCAGGGACTCCGTCAGCTCCGGACAGACCGGGCCGTCCAGGGGGCCCCTGCAGGAGCGGGGAGCAGACAAACAGTATTTATGACACAATGCACCCACTGTAGGCACCACCTGTTGTTTTCTGAATAGAGCCGTTTACTGAGGACAAGATTGACTGAACATGGCCATCAACAGGCTTAAACCAGCTGAGATAGACCTCCACTCAGGCTTGAATGCTACACAAGCTGACCTACATGTGCTTGCAATGAAGTAAATATAATTTTTTTTCTAGCAAAAAACATTTGTCGTTATAAATACATATTTATGGTCAACAGAGCAGCCCCATAAGCAGTTAAAACTATATGATTTTTAAAAAAGTGATATATATACACCTAAAGATACTGTTATAGGTTAAATTCCAGTGAGTGATCACTTCCTGAAGAGTGAAAATACATTTTTGTAAAATATTAAATTTGTAAAATACAAATTTTGTTAAAATAGGTGGTCCATGTTTGTAAAACAAAGTTCTGACAGTAGAGCTATTTTTGGTATTGAAGCCGGTCATCAAAGCATATAAAATACAGACAGGCGGCACAGCACATGTTCACACAGTACAAGGATTGGGGAGGCTGCTTCAATGAGGGACTGTGATAACACCCACCCTTTCTCCGGGATCGCCAATGGAACCCTGATGGCCAGGGGAGCCGGGGGGGCCGGGAAGACCCTGAGAGAGAGAGATGGAGGGAAGACAGAAAAATTACAAGTGCACATACACTATAAAACACCTGTGCATAGCAGTACATTGAGAAAATCAACCACAATATGATTTGGTCATTTGGCACCACACCACATAAAAAAAGGCTCCAGTTCTTCAGAACATGCTATATAAATAGCTTGTGAATCAGAGTTAATGACAGCTATGCGTGCATTAATTCTACAGTGAGTGAAAAGCCACATTGGTGGGTTGGCCACGAACACAGAAGGTCACTGAAACCACAGAAACCACAAGCATAAAAGTAGATTCATATTGGCAAAGAATGAATTCTTACTGCTGGTCCCTCTGGTCCGGGGGGTCCTTCGATTAGCATACCCTGAAAGAGGCAGTGAGACAGCTTGTCTTACGATGTGAACGCCCTGAGTGCTCAGACTGCCAACTGATAAGCATCACTCACGGGTTCCAGAACTGCAGGTTCTCCTTTTTCTCCTTTCTGGGCTCGTACTGAGGCCTGGGGAAAACACACATGTAACCCACAAACACAGCACAGTCAGTGTACACGAGTTAGAGGTCCACACACAGAACATTGCACGTCAAAGACTTTCATGCTTACGAGACCCGTGAAAAATCCAGGATCTGCAGGACTGCTCTGAAACACAGAAGCCCTCGCAGGCACACTTGTGGGGGGGGCATTGACCATGATTGTTTCAGTACTGCATGATCAATGGATGCATTATGCATGATCATGAAAGTCACTGTGAATCTGTGTTACACTGCCACCACCAGGCAACGCAAACACTCATCCTGGCCATGATGGCACGTAAACACAGTACATGTATTGTGAAGATGTTTTTATTACTGCCTGAGAGAAGAGAGCGGAACTTGCTCCAACACAGGGGTACAGTCTCTTTGCAGAGGAAGAACCCTTTGCTAATGTGGGCCATTGGCAAAAGAACCCCTGGAAATGTCTCAGAAGCAGGTATGGTGTACCGCAGTATAATTGTTATATATCACCATACATTACCGTCATGCTCAAATGTCTCTATGTGTGGGCGGTGTGGTATGGTAGATCCATTTTTACAGATAGATTGGTTTGTGGACACGTTAATTACAGAACTACTGCTGACAATTTTGCAAGTATTATGTTACTATGTTGCAATTTGACACAATTCCTTGGTGAAAATGAAATACAGCTATGCTGAATCACGGCCACAATGCTCCAAGCAGCTGGAGAAGAACAGACAAACACGCACATTCAGAAACATGCACAGACAGTGCGGGCAGCTTGTACACAAAAAGGAACACAGGTGACGCTGTTTTCTTCTCTACCACCATCTTCTCACATTCAAACTCATATAAAAATGCTAGACACACTTGATTCTCAACGGGCTGCAGGGCCATGTTGCTTGGTACCTCTTGGATTAGTGCTAAGTTTTATGGTCTGTTTATATCTAAACTTCAGCTCCATTTTTTAATGAACAGCGGAGAGGCTTCATGTGTCAGTAAGGCCGATGTTCACTACACCCCTATGGCAGTGTTTCTCAATCTGGTCCTTGGTGACCCGTAGACAGCCCACGTTTTTGCTCTACCAGGAGCTGGGAGGGAGCAAAAACTTGGATTGGGAAACACTGCTCTGTGGTGTGGCTGCTTTTTTTCCAGGTATTGAGACACCCAGCATCAAACCCCGACTCCTGCTACTCGTAAGGGCCTCTAACATGATGTGTGAAAGTTTTGTTTGTAATACTGTATTTATATTCTTATTCTGTTATGAATTTTCAAAAGCACTATATGGACCCATGATGCATTCAGAGTGGAGTTCAGTTGGAGTGCATCACACTGGTGCATTAGTGTTTTGCAGCCATATCAGGTCCTTTATGTTCCAGAATGTAACACTCATCCCCATCTTCAGTCCTGTAGTGGAACCACTGTTTTGCAGCCAGATGTAGACACATGCAATTTTGCATGCATGTCTACATGGAATACATTCTTCACTAGCAAACCCCAATTCAGCTTCTTCTGAAACTGAAATGGAGGTTTGGAATGAAGCAGAACTTACGCCTCCCTCGTCTGTCACAGCGGACAGTGCAGGGCCAATGTCGCCATCAGGGGTGCCTCCGTTGCCATCAGGGACGGGGTCGATGAAGTCCTTGTAGGAATAGTCGTATTCCTTCATGCCCCCGTCTCCGGTCACATACTCTTCGGTGAAGACCTCATCCGGTGACTGAGACACACCTGACTTGGCCAAATCTACATCTTGTGCCACCACTGTCTCGTCCACCTGGGTTCACAGAAGTTACACAGGATAGACGAAGGATGTGGGAGGGAATGAAAGAATGAAATGAAAGAGTGGAACAGGGAGGGAGGGAAAAATAGAAGGCATGCAAAGGCATCGAAAGGATATAAAGGTAAAGGAAACGGCAAGTAAGACAGTGAAGGTCATGACAGAGAGGGAGAAGGCAGAGAGAGACAGTGTGGTGAGTCTTACCTTTGTCAACAGGCACTGAAAGAAGGACAGAGGGTGCACTGACACCTGGTGGATCGTAATTAAACTGCATAGTTTAGATGGCCCATCCACCGGTGACCTCAGTGTTACACCTCTTTTGACTATCAGCCAACATTGTTATGGGACTTACTGGTTACATTCCTTAGGATACCAACCTTTCTCCTGGTCTGTCTAATTTCCTTTCCTCATACCTAGAGACTTTTCCATTGAAATCAATATGCTTCACAAGCTCTTTGTGTTTTGTGACAATTCATGCACACATTTTTTTATATATAAGCTAAATAATTCTTCCAATATAATTTGACCTACACATTAAGCTAAAACATCAAAAACATAACATGCATGGCAAATATAAATATGGCAACTTTTAAGCAACTTTAAGGCAAATATCTTTGTGTAAAATTGCAGGCTTATTTCACAATTTTACCTAAACTTTATTAAAATGTTTACTTGCTAAAAAAAATTCTACCAATGATAAATCATGTTATTCTACAAATCTTACTGACTTTCTGTTGTAACTGGTACAAACTAGACTTTCACTAAAATGGGAAATTGTAATTCAGCTTCTCCCAAGAATTAAACACCATTTCAAAAATTTACCATCAAGGTTCATACAAAACAAACTGCGATATTTTGACATTACATGTCATTCTGTGCCTAGAAAACGAAACATCATAATTTCTCATTTCCGTAAAAGTGTCTATGATCATATCCTGATTAAATGTTAGCGTTATAATTATTATTAATCTTAAAATAATGATGCCAGACAGAACAGATTTTCTTAAGTGTAGTTAGTTTAAGACAAAGTCTTCTTGATGTTATCTCACATTTTTAGAGGGTGTATTTTTGGCCTAATTTTGAGAAAATCCCAAAGCAAGAACAAAAATACCTAAATGGGAGATGCAAAAGAATTTTGCCTTATAAACTCACATTTAAGAAAAAAATATCTTACGGGTCATTATTTTAAAACAAATAACATTTATGATGTGGAACATACTGTGCGATTGCAGTATTTTAAATCCCATGGCAATTATTGTGTTATGCAGGGAGTTATTATAAAAGTTAAGATATTAAATGACAGCTGGGCTTTACCACCAACAACATTTATCCTTAATTTAATTAATTCAGCATTTTTGTAAAGATATTTACATCTATTCCAGCTCTCTGAAAGAAAAGAGTGCCTTAGACTAATGTATTTTAAAATGCAGTACAGGATCAGCCTTAAACTATGAGTTTATTGTCATAAAATGGTGTCCTTTTAGAATCAAAGGTGCCATGTGGCATTTATTCTGAAAGTAGCTGTAAATCTTGACTTGTGTTGCACTCCATGTACTACGTTACCTGTCCCAGAATTCTAGGTTTACCTTTGACATGGGGATTTTCTGTCCAGTCACCTCACTGTCTGGGGCTGTCTCCTCCTCCTCTAAGGTGTAATAATAATCCGTCTCTGTGGGGGTGTGGTCAGCCTCTGTTTGGGAAGGATCTATATCCTGATAGGCCAAAGCCAATGGCAGGTGGGCGGGGTGAGGGGGGAGGCAGGCAGATTTGGGGGGAAAAGGGGGGTTAGTCTGAAGGCTTTCATGATTATTATCATTGTAATTATGTTAACAAAGAGAATAGAGGCCGAGCACAATATGGAAGATTGTTGCCAGATAGAATTTCCAGCAAAAGACTGTAATTTTCAGTATTCAGTTAAAAAGAATTCAGCTGGAATTAAAAACCTTGCCTCTTAGATGCAAGATTTGGATTGACAGAGATCCGTCGCCAGCTGAAATTCTTTTCTTGTGCTTAAGTTCTGACTGGAAATTACAAATTACAAGGTGCAGATAATAGATTGTGTTTGTTATTTGTACTTCAAAGTTTAATGAAGAGCCACTATGCCATAAGAAGGTTAAAGCGTTTGAGTAAAAGGTCTGCACTTGAGCCTCTCATTGGAACCAGAGCGTAAATCTACACCATCAGCCTGCACAAAGACTGATAATGGTGGCGGCGCACAGCTTGTATAGTGTTTTCTGTTAAGTGGGACAGAACTTCACAAAATAAGACAGGAGACAGAGAGAACAAGGAGAGAAAGGGAGAAGGCTACATACTTACCGTGCCGTTTACATTCAGTACATATAGTCATGATGTGGTAATCGCAGGAATAATGTCTGCTTTGACATTTTGGTTCATGTTCGCTCGATGAAGGACCTGAGAACCGTTACTGCGGCAACACGTCGGCCTGGATACAGCCCTCATGTTTGTGTCAGAATATATGCATTCTGTGCACAATGGGTGCATTTTCGTCTTTCTTTTCATCATCTCACAATCCCATTCCCGTGACCTTGTCATGTCCATATTTGAAATATGACCGACATAAGTGTCAGAAGGATATTGAGTGAAGAGAGCGGAAGCAGAGGTGTTTTCACTGTATCGTGTGCATTTCTGTACTTACTTTGTATGTTTCATTTTAGGTGTCAGTTTAGCATCATGTTACGTAGCCGTAAAAACCAAACCATGCACACATTTTACTCAATCAACATGCCAAAGCTAAATTCTTATACTTAAACTGCATTGCATGCTGAGGGGTTACACTTGTGTGCCACAGCTAGCGGTGGTAGGAAACTCTGCTTACTGGTTTCAGGTAACGATATGCTGCAATATGACAGTAATGTTATATTGCCATATCATACCATTCATAATTTATACTTTATACCCGTCACTAAAATATACATGGGATTTTATAAAAGGTGGAGATCATCTAGGCCCACATGGCCCAGTTTTAGAGAACTCACAATGAATCCAGGTTTTCATACACTGTGTAAGCTTGTAGGTATGAATATTATATTTAAAAATATATGAATTTTATTAAATGTTTTATTAAATCATATTAAATGTGAATATACATATAAATATTACATGTGTGCACAATTTATATGGGATTATACTGGCTTTGGTTGTAGGAATGTGGCATTATGTGTGTATTAGAAATAATGGAACTAACAAATAAAGGGCTGCAACGTTTATGGCACCGATAAGAACGTTGACTCAGTGAAGGAAAACCTGGACAGTCAGTGATGTCATAGTCATGTGTGGTCAAGTGGGACTGATGGTTCTAGATCTCAGCACCTTGGGCCCTTCATTTGTACCTGTAGATAACCGTTGCCAGTTGTCGTCCTGGGCTTAGCCGGCATCGAGGAGACGGTGGAGCTGCCAGCAGCCTTCCCAAAGGGAGGAATCATTTTGGGCTTGGCAGAAGCAGGAATTTTGGGAGCTGTAGTCACTTTCTTTGGAGTAGGTTTGACAGGGGATGTCTTTTGGGCATGGGAGCTCTTTACTGCCTGGACTTTGTTGCCGTTGGTCACACCATTGCTGTTTTTGCCATTGCCGTTTTTGCTGTTCTGGCTGTTGACATTTTTCCCATTTCCATTTTTACTGTTGTCATTTTTGTTGACTGGCGGGGACTTTGGTTTGGAAGTGGGTTTTGGTTTGGGCTTGACTAAGTCTGGCTTGCCCACGGGTGCTTTGGGTTTGGCCAGTGCGGACTTAGGCTTGTTGGAGTTGCCATTGACAGCCTTGCTCTTCTGTTGCACATTTTGGTGTGTTGTGTTGCAGTTTGTGAACCACAAAGGAGGATGGTACGGAGAGAGACACACATCAGGGACAGTAGGGGCAAAGAGGCACAGAGAGGGAGGTGGAGAGACAAAGACATAGTTGGATGTTTTGAGATACAATAATAGCTGAGGCTTAGCTGGATTTATTATTTAGCTAGTTTTGGCATTACTGGGTACAGCAAATATCAACTGCAGAGAAGAAAATAAGACAACACATAATATTAAAAATGATACTTGAAATCCATGATAAGCAATTAGAAGATGGATTTGTTGTCCACATTTTTGTTTCAATTTCATTTATTTGTATAAAGGTTTCTGCTCTCTCCAGTAATGCCATATTCTGTATTAAAAAGCAGCAATTTATGTTTAAGAGAACTCTAGCCTAAGGTTTGGGGTGATACTGGGCATGGCAGCCAGATAAACCTGGCGTCAGTGACACTGCCCGACAGCCAGAGGGCGCTGAGTCCTCCAACCGCACAGAGAAGGATGTGTTGCTACCAATGTGTAAGTGATATTCAGGTGCACTGAGGAAGAACAGTCAGCAATAGCCTTGCAAAGGGGTTCAAACAGATACTAAAACATGAAATCGCACACAACAAGCATGATGCAGCTATCAGCATAATGGACTTTGCAAATGCAAAGAAAAAAAAAACAGATACATGCTTAGATGTTTAAACATTTACATGCCCATGAACATGCCTGAACTTATTGCACAGGAGCAGAATAGAGACATACATGCAGATGCAGATACATTCTTCATGGAATATGAGAGAAAACTTTCATAAAAAAACAGAGAGACCAAAGCAAAGGTTTCAACAATATTCTGATACTTGGACAGAGACTTGCAGATCTGCATGCATTATAGCTGCCTGCTTCATTCTTTCTCTTGCGGGCTCACAATCCCCCCGCCCTTCCTGTCTTTGGACAGTTGGATGGACTCGGTGCAACAGGCCATGTGGCAGTGTCACTGAGCATCACGGCACCTGAGCCCATGCGCCACCTCCACACCCAACACACACACAAACACGTATATGCACAGGTGACGGCGACATTACACGTACATGACATTTGCGCGACTTTGACGCCATCGTGATGGACAAGGTGGGGAGGGAGGGGAGTATGGGTGAAAACGCAAGGAGGGAGAGCGTGGGGCACACCAGAGAAAGGAGGTGGAGGGCAGGGTGAAGACTGATCCTGATACTATTCAGACTGAAAGGGGCTGCCAGAGGATAGTGTCATGTGATACCTTCGCAGTGCCCATGCCTTCAGTCTCACATAGACAAGTCCCTGAATCAGATAGACTATGGCAAATCTGCTAAAAAGTTTCCTTAGCCAAATATCCACATTGTTTGGAGGTAGTATGATGTTACAGCCTCCCTTCACCCCATCCTGCCTCCTTACCGTGATCGCCCCAGCTTTCCCTCCTCTCTTGCTCCCTCTTTACCTGCTCAGAGGGGACCTTCTCGAGCGAGGGTGGCGAGGATGACGGAGAGAAGGGTTTGCCGGTGGAATCTTCGTAATAAGGGTATTCATAGTCATCCTGCCTCTCATCAAAGTATTTGGTGGGGGGCGGGGGGTACACAGAAGGGCAGAGATGGAGAGGTAGCAATGTCAAGGTAAAAGCAGATGCACATACGAGGGGGGAGAGCAGGAAGGGGTGCAGGATTGAACGCGAGGTGAACCACATGGGGAGCAAGCAGAAGAAATACAGGGAAGAAAATGCAGATCAATTAGCATTAGCCTTGGCTGTTGTCTATTAAAACCTGTTGGGCCATTGAAAATAGTAATGGGAGAAAAGTGAATTTGAAACCGGGGGGTGTTTCCATGAAGTAGGATCACTCAATTACCTGTGTTAACTTAAGCTAGAAGTCATGATTGTCCAATAGGAATGCTCCTTACCTGAACTCTTATTGGACGATTGTGACTTCTAGCATAAGTTAACCCAGCTAACTGAGAAATCCTGTTTTGTGGAACACTCCCCTGAAGTGAGTGGAATTAGCAAGTGCTGTCAGTCATTGTCAGGTCTAACCCAGTGAAAAATGGGTTAGAATGATCAGTCACTGAAGGACACACTAATCCCACACTAATTTCTTCCACTGCTACCTCAGAGAGGCCCTCCATAGTTTAATAGGAGCACTTAGCAAAAGAGGCACATCAATAAAACCACAATGATTTATATTCACTTCTGCTGTTTATTCGGTAGCATCAACATGACAAAATAGCAGCAAACAAGGGCTGGGGTTTGATTATAGACTTTTGAAAAAGGCCGAAAACATGTCCTCAGCAACTGGTTTGTGACTTTTTATTAAAAATACAAATTCAAAATGTCATCTGATGCTACTCATATTAAGTGCACTGCCAAAATGATGGGTCATATTCATCAAACTATTTCTACCCTTTTAAAAAGAAATCTTAAGTAAATGTTTTGCTATACAAAATTTTGATTCTTTAAACAATGCTCTGGTATTTATAGTTTCAATGATTTAAAGCCAATGTGTGTAAAATTTCTTAATTCCAATGAGCAGAGTAAGACATTGTTTGAAATGCTGTATGAATATGACCCACCCAAAAGAATATTCTGAAGCAGAAGCCATATGAAAATAAGTCTCTGGATTGCCAGAGCTGTTTGTAGCAGAATGCATCATGACTACAAAAATCCCTCTATATAAAGTCTTATTTTATATATATAGTTATTATTTTAGATGTACAGTATTTTTCCACACTTACAATAAAACATCTAGTTATATTGAATTTATCTGCAAAAATTTAAGTGTTTTGAACAATAAAGTGACCAGTCTCATAGAATCAAAATTTGCCTCCGTTGTTCTGTCATTTACATTTTGTCTACTCTTCACAATAACAGTAAATATATTAAATAATGTTATGGGCTGATCTACTAATATCATTTTAAGGCCATGCACAACTTCCACTGACAAACTCACATTAAGTTGGTCTTGGGCTTCGGCCCCTCAAAGTGAGATGCTCATTAGCCTTTGAGTGTCAGAAAGCCTCATTCCCAATGAACATCCCAACATTCAGACTGTTTTTTTACTTTCTTTATTTATTCTGGTCATGATGCATGAAGCACAAGTGGAAAAACAGCATAAGCCGTCAGTTTGTATCATGCTTTCTCTCATGTTCCTGTCATGCTTTCCTCTCCTTTCTGAAGCAGAGAACTTTCCATCAAACTTATAAAGTGATTGTTATGCAGAAAACAGTATGTCAGATAAACTCCAGATCATAAAATATTAATTGGATGGTTACATCATCTCCCTTTGTGTATTCTATGCCTTCTGGGAGTCCTTCTGGTGGCTCAGGACTTCAATGGAATGACAGGAGAGCGAGAGTGATACAAAGCACAGCATGCAAGCAGAAACCATTCACGAGAGTTTTACTTACACAAAAATGTTCTGAGGGCAGAAAAAAAATTATTGATTCAGGGAGATAACCAATCAGATTGTAGTAGTGGTGGGTCCAAGCAACTACAGGAGGTGGGACCAAGACATCTGATTGGTTGGTCCTGCCTCCTCTCGTTACTTGGACCCACCGTCTCTACAATGTGATTGGTTATTTCTCTGAACCAATCATTTTTTGTTCTACCCTCAGAACATTTTTGTGTAAGTTAAACTCCCATGAGCGCGGAGACCAGAACTTTGATGACCCTGAACATACCCATTGATAAAGCCTAGGCCTCCAGTGTAAATATTTGTGGGTGTGCTGCCTTGATACTGTGGTATTAACTTACAAACAGGGAGTGAATCTCAGTGTCGTAGGGCATTATTATAGCCAAACAGATACTCATGTGTAGATGGGATGGCGGTGTGGGATTTGCCATGGAGCATCACTCACGTGTGCGTTGGGGTCCTGCGACTGAGTCTTGGGCAGTGGTGAGTCGCAGTCAGGGCTGTAGTGCTCACAGAAGTCATAAGCAGCCTGAGGGTTGGACGCAATCAGCAGCTGCTGGATGTCTCCCTGTGCACAAATAGCAGGAGAATCAATCTTTAAACGGCAAATCGAAATAAATATACAATGCAAAACATAGAGTATCTGCAAAAGAAGATGAGGTTTACAACATAAGGGGATTCCAAGAAGGGTTACTCCAGCAATTAAATCAGCCAGACTACAAAATAGCTATCATTTTAAGTAATTATATGCACTTCTGTCAAATAGCATACTATGGCATAATCCCAAGTTAAAGGCGGCTGGCTGCTTCTGCAGGTAGAGGTGAACTTAAAAATAACTATAAAGCCCCCCGCCTTTCAAGATGCCTTCTCCAACACTTCTGTTTCTTATCCACTCAACACAATATTAATGTAATTAACCTAATAGGGACTGGCTGGATTAATTGACAGCTTTTGAAGCACATGGCTGGTGTGATCTTATGCCATAATACAAGTGACTGTGCCACTGCTGTGCCTCCCGCTGGCTCACAGCTTATATAAACACATAATACCCTTTTGGGAAGTTAGTGGAAATGGAATTTTTTGGCATCACACTGGCTGCCATCTGACCTGGAAAACCCCCTCGTCGTGCAGGCGGGCCCCAAATACAGTGATGCCTTTGACATCCAGTACAGGCTTATCACTGCGTAGCAGGGGCTTGGTCATGCGCTTCTTGCAGTCGAGGATCAATGTCACATTCTTCTTCTGCACAGAAATAGCTATGCGGTGCCACCTGCAGGACAGGAGGAAGAACAGCAAGACTGTCTTATACTATGAAAAGAAATGTGCTGTGTATTCGTGAGGCAAAGGTGTCATCAAACTTATACTCATAGTCATGAAAATAATCGAAATGACACCAAAATCGGTGAATAACTTTCTAATGTTTATGATATTACATAATTACATAAATGTATATCGCTCCATTAGAGCCTCCTGTGAGGTAGGGGCTAGAGTCCCCTAAGGAAAAAATGGATGGTCCTACGTTTTGGTGGTATTATTATTATTATTATCAATTTGTTTGTCTATATATTTATTTTAATCTATTTGAATTGCTTTGTACTTATTCTCATTTCTTCTGTGCTTATTTCAATTTCTTTTTCTTCTTCTAAAATGTCTGTGAAGGACTTTGTAAACTCTATGGTTAAAACAATGCTATATGAATAAAGACTGAAAACCAATGAGCTTTCACACACAAATGAGCCAAGCAGAGTTTGCAGTGTTACTGACTTGCCGTCAGCCAGGTTGATGCCCTTGAAGAGCGGGTAGTCCTCCGGGGCAGGCTTCCGTAACTGGTCCTCGTATAGGAAGATGGGGGAGCGGCCCAGCTCCACGCCCAGCTGCTGCACACCTTGCTCGCTGTAGATTGACAGCAGGAAAGCCTGGAGACCTGACTGGGCCTTCACCAGTGCCATGATGGAGAAGTTCTCTGGGAAGTGGCCTGGACAGGAATTACAATTTCCTTGTATGAGAATAAGGTGCATAATGGTTCGGAGAGATGGGAGGGAGACCTGGTTGGGGATTGGGTGACATCACAGGCTCGTGGGTCTGTTTACTGTTTTCACTACCAGCATCTGGAGCCTGTATCCTCTCCCTGGGTTCCGCCCCAGATGAGGTTTTGGTGGATTGGTGTCACTAAATTGATCCTTGTGCATGTACCCTGAGGCATCCTGTTCAGAGCTCCCACTGCCTCATGACCAGTGCTCCCTGAGATGGCAGTGCTTAAATTGTAACTCAGAAGGTGCTGGAACATGAAAGGCATATGAGAGCGCAAGGAAAATGAGGTGGCCGCAGGTCCTGGGACGAAAACATTCCGGCAGAATCTGGCACAAATAACGCATTGCTGGTAGGTTCCGGAGCCTCCACTTGTAAGCACTGCTATCGCTGCACTACAGCCCCTCCATTTGTCACCTCTGTTCCCTTTGGGAGTCACTGCTGTCCATCTAAATAATTACGTGTACTCTTACGAGTACGTATAAGAAGAACAATTCTGAACAGAAGACAAATAATAGCAAAGTGGAAGCCCAGGAAACAATGAGATTATTATATCCATTTAAAGTTAGGGGTCACGTACAGTCCTGTTTTCCATAGTTTTCCATAGGAATTACCATTGATGTTCCCTTGAAGGCTAAAGTCACCTATCAACCTGAAAAGTATAACTAAGGCTACTTTCCACATGAAACTTGCAGAAAACTTTACATTTTTATACAGAAGAACATTTTCCCATAAACAAATACATCCATCAGCTTTAAATTAAGCTGACTACCAAATGGAGTATGGTACAATAGTTAAGAATGTAATAAACTGTAACAAACAGTGACAAAGAGTTAATTAAAAACATAATGTAACATTATCCACGGTATTGGACAAAGTAAGACCATGTAGCACAGGTAATTCAGTCTTTAAATGAGTTAAGATTATTTTTAATTAATCTCTTGAGGTGCACTCAATTGAGAATGTCCTGAGAGGTGCCATATAGCTCACCTGAGAAGAGCTGCTTTGTGGGGGCAGAAATCTGTGCCTTTTTGGTGACACGGAAGGCCTGGTCGGGGGAGCTGGACCGACGTGAGGTACAGAATCCTGGCACTTTGCGCACCCCCTCAGGCAGGGAGGGAAACTGCAGCACTCGCAGTACATCCACTGGGTCTAGGGAAGAGAAAATGGACCACTGGAAAGGTCAGGGATCATCACCATGACTACTGGCTATGTGTCTGATGGGAGGCTCTGAATACAAGTGCTCAAACTAAGGAGGTTAATGTTGCAGGTAGAAATAAGCTGTTCTCAGATCAGGCAGGTCCTGTGCAGTACATTTTTAAAATACATCTTAATTGTTATTGTATATTTTTAAATAAATCTACTCAGCACTATAAGAAATACTTCCGCATACTAAAAGAACAAAGAAGCAACTCAGATTTTTTTTTACCTTTTAAGTATAAATAGGATCATTAAAAATTCCTAACTGACACCTTTCAACAACCTTTTATAATCTATAAAATATTCCTGAGTGCGTGATGACATAAAACCACCCAGGGCAGACCTTCAAGTGACTGGAACCTGAAGGACCCCAGCGGACCCCATGATCAGTATCTGCCTGTACGAAATGTATCGGGGGCCTGCTTTGACCAGCTACGGGCATCGTTTCAGACAGCTGCTGGTACGTCTGGCCACTTCTGCTCACTGCAGACTGAGAGCGCTAATGATAGGGCGTGACATCAGGCTGCGCGCTGCCCTCTCCAGCTCCGCATTCCAGTCTCAGGCGCATCCAGGATGCTCTATTTTGAAGCCTTCATTTTAAACCTGCCTTTTTTCCTGTACTTTGGAGCTCTTCTCATTAACCTGCACATACTGCATCAGCAGGCCATAAATGCAGGCACACTGAAAATAGCCAAGCCCACCTACCCCTACCAGAAGTTCAAACTGGGGTCACGGTTCAGCAGGTCAACATTCCCACTACTTCAAAGCTTTGCTTCACTTCTTAAGAACATGCTATCCAGGTCACACACCGATGGGCCGCCAACTGTTTTCTTATGCAGAGAAGACTGGCTTTTATCGCCATGTTTATAAGATTCTCTGTCAATTTTAACATCAGAGTCCTATTAAAATCTCAACTCTGAGACACAGCTGACAAAAGAGAGACAATGAAACTCTGTGCTCATACTGCAGCCATACCAAGAACGTTCTCAGGTCTAATTTTACTGTCAAGCACAGTTTAATCAGACATTCATACAGAAACACAACCGAACTACAAACGTGAATAATCTATTCATCCACTGGGAACTGTGAAGTTTGAGACTAAAAGAAAATATTGTTCTCCCTAAGTCACATGTGTTTCTTCCTGGAGTCTACAGACAGGCAGTCAAGATTATTGGTGCCTCTAAACTGTCTGTGGTGTGTGACTGTGTACACATAAGCCATGTAAAGTACTGGAATCCTGGCCAGTGTCTCCCTGCCTTGTCCCCTATGACTTGAGACAGGGTCCAGGAACCCCTGTGAGATATGGATTTGGAAGTTGGATAGTTATATTTAGTCTTACTAAGTTTGTCACCAAAATTAAATATTCTTTAATGACAGTGATTTTTTAACAATTTAATATATAAAAATATCCTGTGGAAAGTAGAGTTTCCCTGGGCTATTTTGAGGGACAATTAGGTTGATGTTGGAAGCCAGGCAGGGCATGAGCGGACCGGGAGAAAGTGATATCGCAATGCTACATTAATCCTAAAAAACAGACATGACCCGGGGGAGCGATCCAGACTGCCGGCTGAATATGATGCTATCAAATCCCATTAGTGTGCAGCACACAATGTGCACCTCTGTTCCTTGCCTGTTCACATCTGCCCGCCAGCTTTTCTACCAGAAAAGTAGTAAGTATGGAAAATGCCTAATGCTAACATAAAGCATACATGCTAAAAACTCAGAAGGGTAGATAGCCACGTTTTCCCCGCTTTCTCAGTGCATTTCAGCTATATGTAGGAAGCACTCTCATCCACTGTGCCTACAGACACTCTCACTAATTCCAGGATTATAGAGAAGAGAGCAAGCGTATCCCTAGAAATACAACTGACAAGAGGCCAAGCTAATCTATAATTAGCAGATGAAAAAGGCCACATGTGTCTTTACGGGAAAAGTGCAGCTCACTTCTATTTTTTGTCATTCTGTCCACCAGATGAGAATTGGTACACCTTACATGCTTTCCGTATAATGTATGAACCTAAGAACCTAAGAATAGCATTAAAACAGTATTGACAGAAAGATAATTTTTTGATGCATAGATCATTTTTTTATCATACAATCAAATATCACATCAAGTGAAATTTAGAATTTCTGAAAAAAGGTACAAACGAACTTTTATTTATCAGTCTGACAACATTTTTATTAGACGCTCATGCTACACCAAACAAACATATACAGGCACAAGCACACACCACCAATAACCACAAATATCATTGTCTGATCTAAAATCAACTCCAAAAGAAAGGTTTTCCTAAGCCAAATATTCCATTACACATACAACTCTAGCTTGATCACACACTGTGTGTACACAAAGACTTTATGTGTAGATTGATAGCCCAACAGCACACAGTGGGAAAAGACTCCTCACACACAGACTGATTCAGCAGACCATGGCTCATTGACACCACAGGTCACTGTGAACACCCGTTTAAACTGAAGCAAGCTCTGTAAAATTCCCAAAATGCCTCCCCCTTCACCCTTGCCTTCTGTAAAGGGCCTTCCTAATTCTTTATGACACCTTAATGCAACAATGTTAAATATCAGAGACACAAACCGCATGACACCTTGACCTCTGACCTCTCATCTTCACATAAACATCCATTTATGACTGAATGAGGGAGAAAGTGCTATAGAAAAAAACGGAATTTGAAATTTTAGTTGTATGGAAGAAGATTAAGAGACATTAAGGGAAGACACAAACATACAAAACGGCAACATTTATAGAAAGTGCAGATTAAAACAACCGAAAATGATGATGGAAGGGCTGTACTTTCAAACACAAGGCCAGGCATGAATTCGGTGTGTCCTCACTTCTCTATCGAAAGCTCAAGCCGACCACAGTAGCTAGGCGTGTGTGCACTGCTCAGGCGGAGGGCTATAATTCACGTTGCAGCTCTCTATTTATCCTCTATTTATGATGCCGAAAATGTGCACAGACAGAATATCCATCAAAACAAATCCCACTTTAGAAAGGGGTTATTAAGATGTATATAATATATATTTAATACCAAATTTCAGCATATCAGTAGGCAAGGTTTGGCTGGTGCAAACCCAGATGTGGAGGCAAAGTTCTAGACATTTCTAGCAAGTTCTTTAATAATCATTGACTGTGGTCTGCAGGGACAGGATGCACACGCATCACGTCTTTCCGATTTTTTTCCTGGGCATGTTTTTTTTAGACAAGTATGATGTGAAGAAAAAAGTCCCTCAGCACCGCAAACAAAATAAGTACAGTATCGTGTTTGTGAGACCGCGTTTATAAACACAGAACAGTGTTTTTATTTCATGTTTATTTACTTGGTTCAAAGACAGTGTTGGATGGTAGTTGAAGGCCCTGAAAGCAGCGCTAGTCACACAGGATTGTCCAGCCATGAGCACATGGGACAGCTTTGAACCAAAGAAGACCCTGTCTTTGTGTGATTGATTCAGACAAAGTAACAATAAAAATGTCAGAGGTGGGAAGCAGGAAGGTAAGTGGACAGAATGACTCCACCAGGCAGATGAAACAGCTTCTCAAGATTCATCTGAAGGGCATACTAGCACACTATCTATAGGATGAGGCTGGAGGCAGGACCAATGACCTCCATTGCCATTAAAGGCATCACTGGCAAAAGTAAATCCAGAGTGCCAGCATGTACCAAGTTGCTGGTCTGTTGGGGCTCCCAACCGCAGCACTCTACACACAAGGTGGAGGCTTTCACCACAAGTTGATTGAACCAGTCGCTTCATTCCCTGCCCAAACTCATTCATACTGAAGCTGAAAGGTATGGGGAGGGAGAGCTCAAAGCTAAGTGGGGGTCGTTGGAGTTATATGATTGAAAGGGAAACAATAAAATAAAGATAAGGCTCTATGCTGCAATTAAGTCAATTTTCATAATAACAAGCAATTCTGTATAGTTTGTAGTGGAAACTCCCATTTCAAAACTACCCAACAATTAAAAATGCCTATAAAGAGGATTTTTTTCAATAAGAAAAAAAAACAATTATGAAATAAAACCTTAAGTGTCAGACAGAACCATGTAAAGAATTTCCTGTTAGAAGAAGGCAAGTACTGTCTGCATTTTGCTGAAAACGCCTCTAAGCAAAAAGTTCAGACGTTTCAACAAGACCCACTTCTTAATGATTATGACACTTATATTTCTAGCATATGATGTGTGATATATTATAGCTAAAAGTTCTTTGTCTCTGGATCATCTCAACTATAGTAAGTTTCTAACTTTCACCTTCTGAGATTATTGCTCATAGTGCATCTGAATCAACAATACAATCTAACCTGAAAGCAGGTATATAATCACCTGCAAGTGACAGGAATCTAGCCCCCCCCCCAGATCCCTGCAACTCTGAATACAATTCTGAAACAAGTGGTTTCAGAAAATGGATGGATGGGTGGGCGGCTGGATTGGGCAGGAATTAAGCTGCCAATAACCTCTTGCAGGAATTAACCTAACCATGCCTGTTCTTTGCTAGAAAAATAGACATATTAAGGACATATCGCACTTATAATAAAAAAGCTCATAATAAAAAAGTAGCTCAGTAAGGAGACAGGTACCATCAACACTGCCAAAATTAAAATGGCTGAAGGCTAGACATAATCTTGGTTTATTTTTGACCGCCAACACATGGTGGCGCTACTGTGCAATCAGACAATTTCCTTAAGGTGCCATGTGATTGGACAAGCAATCGTGCATTTCTATTGTTTTGAGGGACACACTGCAGTCAGCTTGGAAAGGCATGGCTTGATACGATCACACTGAGTCATATTTTCTCAAAAAGCAATTCAGACAGAACAATAGGGAAGAATGCGATAAGGATTCATATAAAACAACTCAAACCAAGCATGAGACCTGTCTTCATTCTATTACTCCATCGTAAGCTTCCTCGCTCCCAGTGTTGTCGTATAACAGCTAGCAGGCGGATACTATAAAGACACTAAACTTCTTTCGTAAAACTTGTCCTGATGAAGAAGTAACAGTTATTCGCTATGCCTAACTAGCACTGAGTAGCCTTGGGTCATAAAAGTCTGCGTGTTTTATCCAGCAAGAGAGTCATTTTAAATACAGATATACAAATTATTATAGTTACATATTCAGCATATAAAATAGTAATAACATATTAAAAACTGTTCATACAGAATTTCATATTCTCTCTTCTCAGTATGATTAGTTTTTTTTTGTTCAACAAATTTCATATTCTAATGAAACCTCATTGGAAATATAGCGGTTTGAGAGATGGATATGTGAGAATAGGACATGGAGTGCCCTCTGGTGATGGAGACGGGGTACTTCAGGAATAGGAGCAAATGAGAGAGCTTGCGTAAAAGAAATGGCAAAAGTTGAGCAAAGAGGCAAGGTGAATTGGTATGTACTGGAAATGGGTACTGAGAAAATGATAGTAATTGCAGCAGTGAACACTTGGATGTCTGAAATTCCCTACTTGATTAAATTTAGAGTTATAAGCATAAATCAGGCCCAAACAGATACATACATGCTACCTGACCTACACACTGAGCTAAATACACAGAATGGGGAAAGAAAAAGCAAATATGCTTATCTCTCACGCACACACATTCAGCCCAAGACAGGCACAGTGTTACACTAGAGGTGCTAGAAGCCGGACACACAAACACAAACACTCACATACCCAAGCCAATGTATGCAGACGCGTCAGGCTACAGCCCAACTGCACAGTGCTTCCTTTCACTAGTTATGTTACTTTCAGGCAAAGAGGGTGTATGTTAGCAAGAGTGTGTTATGGTTAGCATTAGTAAGGCAGACTGTTCTTTTACAATGGCCTCATTGAAGTGAAGCTGAGAACATCCACGTTAAAAAAAATATCCCCCAACTAAATTTTCAACACAAAAAATGTTTTCATTCCCCTGTCTTCTCTTATTTTCTTAACAGGGTATTACGTCCTTCTGTCCAGTTACAAGAAACTTCCAAATTAATGTAATATGCAAAACTTTCCACATAGTTCCACCAGCAGTTGTACAACCTCATTCATTAGCATAGCTAAGCAAAGACTTTGGTATAATTCGTTATAAACCCAGGTCATACAGTCTAAGCAAAGTAAACCTGCTATTTAAGTATGTCATGCAATTATCACTGTAGGCACCTCAAGACGGAGGTAGTAACTATCCAGAGAGAATGTCCATCTTTCCACCAGCTTAGACTGGGCATTGAATTTCATGATAACTTTATTATTCAAAGACAAGCATTTGGCAAATCACATACACATTGGAAAAGAGAAGCAGGGAGATACTCCGCAGGCACTTATACAGAAACACACAGGCCTATATATGACTGTAAAAGGTACTTCAGGGAAGTGTCACGGCTGCGTGAAACTCAGAAAAGAGCCGCTCCGTTTTACAAATGAATTGTCACAAGCCGAACACTACAAAGCTGACATGCACACTGACACACTAACACATTCACTCGAACTCTCTCCCTGATACGCTCATGCGCAGAGAACCGTACTACCGTATAATATCTTATTCATTAAAAAAGGAAAATATTCAGACTTCCGCCTCCAAAATACACACGGGAGCTAGACGAGAAAAAAGTAATCGCTTCTGAAATCTAAAATCGGAACATGAGCCAAAAAACACACCGTTTGGTAGGAAAGTCCACATTCTATGCGTCTACTGTACGATCTCATTACTCTTATCATATCTATAAAAAAAAATAAATCCGTCAAGTGATCTTCGGCATATGCCCGGTGGAGCAGTCAACAGTTGCAATTGGCATGCTGGTAAATCTACCAGAATTAAACGAACTGTGATCCCTTAAAACTAATATTATGTACCACAACTGATTAAATCATTATTCCGATTATGAATATGTAATGGGTCTTTTAAAACGCTATGTAATAAAATAATATTAGTTATAATTCAAACAGTGTGCTGTGAAATAGTATAATTTATTGAGACAAAGTCATAAATAATAACAATAACATTAATAATAAATAAAATACATTAAAAGTGCTTTAGCTCTTCGTTTGAACTTATGAATAGTGCCTCTGTGTTAAAAATAGCCGAAAAGCTGCAAACGGGAAGTAAGAGTCTAGCGGTCAGAATACGAATTGCACCGCTACCTCGCAATCGTTCCTTTTCACGAAATTCATCGAAAAACTATAACCACAAAGTTTCAGTGTGTAACGTGCGTACGACCCATGAAATGATAAAAATTAAGTAGATTAGTAAATCCACATAATTGAAAATTAAAATATTATCAATTATACATGAAAAACGTGAAAAATGTGTAGATATGGCAACAATATATGTGATTTGTGTTGTGCTTTAACCGTGAAAAAAGTCGTTATCTAATTGATAAATTTATGGGTCCCTGCTTGTATTTTGATCTAAAAACTAGAACGCTAATTTATACGTTTAAATAATAGACAGGGTAAATTGTGTAAATTGTACTGTCCAATTCTTCACTGAATTCGAGAAGATCATTATCCAGAAACAGCGACAAAAATTTGGTTCATTTTAAAAGTGCAATGTAATTATATTAATCTTGCGTTACTGAATGTCATTGCGTGTATTTATGCTGCGGTAAAAAAAAAAAAAAAAGTGACAGGCGCACTTTCATAAAGTACCTGAACGTAACCCCAGATGTAAGGCTGGGTATTAGACCCGCACCGTCCTACCCCATGGCCCCCATCCCTGCAAAAAACGCTGCACTAGCTACCAGTTAGAGGACACCCTTTATTATAGGATGAAGACTAGGCTATAAATTCACAAAGTAGTGAAACATAGGAATACTAGGATTCTTTGAGTTTTATATAAACTCGATTAAAACTAAATAACAAAAAAAAACAAAAACTTGTCTTGTGGCCAGTGTTTGCAGTGATTGAAATGTACATATGCTATATCAATTCCTAGCTGGCAGCTTGCTGGCACGCTTATGCGGTACCTCAGTCCAATTGCTATACCATCAGCAGATTAGAATGACAAAACTGTGTGTAACAAAAAGTGTGTTAAAAATTAAAGAAAAAACAACTTATGCATTTACGATCACGGGAAATGCCAATGATTTGGCACTCAGCTGCTTATTAAACTTCATTCACCTGTTAATTCCGCTAACTAACTGTAACCTGCTTCGGGAAATCAAGTTTCATACCTGTTACAGACGCGAGCAAAAATCAAGAGGTACGAACTGCGAAATACATTTTGGTATCTATTCGATGCAAAGAAAATGAATGTCCTTTAGTTACTTACATCCTTTTTTGCTGTTAAGAGTCTTACCTGCATGGGTCACAGTCGCGTGACACAGTACCAGCGCCACAGTTACCAAGGTGACAGAGGAAAGGTCCACGAGCCAGGGTCTTCGCTTTTTCCGAAATAAGCATTCTTGAATATCCATACTGTCTGAAGACTGTTTGGCGTCTAACTGTGGCTGTCAAGTTTTGATATTTTAAATTAAGTGTCCCCGTCTCACAGAAAGTCAGTCGATATACTTTCGACTGAACTTCCTGTGAGGTGAAAAAATAAAAACTACCACCTTGAAATAGCTCACACTTGCTTAATATTTACAATAATTAATTAAAAATAATTGCATGGGAAATAAATATTTTATTTAATATTGAACGCCTAACGCTAAAGTCCCATTGAATCAGAAAAGTGGATATGAGTACCGAAAGCGGAGAGAGCAGAGAGAGACTTAAAATGACACTCTCTCTCGTTCTCTCTCTTTCTCTCTCCCCTTCTTTCTCCCACGAAAAGTGAAGAAGCGTGTATGTGCGGACGGAGAGAGAGTGAATGAGTGAGAGTGCGGAGAGAGGGAGGGCTCGAGCTCGCGTGCGTACATGCGCGCGGAGCACACGTAGCTTACGTCTTTAAATGACAAAAAGGCAGGCCTAGGAAAGATAAGAAATAATGATGAAAAGTGGTTAAACTGTCATTTTATTTTCGCTTCAGTACTGTCTGCTATTGTTTATTTATAATAAGCAAATTATTATTTGGCTTGTCTGTATTAAGGGATGTACAGAACATGCAACTTCAACTTCAGGGTTTTATATAACCAGTCACCTGTGTCACTTTCGTACCTGTACTTTCGTACTTTCTATTCCTGTCTTTGTAACCGTCGTCTTTATTCCCCTCTTAATTCCCCTCATAAACTGGGGACAAAGCCCCCTAAATATGAATGTTTTGTATGTCTGTATGCACATTTTTCCGTTCGTAGATCTATCTGATAAGACAATCGGACCGGGTAGAACCGGTGGGTCCTTGGAATTATTAAGCGGACCCTGGCGACCAATCAGCGCGGTCCGCAGTTCAGGGGCTCGTGGATCCTTTCCGCTCAGATCCACGTCTCCTTTGACGCACCCTATTGGATGTCTCATCTTGCCTGTGCACCCTGATAGGTCAAAACCTCATGGCGTAACTGGAGAGCCAGGTGCCGCAAGATGAGGCCGATAGGTGCACAAGTGTAGTGTACAGGCTATCCGGAGGTGCGCGTTAGAATTTTATCTTCAGCCATAGAATTAACGAACGACGGTCAAAGCAAAATTCCGACAAATATACAATAGACAATAACGCTTAAAGCATTTCTAAACGAAAAAAAAAACTTTAAACAAAAACAATAAGGATCCAGCAGCTTCGCTGATTGGACGCCTAATAATACAATTCCTCTATAAATAAGACGTACCCAAAAGCAGTTCCGCAAGATGTTTTCATCTTTATGCAAACCAGCGTATGTTTATTTTCATGCGTAAATTATGTATTTTATGGCTGTTTGCCACGAAGCAGAAAAATCACCTATGTATTTTTCATATTTTCCATTCATTGCCTTAGAGCTGATTTTTGTTCATACATTATCAAAGCCTTAACAGCTACACCCCCTACAGTGCACCTGGAGTGCCACACATTCACCTGCTGAATCATGTACATATTGGCTTTTGCTCTTAAAACAAGGAACAAGGAGAAATCCATTAATCACATTGCTCCGAGTGATTCTGTTCAACACTTCCAGGAATTAAATGTCAGTCAGCAGGGAAAAAATCCAATTTGTAATGTCAATCATTCTTATGGGTGCAAGAAACTCTACTTTTACAATTTTTTCACAGGTGGGAGACTACTGACCACTTCATACACAACTGTGCTTCTGGACTGAATGATAGTCTGGGTCACATGTACTTCTCCATACCTCGTCAAAGGTAGGTGTAGAGAGGAGAACTGTCACATTAACCACAAGAAACCACCCCACATCCACCATGACCAATCTCCAATTAAGATGACAGTTCAGACTAAAAAATGTATGTTTAAAATTTATTGCTGTAATTCCAGCATAATTATACGTCTTTCCCTCACACCCGCAGACTGATTTTATGTTCTTGGTTGCAGATGTTTTAAGATGTGTTGTGTTGTGTTACACACTGTTCACACTGTGACGTAACTATTTTAGTGATTATGTATGAATTTAGGAGAAAGAGTAAGCAGCTAATAATTGAGCCGCCATTTGATGTTTTCTGCCCTTTTCTCAGTCCCTCTCATTTCCTTCATTCTGTACATTTTATGGTGTCCCTGCTACCTGCTGTTTTGTTACACTCCGGTATATGGAGGGTTTTTAAAAATATGGAACCTTTAGCTTCTGCCAATTGGTGTGAACCAGAGACCTCAACATTTAAAAAATGCGCCTGAAAAGAGACAAGATTTCTTTGTTTTTATCTTTACTTATATCACCACCGATACACGTGATAATTGTCAGATTTACGGCAATTAAAGTAAAGTATTATATATGAAGCATCTCTTTCACTTCGATTGCTATCAATTCTATTCTCACCAAACACCATGAGTAACTTGAGCCACTGTGGGATTGCTCATCTCTAGAAGTGAAATCACTGGGCTTGGGTTTTATTTTGGATACTATGGCATTCAACTATAATTCCCAACCAAGCACTCTTGCCCGCTAGGTTTCGACTGCTGAACCCGCAGGATGTAAAAAGAGAAACTTGGGGAGAGCCACAGCATGTGTTTGTATAGCAGATCGCCAGGACACAGTTGCCTCTGTGAGTCTTTGCACTGAAACAGTATAATTGCAACTTTCCCAGTTGTGTGGTTCTGCCATAGACACAGAGCTGCATAAGGAGATTAAAGACCATGAGGGAAAAAACAACGGTATGGAGAGAAACAGTAAATTGGAAATGATGACATCTGTGAGCTAGACTGCTGCTTTATAGCTCTGCTTTCAAGGAGAGATGCTTTACTTCAGAAACAAAACAAAGCATGGACCTTGGAATGAAAGGTACATTGAAATGGACCATCTTGGGTCAACAAATCAAACAAGACATTGAAAAAATGTATAACAGAAAGAATGGAAGCTAATTAACTTTCCCACATTTTACAGTTGTTTTAATCATAAATGAAGGCTTTGAAACACACTAATAAAATAAGCATCTATCCTTGTTATTGAAGCCTTTCCAGCCGATTTGAAGGTCACTACAAGATATGAATTACTGGATAATTCCTAACACATGGCATCTTGAAATAATGGAAGCTACTAATTCATCCTTTTCAAATTAAGGCCTTGCCCCGAAATCAGAGGGTCTCCCAGGCAGGATCTACCACCCAAGTCACAGTTTTCACACCCGAGCAAAGCAAGTGCATCAGCAGACCACCTGGCAGCACCGGCATCATCCATGAGCATTGCATTAGAGATAAACCAATTGTAGGGTTGATTGTGCGGCAGCAGTGGGGGGCGAGAGAGTAGAAATGTTTGCCATAGAGACAGACACAGCAAGTGCTTGTGGGAAGCCCTGCTATTTCCGAAAAGGAGGACCTTGTAATTACAATAAAGCAACCATACTATATAGCTCACTTCCTTGAAAGCTCTGTATTTTACTGGGCAGGGCTGCAAACCATGCATACACACCCTACTGGCCACAACACACTGAAATAGATCAGAGAATAAAGAGGTGGAGCAGGGGGGCTTCACGCACTGGTGGGGGTTAATTCAGCACATGAACTTTAAGTAGATTTCACTGTATTCTGAACACAGGCACTGTTAAGTCAGATTGAGAAGGAATTTGTGAGAAAAAGGAGATTCAGAGTGAAGATCGTGATTTTGGGATATGACCTTGCACACACCCCTAAAAGAAACGCCTCAATCACAAATAAATATCAGCTCCCAAAGAAAAAAGTTCCCGTGTTGGGGTGTGTGTGGGGGGGGGGGGGGGGGGATGGGGGGGCGGACCTGGCACTCATGTGGCTGCCACTGTATAACTGGTCTCTGTGTGGCTGTGGTGTGTGTGTGTGTGTGTGTGCACAGGGTGGGCGGTGCAAGGACAGCATGCGTCAGTGCATCTGTAGGATCTGTGCAGCACTCTGTGTTTGTGTACGTGCATGTATTTTGGGTGTCTTATATGCATGTTTGTCTCTAGGGTTTGGCAGTTGTGTCTGTATGTGAGTCTAACATTTTCCATCCATTAAACCCGTTTCAGTAAACTCACAGGGCATTAAATAAGCACCGCTCACAATTAAAGATAATTTTGCCAACAACTTAAATAGCAATCACATTCACTACTATTAATAGTGGTTGGTCGGCTGTAATATAAAGAAGCATATACTTTTGTATGACTTAATCACGATTGTCCTTATATGGTCATTATAAAGATCTCTGCAATGCAGAATGCAGGCTCCTTTTGTTGAGTTTGTAAGCTAATGTCTCAATTAGGTTCAATACGTCATAATAGTTTTTTCACATACAAAAATACGTCATAATAGTTGATGCAATTTCTAGTGTATAGTTTAATATCAGTCATACAAAAAAATCTGACAGGAGACAAGGTGAGGCGGAGCTGTTATCGCTGGAGCATAAATGTTTAAGCATAGTGGTGAGAGAGAAGTTTACTGGGGACACAGGAGAAGGTAAGAGGGCGAGGGGGACTTTAACTGGCAGGTTGGCACGGAGGTGCGCAGAGGTGGGGACAGAGAGAGAGGGCAGGGCAGGAACGTGTGGAAAGGTACAGGGAGGAAAAATCATAGGAATGAATAGGCTGAAGGAGGGGGGAGTACAGAAGTATTTGCAAGGAGAGAAGCTATGAATGAGGGCCATTGATGTAGAGGGTGAGAGGGATCAAACACTATTTGTACAGGGAGATTCCAGAAAAAGAGAGAGGTGGGATAGGAGGGTGGGGGCACTCCCACCGGCCCACCAAGGGATGCCCGTCCCCGAGGGGGGCCCACAGCCCAGGTCTCCGAGAGCCCACAGGTTTTCCAGAGGATATTTTCATCGACGGCTGACAGATGGCTGAGGCAGCATAAGGGCCGACCCCGCGAAGCCAGCCGTGACTAAGCTGGTGAGCGAAGGGGCCGCGGCGAAAAGCAGCACGCCGTGGTGACCGGGGTGGGGAGGAAGGCTAACACGTGGCTGGGAAAGCAGGCGACAGCCAGCGCTTGGCAGAAATGTGGGCTTCACAGGGAGAGCGACACAGGGAAAAGAAGATGGTCATAAAAAGCACAAAGCGAGGGCGATGTTCAGGGCACAAGCAGACCGTGACCCAAATTAGTTACGTCAAGTTGTTAAATAATCAGTCACTTTTCCTGTCAATCAAAACATGCTAATATTTCAGCATTTTTCTGTGAAGAGCATGTTTAGTTCTGGGCTCTGAATAATGTCATAAATAGACTTTGCTTCTCTATCTGACAATAAAGATCATGGATAAAAGCTCCGTAAATGCAGCTGCAAATAGCATTCTTGCGCTCCTCACGAGGTTGGGGGAGGGAGGGGTGGTCTGCCTAGAGTGCAAATTCACACGTCTGAGAGGTCAGGTAGGGGTGCTACACTGACATCACAACACAGAGGGCCCGTACCCACAGGGATGTAGCTACCTAACTCTGGCCTTATTGCTACCAGAAGTTCCACGTCTACAAACACACAGCTTCAGACCCTGGCCGACCACCTACCAAGCCAGAGTGAGGACAGAGCATATCAATCAGGTACCCCGATTTCAAATAAACAGTCGCGGATGCATTTGTAGTGGGGTGAATGGAGACCCCAGGATGGACTGGCCTATACTAATGGAAGGAAATGGGACAAGCGAAAATGGAATGTACCACTGAGGTGTTGAGGAGGGGGGCTGGGATGGCAGGCAAAAATTTAGCAGGAACAGAGGGGTCCTTTGTGAGAGAAGAAGAAGCAGAGACACTAAAGATATGAGTTTAGAAGGACAAGGAGAGGACAGCTGGCTCCGTGGCTGACCAGGGCGAAGGAGATCCGTGGGCATGCTACTTTGACCTGGTGACCCTCTGACACAGCGGCCCCTCTGCCCAGAGCCATAACAAAAAGGGCCAATCTAATCAGTGATAGAACCAACAACCAAACAGATACTGAAAACAACAGAGAAATTCAGAACATCTAAGCTGTTTTTTCTCTCCTCCTTCTCCACTGGCGAGGCATCAAAGGGGATTTGCTGGGTTGCATCCGGTCTGCAGTTGTGCATTCAGCCATGGATAGTTGAATAAATAAATAACAATAACATAAAAGTACCCCTCCCTGTCCAGTCTTCCTTCCCGTCGTTCATTCTTTGTTTCCTCTCATCGCTTCAGCACATTTCCTACTGATGGGAGGGGCTCCTCTTTGCCGTCACAGGGCAGGTACCGTGCGGCCTAATAGCTAATAGCTAAGTCTACGACTGTGACTATGATGAGGCACATCATCAGTCTCTTCTCACGGCAATGCTGCACAACACTCAGCATGCAACTGACATGCCAGATATACTTCCTATTTAATTTCATTACGATTCTGATTTTGTGTCAGAACAAAGTTTTTTTGTGCATTGTTTTACGCTACATCATTAATTTGGGCCGACGTAGGATTACCACCTGTCTGCCCTGCAGTCTTCCCATTGCTTTCTTTCAGCTGAATACTCTGCAGCTCAAACTGCACCCAAAATACAGTTTACGCAGCGAGTAATCAGTGGTCAGGCACACACCGCGACTGCAGCGCAGGAGTCAGTGATGTTACAAGGAAGTACCAGGAAAAGGTGTTTTTTGGAGATGGGGAGGGAACCAAAATATATAACAGTTTTTGGCACGGAGAAATATTCTTTGATCACTCATTATTCCTAAATATATGCAGATGCACCCAGAGTCTAATATTCAATCAGCGTATAATTCGATGCAATACAATGCAACCCCTAGGTGGGATTTGGTATGTGTCTTCTCCTGGAAATTAACAGCCTTTTGGCAAGAAAAAATGTTCAACTCAAAGTTATACCCTTGACAGCTGCACAGGGTAGAAGGGACATAAGGATGCATTAGTATGATTATACTAACTAGTTTTAAAACTCAACAAAAATTAATGGTGAGTTAAAAAAAAAAGCAAAAGGAGCTGAGTATCAGACTCACCAACTCTGGTCAGCTGGCTGGAGTGAGATTTTCAATGAGACAAGTCTGCACACACATTTACATGTATGTAAGAGTTTTATTACCTCATAAACAGTCTGTATGGTCTGCAAGAAGCCCCAATGCTTTTGTTGTAGCTAATTTTGGGTTTATAATGGAAAAACACAGATTTTCCGTAAGATTTCTTGCATGAGCGTGAGAGTCTGAAAGCGTGTCACACCAGATGCGTGAGAGCTGGCAACCCTGAGTAGCGTTTGAAACTGCCACATGTAATTATACTATTTCCACCTGTGTGTGACAGTAGCAGTAGAGATAACCAGGTTTGTTTCTTTGCATGCAATGTTTTTAGATTCACATTCTATGGATGTGTGGGGCTCTTTGCGTTTACGAAGGCTACCTAAGTTTCTCTACAGATTAAGGGCAGTCACCCTGGAAACTAACATGCCATCTACCAGCAATTCACACAGGGGAGTTTTACTTAATACTGCTTTAAAGAAATGCCAGTGTGTAACCCTAAAAGGCATTTCTTATGCTTGATACGCAGCAATAATATTAATCTAGAAAAATCAAACATTTTTGAGGGCAAGTTAAAAGGTGGTGGAATTTCAACTGGAGGATAAAGGCTTCATTTATGCATCACCACACCTAAGGGGGGGGGGGGGGGGGGTGCGTGGGGGAGAAGGGAGGGAAGGAGGAAAGAGAGGAGAGTGAAAATATGGCACTTTATAAGGATCCCAAGACAAGATTCACAATGAATTCTTGTATACTGCTCACAAGTGAACTAGAAAACCAAAGTTGCTGTTAAACTACAATTTAAAAGCTCTAAAAAAATTATATAAAACTAGACGAAAAGCATACTTACAGTGGCTATAAAATTTAATGTAAAACAAAACAAATATCTGATATAGCCAAGATTTCTCAAGACAAGCCATTACATCTATCAAATATAAATATATTTCCGTGTATAGACTAAATTCACTGCGTTTATAAAGCGAACTCCACCACCGGAGTTATGAAACAGAGGCGTTATTGTACGGCCGCCCCCTCCTGGTCACATTTTGAATAACACCCATTCGTTCTTCGAAGCCGCCGTTTCCGCATCGCTGTTACATCCCGAGTAGCTCAAATGTTTCGTTTTCCTATCGATCCGGATTCGGCCCATCATGAATGCAATTTTAAACAGATACGTCACATTATCTTATCGTTACTATGTAAATGGTCGTTAAATATAAATTTAAAATAAGGTCTTAAAAGTTATATATCGTTCAAATTAAGTTATGAGAGCCTACGCGCTTATCTTGCCGTTCTAATTAAGTCGTACTTTCACGCAAAACTTGTGTATGGGTAAGGAAAACATTCCGGTCAGTATTTTTTTTTAAACGCACACATACCATCTAGATCGTGTGTTTATTTCTAGAATTTAGCTTTATATAACACGTCAATATACTCATTATTGAGGGAAACACATGCCTATTACACACATGACTTTTTAGGACATTGAACAATTTATACAAAACAGGTTTTTCGTGAAGATTGAAGCCCCCTAAGAGGGAGAGTATTACAGCTCCCTCTGGCGGTGATATGAGAGAAGTGTCGCGCCACCGGTCAGTCGGGGCCCGGGGGTCCTTCTGGACTGACGACCACACCGTGCCTTTTCTCTGAAAGCGGAAAGCTAGGTCAAGTACAGAAATACCATTTTCTTGAGTATAAAGTGTTACAGTACAATTTGCCGAATCACACACCTATTTTTTGGAGGGGAAGGCATTTTAATATATTAGCAACAAATTCTCCATTATTAAAATGGCTACCTCTGCTTCAGAAACAAGATATAAATGTAGATGGGACTTCACTGTAGTCTTATCAGCAGAAGTTTGAGTATTACTTAATATAATAATCTGCTTCTAAAGAGGGATTTGTCTTTAGCAAGCTGCAGGTCCTCAGCCGTCAAATAATGAAACGGAAGTCTGAAATGGTCATGTATTAAAACCTTTACTTTGACATGATACATCAAACAGAAAGTTGCAGAATTAATGACCAAAAACCATTACATTCATTCATTTTTTTCTTAACACAAAGTCAATCATTTCCAAGTTATGTTGGAGTCAAAATACATAGAAGACAAAAATAGAGAGAAATTAAGATTCCATTTGATATAACTGTTTTGCATTTGCGTAATACTCCTGAATAAAAATGGACTAGAGCAGTCAGTAGAGAAGGGGGGGGGGGGGGGGGGGGGGGAAATCAAAAGAATGGCAGTTGTGTTGGGAATCAGATGGGACACCTTGGGAAATGGTCATTACACTCAGGTTTGCTTTACTTTCCATACCCTTAGCTTTCATTTTTAAGCAAGCTGACTGGTCTCGGAAAGCCAACGTGCATTAAAACATCTTGAAGACGGAAAAGGAAGAAAAAAAGGTTAATGCAGCAGAGTCCACAGCAGAAGCTAAACGCGCGGGTACCTGCACTCGCACAATGCAGCCACACCATAGTGAATCGAGGGTAACTAGGCACCAGGGCACCACCGCAGCGCACATGTCGGCGCATTCGGCATGTGGCCCTGCGCGTTACGCAGCCCTCCACCACAGCTGCATTTTAAGGAAGGTTGGGGGTGGGAGAATTACATGCACATGGAAGTTACCCAAAATGGTAAAAAAAAAAAATTAAAAACCCGAGACCGTGTACAGCTGTGCCCGGCCCATCATGGAAGGCGACACTAAAGGTGAGCATGAAGCCGCCTCACTACCATGAAAAAAGACATCTGAAATATAAGCATCTATCACCAGCAATTTGGCTCAAAAAAAAATGTATCAAGTAATGGTAAAACATATTCCTCTGACTCAGAGTCTTTGAGTTCAGGAAAGGTAGGCTATAGGCTCATAGGACATTAAACCGGTTAGACAGCCGAACTAAACTGTTAATCTCATCACTAGTTCTCCCTACACGCTTCTGGCCGATAAGCCACCCCCTTAGCACACTCATACATGCACGCTTGTGTGCACAAACCCAAACACACACAGTCAGCAACCTTATAAACCATCAGTTAGTCTGCCAGCACGAAAGGAGCGCAACTACTGTACGAAATCCATCAGCACGTAGATGTTAACATCTCTGTCCATTAGGATTCCAGTTGTACAAATACATAAAGATTGTGTGGGATCTGCCTGGAGTACTTTGAACAAGGTTAGAGTGGATGGCACAAATACCTAAGGATGTTAGAGCACCCCAATCGATTGCAGATTCATTTTCACATTAGCTGGGGGTGGGGTGGGGGGTGGGGGGACTCTTTCTGCCAGACCTCATAGCTCCTTGCGGCTGACCGCATCCGCCGGTTCCCATGTCGACTAGTGCAAAGCGGCTCCTATAGTCGCTGTGTATTTACAACTTCTCACGCACACTTAAGGGAGCTGTGATCATGATGCATTTAAAGACAGACGGACAGCAGAGGGCTCGTCCCCCACCCCATTTGTCTAGCTTTGGTACCTAATAGGCGGTACGTTTGATTCTCCGGATTACCCTGTAAGGACTGCACAGTACCTGCTAAATTCTATGTATAAATTACATATCGGAGTGTTAACTGTTAACACAGACATTTAAGTCTCTAACGATGGTCCAAGAAACAGAGAGACAGTTAAGCTAAATTTACAAACCTCTGGGTCACTGAGGGCTCTCTGTGCGCTTGCATAATTGTCATTGTGCGCGCGGTTGTGTGTGTGTGTGTGTGTGTAAAATCACGTTCATGCACGTTAGCTGCATCTGGGATCACCAGTGCTGAACCTGTGTAAGCGTGCATACGTGTGTGGGTCTACATGCATGCATACGTGCTCAGGCGAGGCACGGAGCACTTTCCAGGCAGACTTTTACGTTACGTAGCACCAAAGTACAGAAAAAAACTGGACCACTGTTCAATGTCTGGTAAGTGTGCTCCGCGCACGCTGCGTTACGAATGCCTTCCAAATTTCAGCTCAATATCTGTAACTAAGCACATACACGCTCCTCCATGGCTGGTTTTCACCACAGCTCAGCAAAGCTGTATAGAAGAAATTATTTCCCCAAGCTTACGCTGGATTCTGCCAAATCAAACGGCTTTGTGTCACAGTGCATCCTTATTACTTGGTAGGTTCCACACCATTTTGGTGTTTAATAAACCTTGGAAAACATTAATAGTAAAAAAAAAAAGGTCTCAATCATCTCTGACCGTGAAACTTTGCTGCAGTTTGCAGACAATAAGATTTGACCTTTAACAGCTGCGTGACCTCTGCCCCTTTATAAAACGGCCAATAATGTGAGAGATGGAAAGACCATCCCCAATGCCAGGCAGCTCAGCAAGAGCTTATGACAACCCGCAAGATTAACACGACTGACACCCGAGGGCGCCCTCTGGTGCGCAGGATAATAGTGCACGCTGCAGACAAGCCACTGAGACAATGAGACAGTCAGTAAGGATGCAGCAATAAAAACTGATTTCCTCTGCCAGGTGATCAGGTAACGGCACATCTTGTTCACCCTCCGTTCCTCTCAGTCATTCATGTTTCTACCTGTGCCTACAGCACCCCCTACAAAACAGTGTCTCTGTCAAGTGTAAAGATACACATAGCCTCTGCTGCAAATCCAGTTAGCCAGTAGCGCACACGGACTGAACTGTGCCGGATTCCTCTTTGGAGATCAAACCGCAGGGACCCCTCTCTCAGTTCTAGAGGACTTTCGGGCCAAAAGGCCCATCAGAAGCCGGACATCGAGCAGGTCGGTGTGCTCCTGCCCCTCGAAGGGTCCGTGTGGGGTGTTTGTGTCTCATAGTGCAATTTCCCATCCAGAGAACACTTTGGTCTGTTCTTGGCGCAAAGCAAAACGATTTAGCGTCGGCTGAGTAGAACGGTGTGGGGCTGAAGCAAACACGCGAAATAGCTAACAGCTATCGCTAAAGCTTGGGAAAATGGCAGACAACAGATGTAGGCTACAGGGTAGCACAGGCTATGAGCAAAAGCCTTACAGGAGAGAAAAAAAAAGAAAAAAAAAAAACATATTCCATATACCTGACCTTAAAAACAACCCAGATTTGCATAACTAGGAATCTAAGAGGCATTTGCAAAAGCCAGCCAAAAATGGACTTCAATTTGCAAATATACTCATTACATGAGAACAGTACTTCAAGTTCATCTCAAGCACCAACTGCATACGTCATGCAAGATTCAGTGTCAATTCTGGAAGATACCCTATGAAAGCACACTAACGAAATATGATGCAAACCGGGGTACTATGAGTTAAAAGCGTACAGCATCAGGTGGTTATGAATCACTCAATAGCCTGGTAGGTCTAGAATGGTACACTAACATGTATGACGTACGGATCTAGCCTGGATATGAACTGAGGGCCTATTTGAATGGGTCGGGACACCGCTTGCACCACTCGAAGTGACGAGATCGCTCCCTGATTCACACGGATCTGGCAGTCGGAGTTTAGAAATTTAAAGCCACTTTAACACACACGCGTGCACGCAAGCACGCACGCACACACACACTTAGCTTTAAAAACTGAACGATACAAGGTGGCGATTAGCTTCATATAAATAGTACGGGAAATAGAAAACAGTATTTCTGACCGCACAAGGTCTTTCGTGCCTGCCTGTGCCACTCAGGGAAACGGTGCAGAAAGGGGAACCAGAATCCAGCCGAGACCAAGCAGCCCTGGGACCGGGCCCACGGGAGGCCGAGCGGAGAGAGCGCAGAGTGGGACTCCCTCCCATGCCGCCCGGCCACTATGTCAGCTGGTGGGGAGCCTCGAGCATCTCCATGAGGAAAGTGTCGATGGGGGTGTCGCCGATCAGCTTGAAGAAGAACAGGTGCTCCAGGCACTTCAGGCCGATGGAGCGGAGCGCCGGCAGCCGGAGCAGCAGCTTCGCAAACCTGTCGGGGAGCGCGGCCCAGAGTGAGGAGCCGGCGAGCGGCTACATCACACCAAACTTCAATGTGTCGCGCGGTGGGGAAACTGGGCCAGCTGGGCTCCTACTGGATAACGCTAAATTTAACAATACGTTCATGGATACCACCAATAAGGAAAACGAAACATTTTCATAAACTGAAATAAGACACAAAAATTGTTTAAAAACAAAAAACGACAACCAAAATGAAACACTATAAATATCGCTTACGAAGTGTAAAAAAAAAGTAAAATATTGTTACCATTTTGTGAATACTACTTAGCTAATGTAATGATTCTTTAACCATTAACAGCAGGAACTTGTTCTTCCCACTGAGGACAATTATACACAATGTGTATTCATGGTGGATTATATAAAACACACAGACATAAAATAGCTCTACAACTTTAACTCAGTCTGAAAATAAAATTACTAAAACTACTAAAATGTTTTTATTTAATGCTATATACATCTTTAAAATAAAAACACAGAACCGCACTAGAAGCTTAAACTAATCCGAAGGCTAGAAAATTACTACAGGCCTTCAAGCAAAACAAGCTGGCAACAGGGGGCGCTGGAGTTACCTGCCCTGCTGGTCGGGGTATCTCTGCTTGCAGTAAGCCTCCAGCGACGCATACACCTTCTCCCGCAGCAGCTCCACTTCATTGGGGTTCGACAAGCCTTTGGCATCTAGGGTCAATGAATCGACAGCCACTGTCACCCAAGCGAGGGGTCACATGACACGTGGGAGCAGCACCATATTTACTCTCTCCCCCCCCCCCCCCAACTGCCTCAGGGTGGCAAACCTGGCTTCATGGGGCCGAGGTGTAAGGTTGGGGGGGGATCATGTGACCGTCATACCTGGGTTGAAGAGGATGATGGCGCGTAGACAGCCTAACTCAGTCTTGTCCATCTGCATGTCTCTCATCTTGCTGACCAGCTCTGTGAGGACCCTGCAGGGGGGGGCAGGGGCAAGGACAGGATGGGGGGGGAGGGGGGGGTAGAGGCATGTAATTCCTGACCTACATCACCTTTCCTGCAGCACATCCTAACGAATGAGGGGGAGAGGACCAAATGATTCACACTGAGAAGCCAGGGGCAGGAGAGCGTAGTCTCGGGTTTGAGGCATCCTTGTGAGCGCCACCTGCTGGCCGGCTCCGGTTACCCTTATCAAAACGTTCTCCTGCCGCCGGCGATTAACGGACAGACAGTACCACCCTGGTGCCATTACATGCAGTGCAGGGCTCCAGTTTCCGTTATGGCTAACAAACCCCCACCCCTCCCTACCCAGCGGGGCTGCAGACGACGACAAGGCCTCTGGGTATCGTGCCAATGCCCCGGCCTCTCGGTGAATCAGCCCTGGACCGCGGCCCCCTGACCGGTGGCACAGACGCAGAGGGGAACACGCGGACACACGGGCTGAGCCCCGCCATGACACGGGTGCTGCCATCACTGGAACACGCATCGCCCGCCTCCCCCACATTCACAATGCCTTAACGATCAGTTAGGGTGCAGGAAAACAGTCGTTTTGTGCGTGTAGTGGTGATATTACCTGTCAAATATGGCCCCAACCTCTGCATTGTGCGCACTCTCCCTGCGTATTCAATCAGAACGTGTTATTACAACATTACACAGCTGTCATGGATTCCTTGGGATTAACACATAAAAGATGGTCTCTACTGCAAACGACTTGCAGCCTTTAGACAAAATGTGATGCAAATCAAGTAAATCAACATACATTGTGCAATATAACTTTTAAAGAATGAATCATTTTTGGGCCTTCACAGTTTCAGCTCTCAGTCTTCAAGAGGGAGGAAGTTAGTGAGTCGCAGGGGGATTAATCAACCCCAGAGGGATTAATCAGAGGAGTACAACACAAGTACAAAGGGCTCCCCAGCTCCCATAGAAGTTGCATGATATGCCGTGGGGGGGGGGGGGTAGAGGATGTTAACATGGTAGTCATAGTAACAGAGCAGCATATGTCCAAATGAGTAAAAGGGTTTTACTGCTAAACGCCATGGGCGGTGATTTTACAACGACGGAACTCTGGAATATGACATTATAAATTAAAAAAATAACCCATGTCACGTGGTCAAATAAAAACGGGGAAAATATGAACGGAGGCTAAATGGCGAGCACATGGGAACAAGGTTAACGCAGCAGTAAATATTTGCACAACACACCCACAGAGAACTTAAAACCCTGCAGCCAGTCACAGAGAATTCCTGGGATCGGAGCGGGCCGGCATTCCTCCGGCCAGTGCTGAAGTCGACGATCCTCGTTCATGTTAACGAGCGCGACTTGCCTGCGCCGTTGAGGGTGGGTATGGGGATCAGCGACATCGGCATTAGAGCGTTGTGTTGACAATGTTGGAATAGTGTCGGAATGGAGTACTGTTCTAATTAGTTACCATGGTAACCAATTGCTGCTCGTCACTGTTCCTCTCAAGGGACAAGTTACACACGGAATTGCGAAGCCTTCTTTTACAATAGCTAGCAGGTGAGGGCAGCGTAAGGACCCCCCCGGACAAAATGGAGGAGGGGGGCTATGAAAGGTGACCCTTCCTCTCCGGTTTACCCCCCCTCCCCCAGTCCCCCCCCCCCCCATAGTTCTTATCTGTGTCCTGGTTTCCGAGGGGAAACCAGAGATGGCTTTTGGTACCGAGTTACGTCTGAGTCAGTCTCGCGACGCCCCATACCTGCAAACCGCTGTACCGCGGTACAGGCTGAAAAAAGCTCTGGTAAACCATGCCGGCTTATTTACACAACCAATGGTAGCTCTTGTGTATTGAATTGCAGCAAAAATTAAATGGAGGCTTCTGCAGTACACGCCGGGCCCCTTATATTATGGGATGGCAGCTGGGCAGCGTGAGCAGCCCACGGGCGGGACGTGCATGCGAGTGGGGGCGGGGGGAGTGGCCTATGTGTTACCTGTCGAAGATGGCACCCACGCCAGCGCTGTGGGCGCTGTTGCGGTGCACGTGCAGTCCCGTGGCCAGCAGGATGCCATCCTTCACCGTGATGGAGCGGTGCGAGAAGGAGGCGATCAGGAGCTCGTTCCAGCCTGCCGGTGAAGGGGGGGGGGGGGGGGGGGGGGGGGGGTCGGTTGTAAAACAGCCATCTCTGCTGGCAGACGATCCCGGCCTCGAGCTAATCCAGTTAGACTCTTCCTGTCGGCTTTCCTCCCAATTAAATTAGCAGTAAGGCGGGGGGGTGGGGGGTGTTTGTCTCCTGTTCCTGTGTTTGGCCACAATCACCTGGGCCAGATGCCTCAACACTTAACCATCGGGGTGCTTAAAACACTGCAGCTGCGACACGCTTATGCACTAACCCCTGCAAATACGGCCCCAGGCAAAGCGTGGAGGACATGCTGGGGACAGCGATTTTAACGCCGCTCGGGATGAAACAGAAGCACTAGGTGGCATGGGACCATAAATGTCCCACCCAGGGGACGAGGGACGCGGGGAATAGGGCCAGAAGACGGCGAGGGCACGGGATCGTACCGGCACGCAGAAGGATGACCTGGTCGTCCAGGGAGAGTTCAGAGAAGTGCGGGATGCGTTTGGCCCACTCCACCAGGGTGAAGAGCTGCTTGTCGGCGGCCTGGCAGATGTTGGTGACGGGGGTCGTTGGGCTGCAGGCAAAGTGGGCAGCGTTAGGTCAGCTGGACCGGATATCGCATTAAGCCAAACCGGCAGAAAACAGCGGTCCTGTCGTCTAGGCTCAGAACGGGCTGCCCGACTGGGCGCCACCCACCGAGCTCCCCCCTGAGCTCCCATCCGCGTGCATCTCAGTCTTCTGCTCCACCGCCATCTCCGCCTCCAGGATCTTCTCCACCGGCATCTCCTCGTTGACAGCGCTGGTTGACTCCACCTCACCATCCCTCTCCTTGTTTCTTTGCCGCTCCTCCTGCACAGCTGTGTGTTTGTGGTGGGGGTGATCGAGATATAATGGGGGAGGGGGGGGGAGCACCCAGCACAAGGGACAGAACAAGACGAGAGAGAGAAAAAGAGACAGAAGAGAAGAGAGAAACACAGATATATACATTTCCTAGTTAGTTTAAGCGGCTTACATGCACATTCACGCCTGCATCCAAGCCCCGTGTAACATGGAGCGAGCGAGAGAAGCTCAACAGAAGACTTCCTACATGTAGGATCCACAGAGAACCAGATACAGAAGGGCGCCTTACAAAATCACACTGACAGAGCGGTGATGCGATTCACACCACTCACAGCATAGCCGATGCACTCCCCACCTTTTTATAAAACTCACTTTCAGCCACGAAATCCAAAATACCTGCCAGTCAATCAGGAATCAAACAAAAGATATGCCAGGATCCTGCTGTCTTCCACTATAGCGTTTGTTTGCATTAATATTGTGCGGAATTAAAAGGTCCAAACCTTCCATGTCAAACTGAAATTCTGCCCCCTCAATAATCTAAGTAGAGATGCAATGTTATGTACGTGTTGGAAAAGGCTTGGGGGGGGGAAATGGACCAACAGCAGAATTTAAAAAGCAGTCTAATGTTCATTTCTGAGCACTGAATCGCAAATTTAAGTACACCACTTAGCACAAGCACAATTCAGCCCAGAAAGGCGAAGGCATTCATTCAAACACTCCCTCGAACCCTGACATTTAAACACACATGCATGCACGCACGCACACAACCCACTCACGCACACACAACCCGCTCCCTTTTCCTTACATCGCTGTCGTTCATCTTGGACCACTACAGGAGGGAGGAGAGAGAGAGAACAAGAGGAAACAAAGAGGGAGAGAGGGAGGACAGGGATTAGTTTCTACGAATCTCCCCCTCTCCGACTTTTTTCCACGCTCATTCCTTCCCCCAAAACACTTACATTAACATTACAGATTTCACAGTTCAGTTGCCCAAAGTTACACTGAAGCGACATGCGACTCATCCCACTGCTGAGAGCAGCCCCGGTTCAGCATTACAGCCCTCCAGAGACCCTCGAGGTCACTGGTACAAACTTCGCACTCTCTCCTACCCACTGGCCCTGCCTGAATGCGGCTGAAACGCATTCCAGCTGAACCGCTACCCTGCAGACCTGCATCATAACTAATGCTGGGTCATCGCTGCATTCAAGAATTTTCCCCTGGGATCGATATAGTTTCTTAATCATTAAAGTCTGGCACAGGGCTCACGTGGATCCATCAACGGCGCTATCCCACTGCCAGCATCTCTGCATGGCGCTTGTGAGCCCTCGCTCTCCTGTACGACATCTGTCACTAAACACGCACTGAAGTAAACCCAGTGGAGCAGCACAGGCTGGGCTCCCTGGAAATTATGGCCACTGAGCCCTCGCTCCTGCTGTCCCAGCCCTGCAATGACGAGCTGCCTGTCCCGCCCCCTCCTCACCGCACAGCCATCACAGTTACCCTCCTGGGCTGAAAATCCCTTTCTTCCTCTCTGCTGTGTTAACTGAAGGAACCTCTGCACCTGGTCAGTTAAAAGGAGCTAAACTAGCCTGAAGCATCATGCGATCATGTCCACCATACTTAATTCTAATCAGAAACACATATGACCCGCCCCCCCAAAAGAATCTCACACCTAAAGAATATCCACCCCAGTCAGGTGGATCGCACTTTCTAATGCAGATAAACTGGCCTAAAACGGCACACCCCCCCACAAAGCCCATGCCCCTAGCCCCGCCCCAGCCTTACCTTCCCTCTTCATGCCCATGGCCAGGCACTTCTGGTAGCGGCAGTACTGGCACCGGTTACGTTGTCGCTTGTCCACCAGACAGTCCTTGTTGTCCCGGCAGGTGTAGCTCAGGTCCTTGCGCACAGTGCGCTTAAAGAAGCCTTTGCAGCCCTCACAGCTATAGACACCATAGTGCTTCCCTGTGCGGGGGGGGGGGGGGGGGGGGGGGGGGGGGCAAAAATGGCACTTATAGCAGGGCCACCAAAGGCATGCGCGCAGCTTAAACATTCAATGCCTGCTCCTGATTCTTCTCATAATCACAGAACTCTCCCCCCCCCCATGCTCACCAGAGGAGCGGTCCCCACAAATGGCACACAGGCGCTTCTGGGACAGCACAGGCCCAGGGCTGTGGGACGACATGGGCTTCAGGCCGAACGGCGGTTTGACGTCGTCCGAGCTGCTGACCGCGTGCAGACCCGACATGGACACCGTGGAGTTTATCTGAGATCCAAGAAAACGGGTCAGACAGAGAAAACGAGGACAACGGATGTTGTGTGTGTGGGGGAGGGGGCATACACACAACCTGCTTGGTAACTAAATAGTGTGTCAATCTGGCCAATCTGGAAAACCCAGCTGATTTGTCATTCAATGTTTTGCACAGAGCGAATTAACCAGAGCATGAAACCGTGGAGGTGGGAAACAGACTCAGCTCCAAGTGAGAAATACGCTAATCTACAAAGTCAGGAGTGGGACGAGGGTCGAGGATTTCCAGAGCAGGCACGCGGACCCAACACATCTGCCCATAAAAGCAACACTAAATCTAGATTACCATCTGCCCGAAAGACTCAAACTGAAGCTTGTGGCTCAGTCACATTAAAATTTCAACACGAACAGCCACTGTAACAGCATGACGGACATCCAGGTCTAGGTGGAGGGGCTGGAGAATTGTTTTATCTATGGCTACAGGCTACATTTCCTGGCACAATCTTTGAGTATTTTCCTTTTTGTTAATGTGTAGGCTGCTCTCCTCCTTTGCAGGCATGATGCCAAATTTTCCAACTCGTCTTCCAGGCTGCACAATCTCAAATATGACCTGAACAGCCAACGCAGCTACTATGACATGGAGGACACACACCCACGTCAGGGAACCGTGGGGCGGCCCGGCCCTCACCTGAGGGCTGCTGATGGGGCCGTAACCCACCGAGGGTGTGCCAGGGATGCAGGGCGAGCCCAGCGAGGAGCTGATGACGGAGAAAGGCGAGCCCATGCTGCTGATGGGACTGTTGACAGCCGAGGTGATGGGCGGCAGAGAAGTCATAGGTGCCAGGGGTGGCGAGCGCTGAGCCGACGGGGGAGAAGAGACAGAGGAGCTATCCGGGCTGCGAGAATCTTGGGGGGGCAGGAAAGAAACAGAACGGTCAGCTGGCAGATTCAGAGCATTATAATTTAATTTACACTCAGGCTCCGAAAACATGTTTATGTGATTTCTTGTAGGATAAGATGACGTTCCTGCCTAAAAGAAGTCAAGAAATAAATTTCATATGTGCTTTGTATGAATGGCTTAAGTCTTCAATTGCTGAAATAAAGGAACAGACACTTAATCCATTAGATTAAATACCAATACCGGGTTTAAAAAAAAAAAAAAAAAAAAACACAAATTCAGTGGGAATGGGTTCATGAAATCACTTTTGTATAATTATAAATAAATACCTTTGTTCTCAACTAAAAATATTACAATTCAAATGGCATAAATAATGTATTGCAACAATACTACCTCTATTATATCTAGAAACTGAAGCAGGAAAAAAAAAAATACATACGGAGACTTTACATTTAGATAAATGTAATGTAGGGCTTTTCGCTCTACCTGTCGAGACAATTCGATGTTTTGTCACAGAAGAAAAATAAGTGGCTTCCTAGATCGAACAACCTCCCGATCACTCTGTTAGGGATGATTTCGCTCCATTTCATTTCAAATATACAGGACATCACAAGTACGCTTCTCTTACCAAAAAAAAAAATAAATAAATTTATTTATATATATATATATATATATATATATATATATATATATATATATATATATATATATATATATATATACACACACACACACATACACACACACACACACGTAAAAAAAAATAGGAAATGAAAGCAGGAACGTGACCCGGCGGGCGGGGGCCCGGACAGGAGTTCAGGTTCACAGCACAGATGGCCCCAAGGTGCCACTGGCAAACCGCAGGCGTTTGGTCGGACACTGCCAAAAGCAGCAGCCTGTCCAGGCGCCAAATATTAAGTTATGGAGACGCTTTAAAAGCGGACACCGTCGCACCGGACTAGATCCAAAAAAAATTAAGATGGCTGAGTGAGCATTTACAGTATGTCCTTTTTTCAATTCAATTTACCCCACAGCGGTACATTGCCGTGTTTTAAACTGCACTGATCTACTATGCAAAGTGATTAAGTTTCATTAATAGTTGGGTCAGCTTGCAAATAAGGACTATATATGGTAAAAAGAAATGGCTTGGAGAATGCAGATAGAGATCACTGCGCATTACAGCAAAAGGTAAAAAAAACAGGGTTGACCACGCAACAAAAAAACAACACGGCAAACAGTTGAGAAGTTTCCTAAATATCCCAATTTTTCACAACTGAATTTCATCGTAAATTTCCCCTTGTGTGGCTATACCCGCAGACAGCGAGTTTATTTTGGAAATATTTAACAAGCACCGTTGACACCAAACTCATCTTACCTCTGCTGTCGCCCATGGCGAGCCGAGGCTGCAAGGAATCGAGGCGCAGCGAGACGCAGCGAGCCTCCGGTCGGGGCTAAAACTCGAGACCGTGGACTCAGGCCCGGCCCTGGGAGCGTTCAGCTCGGCCGAAAATATCAACCTGGGGCTCGCAGCGCGGAAAACGCGAGTGATCCGAAATACGGGGGCCAAGCGAGTATGAACACCTAGGTATCGACACGTACCGAAACAGCGCTTGCGAGTTTTGCGGTCTGCGTGTTGTATCAGCTACTGGATCTCATGTCGGAGCCCATGGCAAACAGGTTTATTTTTCGGGTTACGCCGCTTAACAGAGCCAAAAATGATACTTCCGCGCAAACCAAACCTTTAATAAGTTGACCGATCTTGCATGAAAGGTTCGAGTGCAACGACCTGCAACCAAACCAACGAAGTCCGCTTTTAAAACCAGATGCAATGAAAATTCCTGTAGCTGGCTCCTAAACTGAGCCGCCTTCAAAATAAAGCGTCCGTCCACTGGCCGCTAAAACGGTAACTGGGCGGCTCGAAATCCGACGAGCTTCGTCTCCGGGAGGTATTCGGCCAAGAGGCCGCCGCGCTAGTTTCGCTAACGTTATCGTCTAGACGATGGAAATCTGGGCATGAAAACCACGAAAAACGAGAAGCTGGGCCTGCACTCGCTTCCTTTCCCACCCCCCTCCTTCACCCACACTTGTCTCGTCGTCAACCCTCCCCCTTCTGGAGTGGAAACTGAGCTCGATACACATTCAGAATGGGGGGAATGGGCGCCATTTCGGATCCCGGCGTGTAGCTGCAGCTCGCCAAGTTTTAGAGCCAAAATGACTGGGCTACGACGCGAACACCGAGGGATTTGTCATCAATAAAGTTTCACTTAAAACAGCGAATTTCCTAAATAACTGAATTGTTCTAAACAGGTATTAGAGTCATACTTTAAGCAACTTGATCTTACGCGACAATAAGTGAGGACGTGTCTACTTTGGTAAATTCCGATTGTCGGCCAACTGGCGTGCTATTTCCGTCGTCTACCTAGAGGGGGAGCCTTTCCTCTTATCTGCAGAAACTAGTTGTCTATTGGAATGCGGACGTAAGATTGAATGATCAAAAGGTTAATTTGCGGTCTTGTTTATTCTCCTGTATGTGATATCCTGTGTTGCGCTACTCATATAACATTAAAACGTTAATCGTGTATTTGTATTTTATATTTAATTTGGTTCATGATCTTATTTAAATACTTAATCCGACCTTAATGTAAGAGTTTCTAGCTGTTACATTGTAGGAAACCTGAGAGATTAGACATAGGGTTGAGTTTACAAATAGAATATACTTATACAAACTTATAAAAACTTATACAAAAGAAAGGACAAAATAATGTCTCCAAAGAAGTGTACAACATTGCAGTATACTTTGGAGACCATGTTTGTACTGGTCTCCAGGAGTATAGTGAATGTGAGATGGACAGTCTTGACATTTAAGAAGTCCACCTGCTGAGAGAGAAAAAGATTCCCCAAGGATTTAATCACCAGGCTGTAAATGCCTTTGCCGACTCCGAGACAGCGTAAGCCATAGCAGATTCGTAATGTGACACAAAATCGTGTATATGAAGGAGATATTTATACGAATCCTTGTTCTTCCTTTCCATTTCATAATCTCATTCACTTTGTGCACATCTTGAAATATTAGGTTTACCTGAACAAGTATCATTTTGATCATTATCGGTATTACAGCACCTCGTATGATCTATTGCATAGAAACTCAAAATCTCGTGTTACTTTGAACCGATGTGGATAAAGTATATACGTTACACTTACGATTAAAACGAGGTAGATGATGTTCCGCTTGTTTAGTATCTGTTCACTAAGGTTATTCTGTAATTAGAGGGCTAAAAACCTGCCAAACCTGGTGATTTTTTAAAACATGCCTCAAATTCTGGAAATTGTTCTTGCAAATTAACATTCAAAAAAAGTTTCATAAATGATATAAATATTCATATGTAATCAATCTAACACTGAGGCACTTCAATAATTCATTAATGGATTCAAAGGCTCTTTTGGGTATAGCCTAATAAAGTCTAATTTAATTTGTTTCATATGGTGGTTACTGATGGGAATTTGTGAACAAAATGCTCCTTTATGTAGTGTTCGCTAATACAGAATACGACAGAAATCCATTATCTTTTTAGTTAAATTGTTTTTTTTTTTACTTCAGAGTTGACTTGCTTGCCTAACCCTTGAGGATAGAGGTCTGATATCACTCACACAGCTGACACAGAAATATGAGATCAACAGTGGGCATTGTGGTTACATATTATAAAACACCTAGTGTCTTCTTGCTAATTTTCACTGCACTACTAGTTTTGAACTGGTGTTCTGGCAGAAATTAGTTAGTTAAATGTATAAACTTGATACTGAATATTCAATACAGTGATCTAAAGTTTCCAGCTTGTGGTTAATCCATATCACCTGTACAAAACTTAACTCCAATCCACAGGCTATGCCTCATTTGCCCAAATGGCAAACTGTTACACCATGGAACAAAGTTCTAACACAGTAATGGGACTGTACCACACCCCTCCCCCCCACACACACATACACATTTTTATATTTTTAATAATTTTTATTTTCTAGCACAAAATCAATGCGAAACAAAGCTTCTCAAGCTCATTTTTATCTCCCATCCATTTAACACACCGATCATAAAAGCTAACTTGTGGTCACACACACACACACACACACACACACACACACACACACACACACACGTCACATGGGTAAGAAGGGTGGATGGATTTACAGTCGATAGCTTCAGCATCGATTGTCTGACCGACCATTTGAGCATGCCTGGGTGAGCTAATAAAACAAACGAACTTGGTGGACCTAGTGGTTTATTTCAGTTCTTGGTTAAATGCAGTGGGAGTTCATATCACGGCATAAGCATCAATTTTGCTCTCCACAAAACTGAAAAAAAAAACCCCACAAATTCTGGTCACATTCAAAATATAGAAAGTCTTGCACACATTCTGCGTGAACATTAGAAAATCAAAAAAGAATTTATAAAACACTGAGCAAAATAGGTAAGAAAAAAAAAATCAAACATCTCTACATGTCAGTGTCATATAGTCAGGCGTTTGGCCTGCTGAAGCCGCGGGTCACGATGTAGCGATACATGATTACAGAAGACAATTAGACAATAATCAGTCCAGTTTTTTTAAAGCTCTGAGACACTGAAGACTATTACGAAACGGTAGGGTGTCGAAGCCAACTGTACTAAAATGATAAACTGTATAAAAGAAATAACATGCTGCCAGATTCAGGCACTCAACTTACACTAAAAAGAAGTCTATTCTATACATCCTTTTTTATAACAATTCAATCTAGCAAAAATATCCACTGCTTGGTTTGACTGATGCTTTAAATGACCTAATGTCAGCAAACAGACTTGGTTAAAGGCAAATGTACTAACCTGGAAATATATAACCCTGCCCTTTGCACACAGGCAAAAATAGTAAATCCTTTGTAATCTTTTCGGTCACTCACTCTACATGGTATTCAGATGGCTGGATTAGGAACTACAATTCCCATCTACCCCTGCCACCTCTGGCTCAGCATGAGGACCCCTAATGCTGCCACAGTGACTGTCACTTGTGCCAAAACATTTGGTAGAATGAAAACTACCCATTTCAAGTTTGCGCACACCTCAATCCTGCAATATATCCCTGGATCTCAGCATCGGCCATTTTGTGAACCGAGTCCACCATGTTCCCAGTTTCCTTTGGTCATGTTTATGGACCTCTGGTCAAGTCTCTTTATATATGGAACCCCCACCCACCTACATACATAGGTGTCATTAATATTGCAGACCCCTCCCTCTCAGCTTACTCTCTCCATCTCACCCACCCCCCTTTCCTTCCTCGCCCCCCCACCCTTCCGTCTCTCCCTCTCACTCATACTCTGCAATCAGGACCATCATGCCCACTCCAAGCAGCATAGCCAGAACCTCCAGCACCGACTGACCCAGGGAGGATCGCCCCGCCAGCAGCTCAGGCAGCACCGTCACCGTGGCGATGTACACAAAGCCCCCCGCCGTGAAGGGCAGGATCCAGGCCGTGGCGGCGGCCCCCACACCTTCGGCAAACAGGGAGCAGGCGGTGCCCGCCAGAGCGCCCAGGGCTGTCAGGAGCTGCAAACACATGGCCTGGGGGGGGGGGGGGGGGGGGGAGTGGCAATTAGGAACCATGGCAACCGTGCAACAGGCGGACCATCAGCAGGATATTACACAACTTCAATTATTTCACATGCATCCTTAAGTTTTTCTTGTGGACTCCAGTCATAAGAAAGGGTAGAGAAATCCTACTTTAGTGACAACTAACTAACTAGAGGCTGAGCCCCACACTGCTCCAACAAAATGCAAAGTGCAAACTCTAAATGGGATTAGCTTTCACCCTTAGTATGTCTAGCTGATAACCACGTACCTTCCTCTTGGTGCACCCCGACTGGACCAGGATGGCGAAGTCGCCGATCTCGTGGGGCACCTCGTGCAGCAGGATGGTGAGGGTGGTAACCGCTCCCACCCCAGAGCTCACCAGGAACGAGGCGCCGATGGCCAGACCGTCCGTGAAGTTGTGCGTGAAATCGGCCGCCAGGTTAAGGTAGCCTGACACTTTGATGTCTGAAGACAGAAGGACAGTGACAGTCACAGCCCAAAAAAGTTTTTATTTGGCAGTGAATTTGATAAAGAAAAATCATTCAAATAAAAGCCAATACTTGGCATGGTCGATGTCGTAAGGACCTTATTTTGGCAAACAGACTGAAAAATTATAGTTTCATAAACCTGAAAATATATAATCCTGCCCTTCTGACCCACAGTAAAAGTAAATCATTGGCAGTGTTTTTTCAGGTCACTGTATTTATATAGACTGACTGAAGACTAGAGGTGGAAAGTTCAGGTCCTGAAAGTAAAAAATCCAGACCAACATTTTATTTCAAACAATCAGTTGAGGACTCTGTCAATGTGACTCTTGTTTCAACCAACCAGTTGAATATAAATCTTGATCTGGATTTTTTTTACTTTCAGGACCTGAACTGTCCACCTCTGCTAAGGACTACAATTCCCATTTTTCTGCTGATAACTAACAGCATATTTCAGGCCCTCTCTATCCTTAAAAAAGGAGCCAACCACATGAAAAAACTGGCAGAAAAATTAGAACACAGAAAAATTACTGCAGAAGTGCAACCCAACGGTGTAGAGTCACAGTAGGTTACTGGGGTGTCAAGCAGCATGTGGTCTGTCAGCTGACTTACCATTGCTCTTCTTCTCTTTCTTTTCTGCCCCTATTTTTTTGCCTTTTTTCACTCCATCTTTCTCACCATCCTTCTCTTTTTCTTCTTCCCCATCATTACATTTGGCTTTTGGAGCAGCTGGCATTAAAGAAACAAAGAGCACGATTGTTGCAATGACATTTACTGTCTAATGAGTCATTGATTGGAAGCTGCTCAAAAGCTGTGTCACATGGAGTCGTCAGCATCCAATAGCTGTGCACGAGACATCTAACCAGCAGCTTCCTGGCCAATCAGTTTCACCTGGTGCTGTAACCATATCAACATAATTTACAATTTGTTCAAAAGCATCTGGGATTATTAAAGTGAACATGACAGAAATGTGATATTTCTACCAATGCATTCACTGCCTATTTCTGAGATCAGTCAAACTTTAGAGAACTTTAAACCTTAAAATTAAATATGGAGAACTTCAGCTGAAGATCACATCTTGCAGGAGATTTACTACCATGGGAGTGTCCATGTCCGTGTCCGTCTCCATCCTTCAGAAGACGCACAAATTTCTCAACCACTAGGAAGGCTATGATCCCACCCAGGACCCAAAGTCCCACGGACATCATGTGACCATGAGCGCCACCTGAATGTGAAACATGGTACTGCATCAGTGAGATCGCGGGGGGGAGACAAGACCCTGCATGAGGGATTTTTGAAACGAGCCATGAGCATCACTGTTCACATCATCCAGTTCTGCTGATAACCAACGCCATGTGTCAGGCAGACAGCATTTCACATCATAAATACCTTAAGATGACAATTACAATATATAACTGAAAATTAGTTAACTGTACTAGATATAAAACAAAAGGGATATAAAAACAAACAAGTGTCACCCTGTTATAGGCGTCGTATTTTACACACGTCATTCATATACAGCACAGCAATCGGAGGCGGAAAAAAAAAAAAAGAAGCTTACCATGCGAGTGACCATGATCATGTGACTCTGCCGGGGCGTGTGAGTGGCTGTGCTCCTCGCTTCCATGGTGAGAGTGAGGCTCTGGCGGGGCAGACGGCAAAATGCAAAAAGCTCAAGTCTATGGGGATAATGCATAAAACTGTGCAGAACAAACAACTACAAAGCAAATCTAACGAAACTTAACACATCTGAATTGCAACCGAATGTTATGTTGTACAGAACACTAAAGTATGACGTTATGGAATTCAATGACTATGCGCATTGTCAGGAATAGCCACTAGATGGAGACTCCACCACAGATTTCATCCAAGTATTTCACTGCTCATAATAACTGCCCTTATAAATCAAAACGATTATGAGTATAAATAAAAATGATCTTGCTGATTATCAGCAGGCTAACCATGATTCATGTCATTTTATGATGGTTAAGGGCAGGTTTGACATTAAGCTGGCTGGTCGTGACCCAGCAACTGCAGGCAACTTCAAACTCGGCAGCTGAATGAATCACCTCAAGAAGATCAAACCACCACACCCGAGACAACAGCCACAAGAAAAGTCATTCCTATTTGTTAAAGCTCAAGTTCGTCGCTCATATGCAAAGTCGTAAGGCCAAGCTCCCCATAGCACACGTTCAGCAAAAAAAGGCAACAGCAAAATATTGAAAATAAACACGTTAATGAAGATCGCAGTTACATTACAGTTACACTGACCCACAGCATCCCTGCACTGCGTGACGTCGGACACACTAACCGAGAGCGTGCGGAATAAGGTGTAGGAACGCGTCTCCAAGCAGACCCCCAGACGCAAAGCTCAGCAGGACCTTCAGGAGATTCTGGTGCTGGTCGGTGTTGGACTGGACTGGGATGAAGAAGAGGATGAGGAAGGGGGCGGCGCTGATCAGCACGGTGGCGCCAATTGCCTAGTCAGGCCGAAGCAGAGGGAGTGAGAGAAAAAGATTTTTACAAATGTTCAGGAATCCCACTAATCTTATATTGTTCATTTTTTTGGCAAAAACATTTAAAATCATATGCATTTAAAAGAAAATACATCACTATCAATATATATAAAAAGCAATAGGCAAAATGCATATGTAAAATGAAAATTAGGATGCAGTGACTGCATCTTCCTTGGCTGATCCCAATCGTTTTTTTTTTTTTTTTAAGCTTGACCTACTGATACTGATTTTCATTTTCTCATTTTAATATAAATAGCAAACTAAACATTTTAAACAGTTCTTTAGTCACCTTAGCTTTCTGTAAGCAAAATATTTTCAAACACCTTTTCAAATGAAAATGACTCTGAAAGTGTTGAATTAAATTGGCTGTTCCAAATGTTTATAGGGCAGCTCCTCCATGGACATCAGTTTTGGGAATGGTCTAGAAGACCCCAGGTACCTGCATCCACAGCTCGACCATGGTTCTCTTCTCTCCTGCTACATCTCGCCTAGGGCGCTCTGCACCATGGGAATGGGAGTGGCCATGAGAGTGGGTGTGGCCATGGGCTTCACTGTGGGCGTGGCCATGGGCTTCACTGTGGGCGTGGCCATGGGCTTCACTGTGGGCGTGGCCATGTTCCTCTGCATCCTTGGGGTTGTGGGAGTGACCGTACAGTTCCTCGTCTTGGTCGTGGGGCTCCTCATTGCCATGGTCATGTCCATGGGAGTGCGAGTGCCCATGCAAATCTTCCGGCGGAGGGAGATTAGCTTCGGCGCTCCACTTGCTGGCACCGTGATGCATCCTCACCCCCGGTACCTCGTGAGAGTGGCCGTGGCAGCCACCTCCCCCATGCGAGTGCGAGTGGCCATGGTGGCCGTGTGAGTGAGCGTGTCCGTGAGCACCATGGGAATGAGAGTGAGCCACAGTCAGCACCATTATTGTGCAGAGCACTGCAAGTATTAGAAGATGTACAGAGGCCATTGAACCTGGCAGAGGGACACATAAAATCAATAAGCTGCTTGCAACCAAGTGTGACAAGCTACTAAAAAGTAACCACAATGTTTTTTATCATCATTTCTGTTAAATATTTAGGACTGTGCTGAGAAAATGTGCCAGTAGTCTTGCCAATTATATTATGTTACTACAGTTATGTAAATAGCTTTTGAAATGGAGTCCATACTATTTGTGCATGTATTAAAATCTGATCTGATAATCCAGTCTGCATAGACACATAGACACACACACACAGACATTTTGCAACTGGCTAGGATGAAATCTATTGAATACCTATGAATCAGTCAACTACACAGATCCGAAGCAAAAGAACACTCAAACATCGATCTAACAAAGATCACTAAAAGGGGCTGGAACATCTTTCAAAACCCTCAAGCATTTGAAAAATGTTTTGCCCCATTTGGAGTGCACAGAGTCAATTATAACATACGGATGCAATGGCCGCGTTTCTGCAGCGTGGATCTACCCCAAATAAAACTTGGAGAATATTTATGAAAACCCAAGGAACTCTCATATATATATATATATATATATATATATATATATATATATATATATATATATATATATATATATATATATATATATATTAATAGCAAACGTCAACAATAGCTAGAGTCAGTTAACGACTACGTATCAGTATGTGTTTAAATAGACCATTATAGGGCTAAATAGCTGGGATGCATAATATTCGGTTTAAACTAGTTAATGCATTCCCAGTAAAGCACTAGTTAAGCTGTGGGTCAGCTATTTTCATAGCATATACCGTAGTTATAACCGGGTAAACTGAGATAGCTAGCTCGCAAGCACTCAAACATGTTGCACTTTAGCAAGCTTCAGTGAATGGAAGCTCTGCCGACCAATTAAATTCTGACTTACCAGCCAATGAGTCAGAAGCCCGTGATAGAAACAGTCAAAAATAATATACGAACCGTTTTCTACTCTAATACAGCCTACGCTACCACTTCATTATATCAATTCTTTCTCAGACGTGGCATCTGGTCAACTCAAAGCAGTCTCGCGTGATTTCCGTCGGTGAACCGCTTGTTCCGCAGGCCGGCCGCTAAACCATCGCGAGATCTTCCCGGGCTGTGGCACTGACTGTCCTGAAACTGAATAAAAAGCCGGATGCTAGGCGTACAAACTAAACGGAAACATAGATCTTCGAACCACTGTATCCAGGCAGAACTATGTACATGCGGGCATCTAGGCATGTACCTGCAGTTTATATAATTTATATAATTTTTTGGTAACGCTAATACAAGTAATATATATTAGAAGGATAAACACGTTTTTAAATAGGAATAAAATGCAAAATGTACAGCAAAACAATGCTCATAAAAATTCAAGTTTTATACTTGTTTATTTTGTTGAACATCTCTGCATATCACTTGGGTATTTCCTATGATTTACTATGTAATGTTTTTCAGTTTTAAAGCTAAATATGGTGGTAGAGCTGTCGTCGATTACATTAATAACTGAGTAATTTGCAGATTAATTTGACGATTAATCGGGTAATTGTTTATATTCCCCATGTTATGCACATGCAATTGTCAAATAATCAGCAGGGTTAAGACAAGTTAAGCGACAACATTTTTATTCTGTCATAGAAAACGAAACTTTCTCATTTTAAGATTATTTAGTACATGTTAAAAAATCTGTGTGGAGTTTACCGCTGCTGCTTTTTCTTGAGTACTGTATGCGCTCTCTGACGTTCATTTTCGTCCTTGGTGTTGCACTCACTCAATGTGGCATGCTTGTGAGAAATATTACCAAACAAATGAAGAGGCGAAATTAGAGCTGGTCATCTTTCACATTCATCTTGTGTTGTATCGGCGTATTTTGGATTCCACTGAGAACATTTTGATCACAAGCAAGTGATCAGAAGCCACCAACTTACAGACTATTGGCAGATAACAGCCTATAAGTTCTATTTGTCTATAGTTTATCCTGGCTAAACTTTCAACTCCATTTTTTAAACATATCGCAATACTCATCCAAAAAAAAAAAATATGGCAAACTGTTTCCAATATCGTTCATCACTACTCAATACATAATATATTTACCAAATTATAATATACACATATATTACGTAATAGACCTGTATTAATTAATAATATATAGTTATGTAGGCTGTTATGTAAGATGCAGCTAAATGACAGGACTAGATATATAGGAATCATAGAATTTAATCAAGCTAAATTATTTAAGTCAAAGTAATGACAGATAGGCTAGACTACTCCAGGACGCTAATGGACAAAAATATATTGTTCCATTGCAGTTCTGCTGTTGTGATATTTAGTCTGTGCAACGACTGTATATTCATTCTCTCCTAATTGGAAGTGCCCCCACATAACTGAGGCGATTTTTAATTGATGCTTTAAAAAACTCGATTAATCGAGTTTAATCAAGTAAGTTGCATGCTCAACACAGTAGTATATTTGACAGATAAACATAGTTTCTTATATGAAACAGTCGCATATGAACCCAGCTGTAGGCTTAGTCTTTACCTTTTACGAAGTTTCGAAAAACCTTTTTATAATGCATACCTGAATATTTTAAATGTTTAAATGTTCTTAAGTCAGCCATGTTGCACTCTTGCCTAACAGAACTGTGTTTGATGGTTTATGTCGCACCTCTGTTTGTTTGTGCAATATGCATGTTCTTCCCAGCCCTTACAGTTCAGCTCATATCCAAAGACACACAGTTAGCGTGTAAGAGATTGGCATCCCATCTAGGGTTAAGCCCAGCCTTACGTCTGTGCTGACTGGGATAGGCTCCAGCCCCAGCCACTACCCTAACTAAGATAAACAGTTTGAAGACAGATAAACTTAATGAATGCTTAATAATTCCAAGCACCTGAACTGGTCAGGGGATAGGTTGCTGCTATTGCTGATGGTGGCCTTGTTTTTTTGCAACTGCTCAAAGTTGGCGGCAAAATCCAGCACATACAATTAATCTTTGTTTCAATGCATCTTTTAAGGGGTACAAGTTCATTTTCCATCATTATATTACTGTTCATTAATACTTCATGGCAGCAAGCTGATCTGATATATTTATTAAACATGTTGCCTAACGTGGGTGGCCCAGTGAACAGGCACTACCACTCTCATACCTCTAGGACTGGGGGTTCGAGTCTTGTCTCCACTGTGCGTGTGGAGTTTTGATGCACTCCTTGTGTCATGCAGGTTTCATTCTGTAGTTCAATGATATGCAGTTATGCTAAATGGTGCCTGAAAATTTCCAATAGTGTGTGAGTGTGTGTCCTTTGATTGGCTGGCATCCTGTCCGGGGTACCTGGTGCCCTATTCTGCCTGGGATTAGCACCAGGCTGCCCCCTGACCAGGGTATGCAGTTTTCATAGCAAGTTTAGCAATTGCTAGTCATTCTAAAGTGATTCTATAATCAAAGGTGTTACATTGTACACTTGCCCACATACTGTCAAGTACCTTCTTTCTTGTTGCTCTGTTGTTGGAATTTTACCTGGATTCATATTCACACACAAAAAGACAATACAAGTGATCTATTAATTAACACAGCTCATCGGCAGCAGGGTTCCTGACTAGCTGTTTTAAAGCTTATACCCCTTTTGCAAACATCCTTGTTAATTATTCACTTTACATTTAAGCTATTTTTAAGCTTATGACTGAGGTGTAAACACTGGTAACTTTCAAAAATGCTAATCGGTACATTTGAATAACGTCCCGGAGGCGCTCATACATAAGACATCTGCCCCGACAGCCCCCCCCCTCCCCCCTACTCAAAGCAGCCCCCTTGACCGTTTCCCCATTGACCTGGGGGTCCCCTTAATTCAGCCCACTCCTCATCCGTGACCCTGCCACAATCAGCGGCCCTGCCGTGGGGACAGAGCGACCAGAGTTCAAGGTAAATTTCCTTTTCTTTCCCTCTCCTCCCTCACTCCTGTGTCCTCTCCGTCTCGCGCTCACATTCTATACCCAGTTATTAATCATATGCTGCCTCTCAAAGATTTGTCAGCAAAAAAAAAGCATGACTGCTTTCACAAATTAAAATCTTTTGAATTCAGCATTTCTTCTTTTAGGCTGTTTGTCATTTCCATTTTAATTCAAGTGACTCCCTTTTAATTTAGATGTGACAGCTTTGTATAATGGAACCCTATTGCATATATTCTCAAATTAGCTAGGATAATGCAGGACTAAGATCAGGACAGTTAGCTGTTATTTGAAAGATCCAGAAAATGATTATTTTTAAATCACCAAGTTCTCTGCCTTCTCAAATGTTTATGTACTATCGGTTTGTTGAAAATGCAACACTGTCAAATTAGGAATAATCGGGTCTGAACTTGGCTTACGTTTTTGTTAATGATCCATCATGTTAACGCAGCATTTAGGAAATGCTGTGCAACTCAACTCACTTCATTCTTTGTATGGTAACTGTGTGTCAGTTTAAACATTTTTCTGGGAGAACATTTCAAACTGGATTTAAGGAAGCACTTCTTTACACAGCGCGTAGTCAGAGTATGGAATAGTCTTCCTGATAACGTAGTGCAAGCTGAATCCTTGGGTTCCTTTAAATCAGAGCTAGATAAGATTTTAACAACTCTGAGCTATTAGTTAAGTTCTCCCCAAGCGAGCTTGATGGGCCGAATGGCCTCCTCTCGTTTGTATAGTTCTTATGTTCTTATGTTTAAAAGATGTTGTTTATCCCCAAACATTACTACTTGATGCTACCCATTTGAAGTCCATCTAGGGATTTGTCTAAGTCAGACATATTCTCCTCAATCCAAAGAAAGATATCTGATATTTCTCAGAAATATATCTTTGATTACCATGTCCGAGAATACATAATTGCAGTCTTTAGGAGTGTACTAAAATAATCACGTATCACTTTGGTCGGTGTGGTTCATTGTAATATGGAACAAAATTTCTCGACTAAAACGCATTTAAGGTTTACTCTGGTTACTAATGAGATATCAGCCATTTAACACTCAGGATTGGTTTCTTATCCAACTTAATTCAAATTGTCCAGCGTGTATAGCAGGGTCACGATTTCCAAGGAATGGGAATGACACATTTGGCTTATCTTTCATAAAGTATTTGCCACCTTCCTGTTATTGTTTTACGTTTTGTTATACATAAAGTCCCACAATGTTGTGCTTTCCACACTAAAAAATATTTAATTAACATGTAATAAGTTTTTACACATTTATGCAAAACTGCAATTTTTAAGAAATATACACTCAGTCATATCTATAATGTCTTAAAATATTTTCTATAGCTGTGCTGAAACGTACAATTAACACTTGGCATTAAACCTGAATTCCATCCATGGTCAACACCGGATTATTTGTTAATCAGGAGGCAGAGCCTGGTTGGCTGTTGACACAGACAGGAAACAGCTGAGCCTTAAGCAGGACAGCGCTCCCATCAGCCACTGACAACTGCTCAGATTATTCTGCCCATATTCTGCTCAGACCCATATGGGTACCAGGGACCAAATATTAAATTCAGGGCTACCATGGTTACATGCATGCATTGGGCCTGAAAGTGGACAAAGAAAATAATCTGACTCCTTTGGGAAAAATGATCCATATTACAATGATATGTGTTCCGAAAACCTAATTTAAAAACAATGGAGCCTTTCCATTTTTAGGTAAAAGGATAGTTGGGTTAACTTTGTAGGTAGAACATTCCTAACAGCCTCTCAATGTATTATTGCAATTCTGTTACTATTTATAAGTAAATGGGTGTAGTTCATACAGTTTGTTCGAAGTTGCTACTTTTCCAGTGACTTAAAATTATATAATCTGTGTTGAAGGCTCTGATGTCTTTGGTGATTTCCACAGCTGACAATTTTGTTAATATTTGCCGTTTATTTTCTATTTACCGAAGCAATTCAATTTTGGAATTCATCCAAGTATAGATAAGGTTTGGCTTCCCCAGGATAAAAATCAGCGATCTACTGATCACTAGTACAGTTCATTGTTTGGATTTAATTGGAAAAACCATCTCACATCAGTTACATTGTTTACTTAAATCACTTTAATTTATATAAAAAACTAATCACCATGCAATTTGTTGTTTTTGTTTGTTTTTGTAATGTTACCCCCATTAATCAAATTTTCTCGACAAATGTTACAACTTTTGAAATTTAGTTGATAGGAGCCATAATGTTTATTAATATCAAACATTGTATCTCCTTAATGTTATATGTAATAATATTGTAAATGAAACAAACTAACTAGTCTAAAGTTTCTAAACAGCAAACAGTTTTGCCTGAGGGCAGGTTTGTTAAATTTTCCTATTTTCCAATTCTTAATTTCCGCCTATTTCCTAGATACCCCAAAAAAGATGTCAAACTGTGCTTTAAAGTTAGGTTGTCATGTTTTTGCATGCATAGATGTAATCTTATTACAGCCACACACACGTGCTGCATCACCTTGCCGTGCTTCAAAAGAGCCACGTTCCAAAGTCAGCATGACTTCCGGGTTTATGTGTGTATATCGGTTTGCGTTCACTGCATTGGTTTTATTTTATTTCATCTTTGTCTTTCCTATGATCTATTTTGCAGATGTTGAACTTTAATACATTGCCAGCTTATGTAGATATTAAGCACCCAGTAAACTATGCAAATGTGTATATGTTTACATTCTAGTTAAATATTAAGTGATTATAGTATATATTAATAAAGGTATTTACATGACATTATCTTTAGAATGGAATTTGTAAGACTGGAAGTTGTCATATTATGAAGTTTTAAGCATTTTCAAAGGAATCCAGGCCCTACAGGATGATGGGTGCACATTGCAAACCCTTAAGTGATTTTGCCTTTCGGATGAGGAAATTTTATTCGAACAATCACTGGAATATATTTATTTTCCCAGCGCCAGTTAGAACACAGTCCCCCAAGTGTGCCATTGTTTCCCCGAGTATCGCTTATTGGTTAAAGGTGACACAGACGCACAGCCCGCCAAATCTCTCAAAAGCCGCATTTGCCAGGACATTGATAGGAGTCAATTGCCTGTCAAATGCCATGCACGATTAGACATTAGTAGGTATAGTGGCAGCGTAGGCTGCCTCCCAAAGATGTTTGTCAGTGGGCCCCCTCTCCGATTCTTCTTTTATCTTCGCCCAGTTCAATGTTAATGTCCCGTTGTGTCCAGTCAGCCAGCCCTCCAGCAAATGGCCCTCCCTCTTTTCTCACCCTCATCTCCTCTTGTCTGCTGTCCAGCTGGCTGTGACCTCTGACCCCCTGACCCTCACTCCTGACCCCTGGACTCTTTCCCACGCCACGCCCTTTTGTGCGGACCTCACCATGGCGACACAGTGGTCACCGCTGCCACGGTAACAGATGGACAGAACCCTGGAAATGACTTCATTGAACCGGACTGCGGACTATCTGCCCGGGATGCCTGCCATCAATTCCACTGCAGCGCAGTACTATCTGATTAAATCATTGTCACAGCTATCTTAGATCGGCATGTTCATGAGATAAAATAATAGAAATAAAACATTGTTGTTGCGATTACTACATCTTCGGGTCATGTGGCATGTCATCTTGCGTGTTCCTGCACCCCTTTTGAATAAAACGATATTTCAGTTTGTTTGTGCAGAGATTTATGAAACTTCCGCAGGTGGTTCGGTCTACCTGCGCTTAATGATAAGGCCTTTGCTGTAGATAAACTAAGGCTGCGATAAACTCCTGACAGACTCCTAGGGCTCCAGGGGACTAAGGGGACTGGGGGGGGGGAAGATGTGAATTTTGCGAGGAACCCATTTACTTGCCTTCTCTGTGGATTAAAATAAGCTAATGAATGGAGCCTTTTTCAACCAGAGCCGGGGTCCATTGTGTTATAGCTTAGTCCAAGCTTTTGTTTTGCGTGTTATTATAAAGGTTGGAGTTACTTTCAAGTCACAGGGTGGTGAACGTCCTGTGAATACAGTCAGCTGTTATTTGAAATCAGTCTTACATATCTCTCTGGACAAACGTTCCAAGCACAGTAGCAAAGGTGCGGTTTTCCTACAAATATTGAAGCACGGCACAAAAATCCAAACCGCCGTGCATTTCAAGCTCAACCGAACCACCAGGCCAAGTCTGTTGATGCCCTGACAGACTGACCATTGATGCGAAATCACGCAAGCGCAGCCACGCATTCAATTTTTGATTTTCTATCCCCCCCGCCCCCCACCCTCCCGGCCAGCATCTGCATCTCTATCTTTCTCTCTCTCCCCCCTTGCTCCTCCACTCCCTCCCTCTCTCCCCTCTCCCTCTCTCCCATTTTATTGTACCAAAAGAGATTTTCTCCATTGAAGCCCAGTCTCTTAGGTAACCCCAGTCCTGCATGAAATGAGGAGGATGGAGAGAGAGGGAGAGAGTGAGAGAGAGAGACACACACACAAGGAAACTGAAAGACAGAGAGGGACACAGACAGAGAGGGCTGAAGACTTAGAGAGTGAAGAACGGGAGAAATTACCAGAAAAAAAACAGAGTTCAGTGCTGAAACAGAGCATGTTACAGAGGCCGAGTGGAGATCAGGGCAACAGCCGGGAGGTAGGAAGAGCACATTACGGTTATTATGGTAACACTGACATCAGCAGTTGTTTTTTCAGTCTTTAAACTTTATTTTTCACCTACTTTGTGCTGTATATTATTTGGTGATATGTTTTACACTTGCGCACCTAAAGTATATCATCATTCTTTCGTAAAGCTCGCATGATTATGGATGTATGTACTATTATTTCTCCTGCAGTGTTTATAATGGTGCTGGAGAGGCCTAAGGCAGGATGCTGACAGGGGACTGGCTAAGAGCAGGGGGTGAGGATGAGGCTGTTAGCTGAGCCGCGGCGCTCGAACACTCGCTAACCGGAAAGTTAACCTGAGCGCTCTGAGCCCCAGGGCGATGCAGCAGGCAGGGCACTTAAGATCAGGAGGTACCTGTTGCTGCTTACCCCTTCAGCCAGACTGCATGTCTGCTTCATGCTTTAACGAACACTGCGCTCCAAAATTAATTACAAACGTAAAAAAGCTTTGTCATCATTTACTTCTTATTATATGGAATTTCCTAAATAATTTATATGACCAAAGTACCCAGTTTGGAACATAAGGACTAATATCTCCATCATATGAAGGTGTCAGTCTTGATTTAGGGGATCTGCAAACCATTTTGCCTTTATTTCAGGTGAGCTCAAATAAAGGGCCTTAACTGGATTATAATTTAATAAAGTATTTCTTCATTAAATGTTTTTATTAATACATCAGAAAATATTTCAGAGAATAACACAGTATATGACAAAAGAAGCTTTATCACTAGAGCGATACAATTTATCGAATAAGTTTTTACACTTTTTTGCATTTTTAGTAGTAGAATAAATGGATCATACTGTGGTCTGTTAAAAATACATATATGTGTACTTATATTTTGTTAAATCCTCTATTCTGAATAATTCACAAATTAGTACTATTTTTATAGTTTATAAATACAGTTATAAATATAGTTTATAGTTTACAGTTTTTTTAAACATAATTTAAACTAAACTCCAAAGCGATGGCACTGCAAAGTTTTAGTGAACCCTGTCCTCACGAGAGCAGATGCTTCTCTTTGCTTATTAATTGTTCGACTGCATATGAAATAGAGGTATGGAACCAAGATATATTATGTTTTAACTAGACTTTTTAAACTTCGGGACTGGAAAATTAGGGAGACTCCACACAGGCGCTGGCACTGGATGGCATAGGAGGTAGGCATTATGTTTGGCTGCTGTTTGATCTTTTCATGATTTATTGTAGGTCTCATTGGGCTAATTCAGATTTCCACTGCAGCTTACGACGCTGGGCTTCCTGGGCTTCATTTCTTTGATCAGGTTGACCATGAGGAGCTCCTTTTGTAAACGGTCTTGCTGACCGAGAGGGTCACTCCATTGCGTCCTGCTGTGGGCCTCCCTCCCCGCCTGCCTCTGTCCCTAGTGCCCCTGTGACCCCCCCACCCTGCACCCCTCCATCCATTGTTCCTGGGTGTCCGTTGCTGATTGTCCAAACGCAATTCTTGTGTCTGAGTCTCTGAAATCAGGAGTTGTGGATGGACATCACGCACCTGACTCTTTCTCTCATCAGGGGCGGAATGAGGAAGATGGAGAGAAGCCCTTTATAAAGCTAAGAGACTAGAAAGTTCTTTTTTTCTTAAATCATCCACTCCTGCTTTTCAGCTATTGGGAAAAAAATCCTTCACATGAATTTAAAGGTTTGCGTGGTTCGGCTCCAAAACATGAGAAACTTCTTGTGTCCCTCAAGAACTGCTTGACGTACTTCACACGGACAACACCAGATGCTCTCAAGTGTCGAAGTGGTTCATAAGTCCGTGGTACCTGTGTCCCAGGCTTAATCTTCCTTCTGCCTCTCTTTTAATCAATTTATTACAGAAGCACAAAGCGAGAAAGGAAGGAGAAAGAATGGAGGTGAATGAGTTTAGAATGTGGGGGTTGTTTGGCAATGTTGAGGGGCTAGGAAAAGAAAAAATAAAAGGAGGGATTGGTGTGAGAGATGGGGAGAGAGAGGGTTTAGGGAGAAAGTGGGATTAACTAGGAGTGAAAGATATAAGGAGTGTAGGCAAATGGGCAGAGAGGGTAGCCAGATGAGGCAACAAAAAAATAAAAACTGAGTGTGACTCTGGAGTGAGCAGCAGGGAGAGAGCTGGTGGGAGCTGAAAGGGAGAAACTGCAGGAAAGGAGTTAAAATGTACGGGAGGAAAAGGAAAAGTGAGGCGAAGATACATGCAGGAAGAGATCAAGAGGGGGACGGCATTAAAATGCTAATCAACTGACTCAATACACAACAGGCCCGCTGACCGGGCTAATCACTGGTGGACACACACGGAGGCTAATCCCCAGGCGATCTCCCTCTCGTACTCGCGCGGCCACAAACGCACGCTCTCGCTCGTCGATATATTTACACTGAATATAGTCTCTTTCTTTGTTTCAGCTAAACATTTCCTGCGAAGTTTGAATGCACTTGAATTGGCTAAATAAATGCCGTTCTAACACCAGCCATGAATTTGTATCACCCGTTTTGTACTTTCCAACTTACCGTTATCATTATATTTAATTATCCTTTTAACTTCAAAAGTTAAAACCTTGAAAACTGTAGATTTGGAAGTGCCTCTAATCTCCTGATTTACTCAAATATAGCATGAGAGCTTTGCTACAGAACAGCTGTCCCTCTGACTTGCATCTATTTATACAGACAGGTGTTTTACACACCAGTATTTTTTTTTTTGTTCTGGGTTTTGCAATATCCTCAACTATTTCATAGCATTACTTAAAATCTAAGATAATCCTCCCTGTTAAATGTAGCATTTTCAATCATTATGTGTTTTCTAAACCGATGACCACCCTTTAACGTTTTTTTTTTGGTTAATGGTTCGTTACATAGGCCTACTTTAGTCGGCCCGTGTAACTGCATGGTCACCATTTCACCACCAGTTCAGCTCCCATTGAAGATTCTACTACAATGTCAAATCTTTGCCATCGTTGCTTCTGTACTTTGCATAATGGTTATTATAATCAGTTATATTAAGTTGATGCCGACTGTAACCATATCCTGCAGTGTATTTGCAAGAAAAGGGTAAAGCGGATTTCGGTTATTTCCGTGGCATTGTTTTATGTCGGCTTTACACGTGTTCAGTGACATTCACGTAGTTCGTATTTCGTGGTTGAGGGGTTTTTGTTAAGTTATAATATGCCATTTAAATTAAAGTGCCCCACACAAAGGGGACCCAAACCTTATGACTGGTTTTCGCATTATGAATTCCAGGGCCAGTTTCGATACGAGTATTGTTTACTGTTACTGTCATTTGTAGAAAATTGTCTCATACATCTTAACATACGTAAACATAATTAATAAACTGTTACGTTATTTGAAACACCGACTTATGTCCTGTCTTTATTAATTAGAATAGTTCATCTGTTACATGATATTAAAAATGTCTGTCTATTATTAAAACAGAAAAGCTACATTTGTATATAGATGAACACAGAATTCTGCAATGCAGTTAATCGATATAGCGTTAGCAACTTTCATAACAGGTACTTTTACAGTACTTTTTACAGTCTGTATTTTCATATCCTAAATTCCCCTTTAATATTAATTAAAATATACAAACCGCTAATACTAATAATATTTTTTGTAGTCTATTTGTGTGTGGTATACTTTTCATGTCCGCATAGGCTACATGTTCCTACCTCTCACCCGCAGAGTAATCTAATTGTAAGCAGAGAAAGTTAGGATTTTCCACGGTAATAAAGAGACTGTTAAATGCAATAAAAGCTGGTCGGGCGCTGAGTGATGGTTCTGCGAGCCGCCGACAGGGGCGGCTGCACGGCTGCGCCGTGGATGGAGAGGACGCCGAAGCTGCCCGGTCGGGAGGCGGGGGGAACATCCGCCGGAAAGATGGATTCTGCTCGGTGACGCTGGGGCTGATACTTCGCTCTTATTACTTTCGTTCTGAACAAGTTTTTAAATGAATATTATTACTAGAATTTGAAACGATCGGAACAAAAGCGGTCGCCTAGATCCACTACGGGGCGCGTTCGCGTCTGCTTATAGGGGGGAGCGAGTGCTCGTGCGCCGAAGTGTTTGAGTTTCTAGCTCGGTAACCTTCCAGTAACCACCGATCATATATAACATTTGGAGGTGAGTAGTTAGTTTGCAGTACAAGCAACGGTACGGCGGCACAGTGCAGTCTCGGCAGCCGTCAGATTCCTATAAAATACATTAAAAGTACAGGTTAGTTACTGGGCTGATTTAGATGTGCATTACTTCCCCGACCGTAACTGTTGAAATTGTTAGCTTAAGTGGCTTAGCAGAAGAAATATTTGAAACTGCTGAAAAAGAGGAACTAAAATATTATATGACTGCTTTCTGCATTTTTGTCCAGATGGTGCATTTCTGCATGTAGCCTATCTGCCCGCGATGTGTAGTGAGACGCCATATGGGTGGCCGTGCTGATATAAGCTGTGATGTTCACGGACTTGGCGACGGCCGCTTTTCTTTTGAAGTTATTTCGCTACTGTTGCTTGTGGACAAAGTAGGTGCGAAAGTGCGACGCCTTTAGCGGCTACATTTTACACGGGCATTGCGGTTGAGGTTACTGGCTAAGTGTCCGCGTTAATCGATAGTACGTGAGATCCACGGTGAAATTTATTAACGCGTAAGTAATGAGTTTCCTGAGAGATTCCGTGTTTTTTCATTGCAAGGTCAGCGGCGACTCGTGGAGCCGATTTCACGACATTATTATTTATTAATTTCTTTGAAAAAATAGAGAACCTCAGCCCGGGTCCGTGGGCAAACAACTTAAAACTCTAATTTAAAGTCAATGTCTAACAGGGCTTCCTAACATTTTATGATCAATGTGGTTGTTTTAGCACGTAAGCGTGTAAGACGCCTGGAGTGGCCCGGGATATTTAAAAATCTGACAAACTAAAAATATTACAATAGACGACAAAATACGTGACATCAGGGCACTGTTAAGTCATACTGGAATGTTTACTGAGTGATACCATGGGGGAAGATATTCTTGCTGTTGACCGTATCAGAATGTAATCCAGGTGCCCCTGTTCCCTTTTAACCCAGGACACTGAGACACAATGGCCACACCAGTCAACGCACAGAACCCCAGCAAAACATGGGAACTCAGCTTATACGAACTACACAGAACGCCACAGGTGGGTGTTAAACTGGTGAGCATAGTCTATCCACGAGGGGTCTGGGGACAATGTGAGATTACGGTAGTAGTGCTTCTAGTAGTCTAACATACATAGATGGACAGGTGTGATTTTTGCTTGAATTGGCAGCTAATGACCATCTCTTAATGGTAATTTTACTGTTGTACCAGGGTGTAAATTAAGGTGAGACATTTCTGAGGCTGTGGATTTACAGTGCGGCTGCCTTAATTTTCTGGTGAAGATCACGAAGGTCCATCGATCGATTAACGGCTGTGTGCCACAGGAAGCGATCATGGACAGCACGGAGATTGCGGTGTCCCCGCGGAGCCTCCACAGCGAGCTGATGTGCCCCATCTGCCTGGACATGCTGAAGAACACCATGACCACCAAGGAGTGTCTGCACCGATTCTGCTCTGAATGCATCGTCACCCGCCCTGCGATCGGGGTATCCTCAGCTTGTATTTTCATGGTCTTGAGTTTGTGTGTGGTTGTGGTGGGGGGGGGGGGGGGCGGCAAAGGACCAAATCCTTCCCCCCCACCCCCAGTTCATTTCTGTACTTTTTTTTTTTTGTGGTTTTTTTGTTATTTAGTTGAACTTTCAGGAAGGTCTATATCATGACCAATTTATACGCAGCGCTTTCAAGGTTTTTGTATGATTAATAGACCCTCCCACCCTCTTTGTTCGTGCCCCCCCCCCCCACCAGCAACAAAGAATGCCCCACCTGTCGCAAGAAGCTGGTTTCGAAGCGCTCGCTGCGGCCCGACCCGAATTTCGACGCACTCATTTCCAAGATCTACCCTAGCCGGGACGAATACGAGGCCCACCAGGACCGCGTGCTGGAACGCCTCAGCCGACTGCACAACAAGCAGGCCCTGAGCTCCAGCATAGAGGAAGGCCTCAAGATGCAGGCCCTCCACAGGTATGTGGGCCATACGGGGGCGGTTCTATGGGTCAGCTGGATGGCATTGTTATCCTCGGTCGCGCCAAACTCATTCTGTAACAGAATGTCTCCTCCGTGAGCTTATAGGGCCGTACACTGTCTCCAAGCAGTGAACTCGCATGAATAGCCTGGAAAGGGCACTTTGGCCATTCTGCCCATCACAGTCTATAATTCATAATCATGATAGAAGCAAGGTGCTAAAGTTAGATCACACATGTGACTGCAAAGCTGCTGGCCAGCTTTTGGACCGTTGATGTTCCTTGGTCCCTTGTATACAGTGGCTTAAATTCTAAGAAAGTCAAGCTCCATCCATCTGTTTTCTGTAACTGCTCATCCTATGGGTACCAACCCAGGATGGAGCACCAACCCATGGCAGGGTACAGAGGCACCATTGACTTACCAATGCATACCTGGAGTGACTTCAATTCACCTTAGCATGTTTTTGGATGCCCTGAGGGGGTGGGGGGAATGGAGTACCCAGAGGATAACCCAGGATGACATAGGGAGACCATGCAAGCTCCACACATGGAGCCATGCTGAAGACTTGAACCCTGGTCCCAGAGGTGTGACAGTACTAACCACTGTACCACCGTGCTGTGCCAAATTTCAATGTCCAATAACAGAAATGCAGTTGAAAGTTTGAACTTATTGACACAGACATTGTGATGTGGTATCTGCATTCTAGAGGCTCAAGCAGTGACACTGCATAGGTACTGTTAGGCACTGCATAGATACTGTAAGGAAAGAGTCCCATCTCAAACCCGAGCTGTTTGTGACTCTGCTTAACCCCACACCCCCCACCCAGAGCGCAAAGGGTTCGAAAGCAGCAGCAGGAGAGCGACAACACCACGTTCAGCGGCGGCGAGGACAACTGTGATGCTCGCTCCCATGACTCTGTGCCAACGCACCCTGCCCTCCCGCCAACGGAGGCGGGGCCTAGCCACAACAAGCGCCCCCGCCTGTCCGACGAGTCCTGTCCTGAGATGGACCGGGGCAGTCCTACACCACCGCCGTCACACCACCATGATGGACCGGCCTCTGAGATCGAGCTGGTGTTTCGCCCGCACCCCCTACTGGTCAACACCCAGGAGTACAGCCAGACCAGGTGAGTGGGGTGAGTCTGCCTCACACTGGAAAGAGACGGTGTGGACGGCTTTTGGATTCAGAAATGGGATAGTTTGGTGTCATTTAAATATAAATCACTATCTTGGGTGAATTTGACCCAAATAAAAGTTAGCCTTAATAAACCTTTCAGATACAGTTCTCTTTATTTAATCCCAGGTTTAGATATACAGGCAGCTCTCAACTGATGTAAGTAATCCGTTTTACGAACCCTTACATAAATCATGTTTTGCGTAAGTTGGATGTACCTTCCCATTTTATTAAAAGCACTTAATAGCAAATACACACATGCCAAAAATATGCTAGTAATATGGACAAAAGAACACATTAAATGGATGAAAAGAAAGTGTAAATTTGCATAAAGCTATGTCACCTTTTTGCATTGCTTCCGCATCTCTGATATTTTGGCTTTGATAACTTCCTGTATCAACTGTACTTTTTTTAACTGACATCTCTTATCCTTAATTTTAAGGAATACTATACATGTGTGTGTATATAAAGTGTTTATGTCAGTAGTGCCTTCATACCTACAGATATGTGAAAACGACAGCTAATGCTACGGTGGACCACCTTTCCAAATACCTGGCCCTGCGCATCGCCCTGGAGGAGCGGCAGGCCAAGCGACAGCCAGAGAGGCCAGCGGCCGGGGAGTCAGCGGCGGGAGATGAAGGGGGCGGGGCAGGAGGAGGGGGAGGGGCCAGTCTACAGGATGTCAGCGAGAAGCAGTACACCATCTACATCACCACGTCTGGCGGGCAGTTTTCAGTGAGTGGGGCTGCATGAATACGGTGCAGGAAGCCATTGAAGGCCCTCTCCCTCCATCACTAATCTATCATGCATCTTATGTCAGTGTTTCCTAACCCGGTCCTCAGGGACCCCGAGACAATCCATATTTTTGCTCCTTCCCAGCTCCTGGGAGTGCAAGTGGGGAAACACCATCTTATATCATATCCTGTGTCTTTTGTGACTTAATTCTGTTCTTTTCTGCTTTCTCTCAGATACTGAATGGTTCCCTCACGCTGGAGCTGGTGAACGAGAAGTATTGGAAAGTCAGCAAGCCGCTGGAACTGTACTATGCCCCCACCAAGGACCACCAGCAACATCAGCCGCAGTGAGGGGGGGGGGCACTCCCACCTCTCCTCCTGCCTGGACAGCGTGGACCCTCTCCTCTTCTTCCCTTGTCAGCCATGCCATGAAGAGTTTTGATTTTCTTCTCTAAATTTGAAACTGGGAGAAAACCTGCTGTCACTTTTTCTTCTGAAATCTGAGCACAATCAAACCTTTTTATATTTATCTGAGTCAGAAGTTAGAGTTCACACTTGACTGAAATGTTGGCTTGATTTTACTTTTCAGATCTAGGATGTGGGGGTCTGTGTTTCTCACCACGATGAAGCCAAGACCTCGTTCCACCCCCCTCAGTTCTCTTCGGACCTCATGAAGAGATGTGACTCTTTGTTGTCCAAATACGCCAGTCGACACTGTGTGTGTAGCTCACTGCCCCCAGCCTTTCTACTCCTTTCTCCTGACCTCGAAAAATACCTGTTTAACTGTCCACTATTATTTTGTAGTAATTCTCCAAGTGGACTGGTGTAGGTGGCAATGCCATTCACAGGCACATCTCATCAACGAGAGGAGCAAATTTTCTGATGACTGAATACATTTCACATGTGACTGATGGATGTGTGCTTTTTTTTGTACATCTCAATTGATCAGGGGCTGTCTGGAAGTACCGCTCTCCAGTGGCAAAGATGAGGTCTGGAATATTGATCGATCTAAGTGAATTAGGCCAGTGTTTCTCAAACCAGTCCTCAGGGACCCCCAGAGAGACACATTTTTTGCTCCCTCGCAGCTCCCAACACATCTGAATCAGGTATTTAGTGTTCTTGCTTGGCCAAGAGCTGGGAGGAAACAAAAAAATGTAGGTTGTCTGGGGGTCCCCAAGGATTGGTTTGAGAAACACTTGCTTAAGCTACTCTGAACAATCAGCTTCCTCTGACTTAATCCTCTACCTTTCGCCCAGTGTTTACAAGGATGGGCTCCAGGATCAGCCCATTCCTGTACCGGATGAGCGTCATGGATGGATTTTTTTCTACTACGTCCTAAGTACTACATGAACTGATACCGTCACCTTTGGTGTGCACAAGCTCTCTCCTACTGCATCAACCGGTTCTACTCACTGTGAGGTTTCTGCTTTGCCCCCCCCCCCCCCCCCCGGTGTTCTGTACAATGATGGTTACCCACAGACAGCCTCAAGGTACCTCAGTACTTGGTCACCATGGTCAAAATGTTGCTTTGCCGTTGCATTTTTCACCAGAGTCCCCTTTCATCAGTCAGCCAATGTATTTACAAAAAGTCTGTAGATTACGTGAGCAGCAAATTTACGTTTAGACTGAATTTTGAAATCTGGGGATTTCTTTACTCCTGGGCCAAAAAATGTCTCTAGTTGTGGCTTCTCATAAATTTTGTAAGATGCGAACTGCATCTTTTTAACTGAATCTCTGATATCAGATTGATCATCGAGTCGTGTCTGACTTTTATACAGGAGATTAAGAGTTTTATTTCGGTAAACTTCCTCTGGCGATTTTGGCTGGGTACTCCAGTCTTGATGCTGCCTGAGTACACTGTGATGGATTTGTGATCTCATCCTGCGTCTGGAATTGACACTGACTTTGCAGTTATGGTGCGTCAAAACTGTATGTCTGCCTGATCTCTCCAGGTTTGAGATTTCCCCAAAATGAGATCTGAAAGTTTGTAATGGCATCTAAGTTTGACCATTAAATTTCTCCTGATGCTTTTACACCATGTACCATATGTTTGTCAGTCAATATGAAGGCTGGAACGGTCATTCCTTAACGTCATCTTATACTTTTCACATTTGATATTGAAACACTGGGTCTCAAGTACATGTGCATCTTTGTGTATTGGACTGTTTTTAAGTTTAAACTTCAGACTGGTGTGAAAACTATAGCAACACTTTGGAACTGTGAGTCATCAGAATGGCTCGATATTCCTATGAATTTAAAAATTCCACCACTCCTCCATCTGTTTTCCTCTGCTTACGTGGGGTCAGGTTGCATGGGCAGCAGTCTAAACCAGGATGCCCAGACCTCCCTCTCCCCAGCCACCACCTCAAGCTCATTTGGGACGATACACAAGCATCTCCAAGTCAGCTGAGATATCGCTGGAGTGTGTCCTGGGTCTGCCCTAGGGTTTCCTCCTGGAAGGACGTCAAACACCTCTCTGGGGAGGCATCCTAGCGAGATATCCAGACCACGTCATCTGTTTTCTTTTGAGTGGAGGAGTAGTTCTACTCTAAGCTCCTCCCATGTGCCTGAGCTCCCCACCCTTTGACTAAAGCTGTGCCCAGACACCCTACAAAGGAAGCTCATTACCCTGATATTCTTTCAGTCACTACCCAGAACTTGTGACCATAAGTGAGGGTAGGAACATAGATCAACAGGTCAATCAATAGCTTCACCTTTCGGCTCAGCCTTTCTTACTGCATCAGAATGGTACAACATCTGCATAACTGCTGACACTGCTTCAATCCACCCGTCTATCTCCCACTCCATTCTTTCCTCACTTGTTAGACCTCAAGATACTGCCTTAAGTGGCACAGTGTGTAACATCCCCAATCTGGAGGGAGCAATCCACCCCTTTTTTTTCCCAAACCATAGCAAACTGCTACAGTGCATGTTGGAAGTTATAGCTTAATGACTGACAAGATAATTCCACCAGCCCACTGTGCTGGTGGAATTAACTGCAGTAACTGGCTAGCAACCAACTGTTTAAGTTGTGAAAACTACTAAATAATTGAGATTAATATTTTAAACATAGCATGATTTCCATCACGTAAAACTGTTACTTGCCATTTCAGTTTGACAAGGTCAGAAACTCAATTCAGAACAGTCAATATATTGTTTAGAGCACACAATTTAAGCAATACCTAGGATGATTATTCTAGATGACCAGGAACATCAAGCTCTACCATGTACCCAGTTCACAATGACAGAATAAACTTTTACCAGCAATCAACACAGTAATAATGGTGTTGGTTCTTAAAATATTGCATGTACTGGTCTAAATCACCAACAAGGTCAGAAAACCAAGCAGATCCATAAATCCCATTTGTTCAATCACAAAAAAGTTGCCAATATCAGGAATGTAAAGTAACAACATCTGAAATCCAAGTGCCCAACACAGGGACAGGCAACAAAGACTCTAGACAAGAAGACTAGTGAACTGTGGTATTTATTGACAAAGACAATGAGTTTACTTCTTCTTGGACACCCCAACGGTGCGACCGCGGCGGCCGGTGGTCTTCGTGTGCTGGCCACGCACACGCAGACTGTGAAGAGAAAGACGGCCTGTGAATTCCACTCATTTCCGCAAATACACCCCCAACCGAGACACACTGCTAATCTAGTACATGGCCTGGAAGAGCACAATAAGCAGCATATATGGCGTGATAGAAAACTAGTATTTTCTAGGAGTTCAATATTATTCAGAGAATTTAAGGATTGAATTCTCCTGCAAACGATCAGAAGCGGGAGTTTCAACAGTACCTGTGCTGCTTAAATTTATTGCAACTCCGATCACCCAGTATCACAGCTGCCCTTTCCAAATTTCACCTCGCTTTAAACAATCTTCAAGCATAATTTTGATTCAGAGCTAAGGCTAGAGGTACACATTACTTCAATTCTTTATTAAAATTCTAGCAGAATTAATTCTTACCCCCAGAAGTGTCTGAGACCACGATGAGCCCTGATCTTCTTCAGCCTCTCCAGATCTTCTCTCAGTTTGTTGTCCAAACCATTGGCAAGAATCTGTCAAAGCATTTATATAATTAAAGCAATGTAAAAATATGCTTTATAATACAATCAATTCTACGTAGCTCTGCTTAGTATACAAACATTGAGAGAACGAGGACTAAACTGTTTAAAATTTACTGTTTATTCCTCAATTCACATTAACACAAGATCACCTGTGCAGTTGGTCACCTTTAAAATAGGCAAAAAGGTGATGAGTGTAGAGCATACAGATAAACTAATTGTTCATGAAGGGCTATTTTATCAAATTACACCAACATACCTGGCTGTACTTGCCATCCTTGACATCCTTCTGCCTGTTGAGGAACCAGTCAGGGATTTTGTACTGGCGTGGGTTCTGCATAATTGTCACGACCCTTTCAACCTACCGGAAAAAAGTCAGGGTATTGTTTTAACAGATAATTGCGCCACGACATTGGAAGCTGCCAAGCTGTCAAACTATGATGCCTCAAATCGTACCTCATCCTCAGTTAATTCGCCAGCCCTCTTGTTAAGGTCAATATCGGCCTTCCTGAGAACGACATGGGCATATCGCCTACCGACGCCCTGCAAGGGATCCGAAACGTGAGATCTCTCTCTCGGTTTGTTACAAAATCCTTCGCATTTACACATCGTGCGGTTCGCAGTGGGCAGTCATTCGGCAACACGAACCTTGATGGCAGTGATGGCGAACGCGATCTTCCTCCTCCCGTCGATGTTCGTGTTAAGAACACGAAGGATGTGTTGAAACTTTTCAGGAATCACCAGAGACTAAAAAGGAATCAAAGCAAACACAATGACACATACACACAGCGAAACAGCCAAATTAGCCCAAGATATGGCAACGACTAAGTAAACCTGTGTAGGACACGTGAGTATTGTACTATGTTCAATTCCGGACAGTTGGAAGCAGGGGTAATAATTATAAATTAAAACGCATTTTTTTTGTAGGGGTTACTTATGCACTGTGCCGTAAAGCCAACTAAAGTGAGATCCCGCTTCATTACATTAAATGGAGGCGGCCTGACACTGCACCGAATTCATAGCCAACTATCTGAAGTACATTTCTTTGCATCGTAACTTCCTACAAAACTAATAATCAACAAAAATTGAAAATTACAATTTTGGGAACATTCTCATACTTTCATTCACATCGTAGGATTTCGTATAGGATGGATGAAACCAGATGTTTCATATTTCATACTACTGCCTAATTCTCACACTCACCATCTTGGAGGCAGATTCCGTTTCGAAGAGGAAGCGCACGACATCTCGCGACACAATTATATCATTTCAGAGGACTCATGCCGGAAGTGATTCCGTGCCGGGAAAGTGTTCGTGTGGAAACACCATTGTCCACTTTTTTTTATAATCGATGTTGTTTTTTTTTTGCAAGCTGCAACTTGTATTTGTTTAAGACATATGCGGACATCTGTGTAAGTTTAACGCGCCATTAGTTAGATGAATCATTAACTTCGGGTATTTCTTTTTTTAGTTTTCTCGGACGCTTGGACGGCGGTCGGTGACAGCAATGGCGGAGGCAGTAGAAACCAACTCTGGCTCGGATGTAAACACAGCTGTTAGCTCAACGGCGAATGTTATGGGATATTTACAAGACGAGGTATTTAACTTTTGTATTTCTTTTATTTACTGTTAAGTGTCACTAACGGTGTCATGCAATAAACAGTTGCTTTCGTTAAATGAAAATCGCTGATGTTAACTATCATATCAGTTTCATATCTGTTCATTTAGGTAATTTGTAAGTATTTACATCTTTTCTGGCTATATGAAAAATCGGAATATCTTGTCTGTGTAATTTATGTAGGTTGTAGTTGATTTATTTTTTTAATTTAAGGAATAGTTGGCTATTTTAGCGCATTTGACTTATACTATAGTAATAGTTGACCATATACTATAGTAAAAGTATGTAGGCAAGACGTCGCAAATAATTTGTATGAATTAAGTACCTGACAATATATTTCAAATTTTATGTAGATGAAATCTGAATATGAGGCGGTCCCAACTCTCCACCTGGGAGAATTAGATCTAACTACAGATGAATTCATCTTGGATGAAGTGGACAGTAAGTCTACCATATATTTCTCTGATAATTTGAAGTATGCTTGATTAATGTAGGTGACCAGTTTAGGTACTCAACGCATTTTTGTAGACGCTGAGTTCATGTTTTGTCTGCTTACAGTTCATATTCAAGCCAATCTTGAAGATGATTTGGTGAAAGAAGCACTGAAAACTGTGAGTCAGAACCTCATGTCTGCTTACATTTCCCAAATGCATTACTGTGACATAATGGATTACTGTAATATAGCCATTATGACCTTTGTAGGGTGTAGACCTCAGGCAGTACTCCAAGCAGGTGGAAACAGAACTGCAGCGCATTGAGCAGGCTTCAATCAAGGACTGTATCCTTAAAGTTTTTCCCACTAAAGGAAAGAGGATTCAGGGAATTTCACAACTTTTGTTATGTGATTGAGTGATTGAAATGATATGCATTAGATGTCATGTAAGAAGTACAATCTGTAACTCATCCTGTGCCAGACATTAAGGAAAGCCAGAATATTGCCTCTCTCCACAACCAGATCACAGCCTGTGATTCTATACTCGAGGTAGGAGAGTGTCTGAGATCTTTGTGTTATTCAGAAATGATGTGTGTGTATATATGTGTGGTCCAGGTATACATTACATTGTCCAGACCGAATGTCCCCACAATGTGATAGAAATCTGTTACTTTCACTTTGTAGGGACAATTGTTTGGTCCCCATAAAGGGACATTCAATTATATAAAATTTGTGACTGCAATAAAAAACAAAAAAAATCCAAAATACTTTTATTTTGTTTGGTTACTTATGGTTAAGTTTAGAGCTGGGTAGAGGATAAGGTTCTCATTGCTGGGATTAGTGTTTTGCCCATAGAAATGAATGGACGGTCCCCAGAAAGATATGATATGTGTGTGTTTGTATGATAAAGAGTTTTTTTTTTTGTGAAGGGGAACTGTAGGGAAAACAGTGGCTGTTGTTTAAGGTTTACACGGGCAGTTAAGAAAACACTGTGTAATTTCATCATGTTGATTACCATGTGTGCAGAACCGTTTCCTCTCACTTCTTTTGGCCAGCGCATGGAAGAAATGCTCAGTGGGTTCCAGAGTGACCTTTCCTCCATTAGCAGCGAGATCCAGACACTGCAGCAGCAGTCGGTCAGCATGAACGTGCGGCTGAAGAACCGCCAGGCCGTGCGGAGTCATCTCAGCCAGCTGGTGGACGAGCTGGTGGTGCCCAGCACCATGATCTCGTAAGGGAGACGCTCTGTTCGTGTGCAAGCAGTAACCATAGGACCGCATGAAGTGGATATCTGTGTGTCTGTATGTACTACACAAGTATTGCAAGGTTTATATATAATATTACTTGCATAGTAAATGTGTAGGCATGTATATATGCTGTATGTACATTGATTCATTTTGGTCCTTGAGTCCCAAATGCAACTCAGCCTTCCTTGTTCTTTTGGTTTGGTTCCTGTGTAATTGCAGAACTTGCAGTGCAGCAATAGCCAGCATTGCTCATCATGCTTTTCTACACCTCCCACTGTCATGGTTTCCAGGGTCATCCTGGACAGCCCTGTGACGGAACAAGAGTTCCTTGAACAGCTCCACGAGCTGAACAACAAGATCAACTTCGCCAAGGAGCTCAGCTTCCGTGAGACGTTGGCCTGCTCTGACATCCAGGACATTGTGGACCGTCTCAAGATCAAGGTGTTGATCCGCGAGGGATAATGGGATGGGAAGTAGAGACTCCAGTTAGCACAGCTGGACATTTCAAGTCTAGAAAGTAAAAATCCAGACTAAGATTTTGTTTTAACCAACCAGTTGAGGCCTCTGTGACTGTGACACTTTATACTTAACTGGATGGTTGCATCAAAACTGTGGTCTGGATTTTTACTTTCTGGACTTGAAATGTCCACCGCTGCCAGTTAGAAGGATGAACTGTGATCAGCTGGGCTGGGGGGGGGGGGGTTGTAACGTGGATGTTATGGAACAGATATGGAGAATTAATAGTTCAATCATTCTTTTGTATATCAGGCTGTCACAAAAATCCGGGAATTCATCTTGCAGAAGATTTACTCCTTTAGAAAACCCATGACCAACTATCAGATTCCACAGAATACTCTTCTGAAGTACAGGTAACAGCCACCAGCAAGCATCTGTCTCAGCCGGAGTCACAATTTACCCTAACCTTAACTCCAACTCTTATCTATTTTAAATTAAACTCGCCTCCTGTACTTCCTGCATGCCAGTGCATAACCCGCTAACTACACATGTCATTTTTCACAATTCACTTTTTCATGGAGGTTCTTCTACCAGTTTTTGCTGGCGAACGAGAGGCAGGTAGCTAAAGAAATCCGAGACGAATACGTGGGCACCATGAGCAGGATCTACTACAGTTACTTCAAGTCCTACAGTGGAAGGCTGATGAAAGTGCAGGTGAGGAGGGTGGGGGGCACGGACGAGAGGTGAAGAGCGAGAGCTAGGGCTGCACAGCACTGAAAAGAATTCACATCAAAATATTTAACATTTTTGTGATAAATATTTCAACTGTAAAAATAAAAAATGTAAAAATTTGTCAGATAAGTTGGTGATATTTGGTGCATGTTCTGCACGTGCCAGCAAATCATCTGTTTTGGTTCAATATTGTCTCTATGGAATCCAAAATATTTCTATACAGCGCTTTTCTCATCAGTCATATTGTTGAATTTCTCACAACAACAAGGATGAAAATGATTTTGATTTGTCTGAGAGCGTACAGAGTGCGCATGAAAGAACAGCGGCCGGAAACTTTATGCTGGTTTTGTGATACATACTAGATGATCATTAAAATTACAAAGTTTGCTGTTCTTGTCTTTGACCGGGTAAAAATGTATTAGCATAATTTATCAATGGTCTCAGCCCAGCTGACCTTCTGATGTGTATAACAGTCCTTGTGATGTGTATAACATACAATGTCGATATTATATAATGATGCTACATTATATAATAACGAAATGCAACAAATTTTCATCACATACTGCGGTATTACACAATGTGTTGTAACATCTTGTTAGAATGCATTATTTACATAACACTGTACTACATAATCAAAAATGATAAAAATTATAGCCTACATTATAATTTCATATCACAACATGAAACTATTATTATTATTATTATTATCATTATTATAATGTATTTTTATGATCCACCTCGGGTAACTTTTGTGCCTCTGTGGCAGAATAGTAGACAAAATAATTTGTTAGTTTTTAAATGTTGTTTTCAGTCAGTTTGAGTTCGGACGAGCTTCATCTGACTCTTACGATCTTCTGTGTGTTGACAGTATGAGGAAGTGGCAGATAAAGACGACCTGATGGGCGTGGAGGACACGGCTAAGAAGGATATCCTTCACCCTGGGGCACCGCAGGGCACACGCTCTGTTTTAGTGCCGGGTTCCCACCTGTCTTTCGTGTACCTGTGGTCTATAACCAAGTCATTGACCTTGACCTTGCTGCACGCTTCTTCTCCAAACCTTCCTTGAAGAGCAGGAACACCATTTTCACTCTGGGCCAGCGGGGGGCGATACTGAGCCCAACAGAGCTGGAGGGGCCTATCCTCATCCCCCACACGGCCCAGAGAGGAGACTGCAGGGTAAGAATACAGATCATCTCTCCTACCCTCAGCTATTTGCAAGAGATCGCTGTCAATCACAGGCCTGGTGGCGGCAATTTCCTTCAGAAACAGCCTTCAGAGATACTTCCACCACAGTGATTACAATTATCCCACATACACACTGCTTCGTTGTGCACAAAGCTGTCAGTCAGCACTTCCTAATGATATTTCTTTAGGAATGTCTAGGAATAAGTTTGACAAACACATGACATGAAGTCAAAATAGCAGCAAATGAGTTTGGTCATTTTTCTCATTAGTCTGCTCTGATCTTGCACATGACACACAGAAGAGTTTGAAGTCCCCATAGTTAACGCCCCCCGTGCTTTCAGTACCCCTACGAGACGCTGTTCCGCAGCCAGCACTACGCGCTGCTGGACAACGGCTGCCGGGAGTTCCTCTTCCTGTCCGACTTCTTCATGGTGGCAGGCAACTCTGCACTGGACCTCTTCAACTGCATCATGGGAAAGACTCTCAGCATGTTCCTGGTAGGAGGATCCCGTTCCTTGCGGTGCTGAATTAATCCTTGATAAATACCCCTTATGATGGAGAGCAAAAGCTAGGAAGGCATCTGTCTGTAAAAGCACTGTGATGATGATGATGAGGTGCACAGTGATGACGAAGGCTAAAAGCTGCCAGTGGTGGTTGACATATTCTTAGCACCTTCCTCTCTCTCGGACCCCCCTCTCCCCAGAAAAGCATGTCCACTTACGTGTCGGATTGCTACGACAGCATCGCTATATTCCTGTGCATCCACATCATCCTTCGCTTCAAGGCCATCACAGCCAAGAGGAACATCCCTGCTCTAGACAAGTCAGTGCCTGAACACCGTGTGTTTGGTGCGTGGCTGCTTCCTAGTGCAGCGATCCCTCATGGCTCTCTCCCGGAGCAGGTACTGGGAGGCCGTGCTGGAGCTTCTGTGGCCGAGGTTTGAGATGATCCTGGAGATGAATATCCAGAGCATCCGTGACACCGACCCACAGAAGCTGGGCGTTCTGGACACCAGGCCTCACTACGTCAGTATCAATACTCGCTACATTTATTCATACTGTATTTGTATATTCCTCCATTCCATGAATTCCTTTCCTAGGCTGATGCCTCTCTATGTTCCCTGAATACTATATTACACTTCTGATCCTTGAATAGTCTTACTAGGTTCTTGCTGTTAGAAGTTGTTGTGTAGCTTCTGCTGTAATACTGCTTACGCCCATACCTGAGCATTCATTGGGAGCTCAGCCTTGCTCCATTTATGGCTAGTTGACTCTCCTGACTGCATGCATGTTTGCAGCGTGTTATTTGCCTCGTTTTGGGCAAAAGTGCCTGCTAAATATGTAACTGTAAATGTATACAGCTCACGATGTATTTATATTCAAACACCAAACTTGATACGTTTCCCTGTCCTCCCTAAATATAATACTTGAAATCAAACCTCAGATATCAGTATATATACTGCACACACACTGCACTCTGCATTTGTATTTGCTATGTCAGTATGTACTACAGTATGTACTACAGTATGTACTACGCTCAGCATGGGCTCAGCATACACTCCAGCCCTCGAAACATCTTTACACACTGCTACAGCGTTGGGCTAACATGCCGATCCACACTCTCTCTTCCAGATCACGCGCCGCTATGCTGAGTTCTCATCTGCCATCGTCAGCATCAACCAGACGTTTCCTAATGAGAGGACCAACTCACTGCTTGGTCAGCTGCAGGTACGTCACTGTTCATTTGGGGGTGAAACTCGACACCCTAGACCTTTGTACAGCAGTGTGGTGTTACCGCTCTGACCTACGCAGCTTTTTTTTAGTGAAACCCAAACCTCTGCAGTGGCTGATTGTAGATTCAGCCTCACAACCTCACCAAGCCATGCAAATTCATAGCCAATTTGTTCAGTATTAAACACTGTCAAAGTTTCATTCATGAAATTCAAATAGGGGATTTAGTTACAGTGCAGTGATAATTTGAGCATTGTTTTTTTTTTTTTAAAGGTTGAAGTAGAGAACTTTGTCCTGAAGATGGCAGCAGAGTTCCCCTCCAGGCGGGACCAGCTCATTTTCCTCATCAACAACTATGACATGATGCTCAGTGTTCTCATGGTGACCTATAGCTTGTGAACCTCGTTTGTTTATACTAATAAATTAGATAATCTGAAATACTTGTTTTACATTACAGCTCATATAATGTCTTCTATAAATCAAATGGATATCAATGTAATTCATGCTTCTGTTATAGCTTGAGCAGAATGCAGAAGAAAAGTGTAATTAATGGTGTATTACATTATTATAGGTGGATAAGGCATTGAGTAAATGGTGTAGGGAGTGTATTCACAATGATAAGGCCTCATGGTCGGTATCCTCATGGTCTCTGCATATATTTATATGTTGGCCTCTCTGTCCTCTGTGTCTATCAGGAGAGAGCAGCCGACGACAGTAAAGAGGTGGAGGGTTTCCAGCAGCTTCTTTTGGCCAGAACACAGGTAAGATGGGTGAGCTTGGCAGGGTGGCGCCCCCTTCAGGCTTCATCAGTACTGCAGATCTTGACAGTTGAATAGTAATGCATTTGTCCAGTAATGAAACTGTGAGATTTGATTATATCAGACAGCTGCTGTAGCATAGGAAATTCTAACTGAATCGTTTTACTGTCCACAGTTTAGGTGAGCCACTGAACAACAAAGGCTGTGAATGCAAACAAAAGTCTTGATCTTGTTGCTTTGTGTCTGTGATATTTTGCGGTAGGAGTTCATCGAGGAGATCCTGTCCCCTCCATTCGGGGGAATGATTGCCTTTGTGAAGGAGAGTGAGGCTTTGATGGAGAAGGGACAGCTGGACAGACTGAAGAATGATGAAGGTGAGGCCGTGATGGGAGGTGGCACATGGAGTGACTCTCTGTCATGGCCGCCCCTGGCATGAACTCCTACACAGTGTTCATTAATGAATAAGATGCTGATGTCGAGCTTCTCGCTCCTGTTCACACGCCTTCATCGGCTCTCCTGCGCTGTCCCTCCCTGCTCCGACCCAGCCCGCATCACCCAGCTGATCAGGGGCTTCTCCAGCACCTGGAAGCAGTCTGTGGAGGCTCTCAGCCAGGACGTCATGAGGTCCTTCACCAACTTCAAGAACGGCACCAGCATCATACAGGTCCTTCCCAAAGCCTCTGCTGAAATCTTATAGAAAATCATAAAAAATATCTATAGCCACATATACCATGTTGTACATTTTACCAAAGTGCTTATCCATAATAGGGTCGTGTGTGTACAAAAAAGACATTTAAAAAGTCTATCTTTAAAGAAAGAAACAGCAATCAATGATACTTGTACAGGGAGGTTCATCTCCTACAACATATCTGTTGTGTGCTGCAAATAGGGTTGCAAAGGGATGGAAAATTTCTTGTAAATTTCTGTAATCATTTTCTAAACTTTCCATGGGAATTTAAGATGGGTAATTTTGGAAATATTGAACTTGGTGGACGTCTGAACAGGCTGTCAGATACAAATAAACAGGCAAATAAAGCAAACTTTATGAATAATACAATGCAGAATATGACTTATAAGCATTGTGTTTTGATGCAGATGCTTATTTCGGGGTATTTTTACACACATAATCACACAAGTACTTGGTTACACAATGATATAGTTATTAGTGCCATCAAGATTTTTTTTTCAGCTACGTTTAAGTTCCCTGCCATAGGCTAACCTGCAATTTTGCAAACTTCCAGTTTATTCCCATTAATTCACATATATTCCTGTTGTTATTATTATCCATATTTTCATATATTTAATAAATTTCCATTAATTCCCGTGGAAAGTTTCCAGCTTTGAAAGTTCCCAGAATTTTCCAACCCTAGTAACAAAAGCAGCCACTTTCATGGGAAATTGGACAAAGGAGGCTCCTCACTCTGCCTGTTGTGTTGTCACCAACTAGTCCATTTTATTTTTAAGATTATGTTGCAGGCTACTACAATCCTTTGTTTTTTTTTCTCAAACTATATGTCTGTCCACCAGGGGGCGCTAACTCAGCTTATCCAGTACTACCATGGTTTCCACAAGGTCCTCTCGCAGCCCACTTTCCGTAGCCTGGCCGTTCGCTCGGAGCTCATCAATCTTCACCACCTCATGGTCGAGGTCAAGAAGCACAAGCCCAACTTCTGAATAATATTTTGCTGGGGTGAAGCATTTTGAATAAGATATTAACGGAAAAGTGAAGATACGTATCTTAATACCCGTGGGAGAACCAATCTACTGCTGTAATCCGCAAATGGACTTTACCAGTGTGTATCTCCATTTCTCACCTATGTATTATGTTCTGTGTATTTACTGTCCATAAGAAAAATCAGTGCAGTGCAGTTCATGGTGCAAAGGAATTTAATGTCATTCCAATAAGAAAATAACATTCATTGATATGTTTGAGTGGTGTTTGATTTAGAAGAAATGAAGAGGAAGTATGAGATCAGATAAGGAGGAAAACTGGAATTTTTTTGTATTTATGGATATAATATAATTGGCAATTTACTCACAGAAAGTACAAGTTCCACAGTATGTGTTTGACTGCGCTTTAATAATTGTGTTTTGAAAGAAAGGGGGTGATGCCATTGGTCAGCTGTTGCATGGTCATACTTGCACATGTGCTGAGAGTTTTCCTGGAGCTGTGTGTCGTGGGGGTGTGGTGGTTAAATTTCAGTATGGCATTGAAGCAATACATAATAAAGGCACTGCGGTGGGTTGGTGCCCCATCATGGGTTATTCCTTTCCAAGTGCCCTTGGCTTGCAGGACAGGCTCTGGACCCCCGGTATGGATGCATGCATGGATGGATGGATGGATAATAAGGACATTCCATTTAGTGTTGTGTCTTGTCATAAATCTATGCTTTTGACAACATTATTTAAAAAAATAACTGACTGGTAGACTCGTACCATTTGTTGTGGGACTGTCACTCATTCTGTTAATTGGAATGCTCGATTAAACCTTGTTAGAGAGAGAATTGATTGGTGTACTTTTGTATTTTTAAATGGAAAATACTTTTTGATTCCATTAAAGCAAGCAGAGGTCTGCCCCCTGAAAGTCAATGGTGTTGAAAATAGGCCAACTCAGAGCTTTTGCCATTCTGAGCTATTTGGAAATTTGGGGTCAGCTGGATTATCTTTAGGGAAGGGGCATGGACGGTGGGGGCATTCAAATAGGGAAAAAACAAAGGCTGTCATCAAGTTTTTATGGATACAGAAGTGCATTGCATTCAAAAAAGAAAAAAAATCAGACTCCTTATCTTGTAATTATGACTTACTATCTCGTAATTAGGTATTTCCTTGTCCGCCACAGTGTCCCCCAAACAGGACACAGCACACTAGGGTTGCCTTCTGATACTGTACTGTGGAATTGAACAAGAATGTCAGTGTCTGACTTGCATTCCGCCTCAACACTCTTATCTATTGAAGGATGAAGTCAGAGTGTGTCACCCTAATCCCCATGCTTAGCAGGTTCCTTACAATAAAGCATTATGTTGTGTACAGCATGCAAAATTTTTGAGACTACACAGCAATTGTGGGGTGTAGTAAGGATGTACAGGAGGGGGAGTACAGGAGCCTGGTGGAGGACTTTGTGAGATGGTGCAGGTCAAACCATCTGCAACTGAACACCTTAAAGTTTAAAGAGATGGTGGTGGACTTCAGGAGGTTCAGGCCCCCTCTGTCACCGGACTCTACCGAGGGGGTCCACGTGGAAGTAGTCAGGACCTAGAAGTACCTGGGACTAGAGCTGTACGCCAAACTGGACTGGTCAGCAAACACAGAGGCGCTCTATAAGAACAACCAAGGCCGGCTCTATTTCCTGAGGAGCAGGAAACTGCTGCTGATGTTCTCCCAGTTGGTCATTGCCAGTGTTCTCTTCTATGCTGTGGTCTGCTGGGCATGCAGTATCAGGAAAAGGAACATCAAGCGACTGGACAGGCTGGTGAGGAGAGCTGGCTGTGTGGTTGGCAAAGAGTGGGACTCTGTCACATCAGTGGCAGAGAGAAGGATCCTTAACAAACTTCTGAGCATCATGGACAATGACAATCACCCTTTGCACAGCATAGTCTCCAGGCAGAGGGGTCTGTTTAGTGGCAGACTGCGGTCGCTGTTCTTCTGAGACTGAAGACCTCTTTTGTCCCTCAGGTAAGTCTGTCTGTGTGAAATTCATCACTATCAGCGGGTGATCATTAGAACCGATTTTTTTTTCTTTTTCTGTACAAATTAAAGCACTGAACTGTAACTCAAATACGCTATAATACAGTACTGTGTTTAAAATATAGCTTATTGTGGTTTTGCTGCTGCATCTCATTTGCTCATTTTAGCTGTTTATCATAAGCTTTTAGTCTTTATTTTTCATTAAGAGAAAATTACTTTCTTTTTCCCGTCATGTTTTCTGTGCTGGCAGCAGGTAGCTAGACAGAAGCAGACGAGTTGCTGCCAGGCAAAGTGGGGCTATCAAAAAAAGAATTATCGTAGTTTAATTTTTCCATATAAGATAAGATAAGATAAGTTAAGATTGCCTTTATTAGTCCCACGGGTGGGAAATTTGCGTTTTACAGCAGCAAAGTGGACAGTGCAGCAGAAATAAGCAGAATGCAGAAAAAAAAATCAAGTATCAAACAATAGAAATAAGAAATATAAATAAAATACAATACAATATATACAATACAATACAATACAATACAATACAATACAAGATGGTATGTGCTTAGTGTTTGTTGTGAAGTCTGATGGCAGATGGAAGAAAAGACCTGCGGTATCTCTCTGTCGCACACCTTGGATGCACCAGTCTGTCGCTGATGGAGCTGCTCAGTACTGATAGTGTGTCCTGTGAGGGGTGGGAGATGTCCTCCAACAGGGAATGTAGCTTAGCCAACATTCTCCTGTCGCTCACCACCTCCACTGAGTCAAGGGGACCTCCCAAGACAGAGCTGGCTTTTTTAATCAGCCTGTTCAGTTTTCTCCTCTCCCCAGTAGAGATGCTGCTGCCCCAGCAGACCACAGCATAGAAGATAACTGACGCCACCACAGAATCATAAAAGGTCTTCAGGAGTGGCCCTTGAACTCCAAAGGACCTCAGTCTGCGTAGCAGATACAATCTGCTCTGACCTTTACTGTAAATAGCATTAGTATTGTGGGTCCAGTCCAGTTTGTTGTTCAGATGAACACCCAGATATGTTGCCATGTATATAAAAAAAAAAACTAAAATGAAAATTGCAAGCGGACTACTATTACTATATGCAAATTATTTAAACAGTATTTGTCCCAAGCTTTTTGATCCATATAAGCCTTTGATCACTATAACCATGATCACTAAGAGGTTTACACTGTATTCTTCCATCCATCCATTTTCCAAACCGCTTATCCTACTGGGTCGCGGGAGGTCCGGAGCCTATCCCAGAAGCAATGGGCATGAGGCAGGGAACAACCCAGGATGGGGGGCCAGCCCCGCAGGGCACATTCACACACCATTCACTCACACACGCACACCTATGGGCAATTTAGCAACTCCAATTAGCCTCAGCATGTTTTTGGACTGTGGGGGGAAACCGGAGTACAACTGAACTGCATAACAATTGAAAAAACGTCTAATACACTGATTGTGTATAGAGCCCATAATTTTTGTGCTACCCCGCTGCCTGTCGGTACTTATGCAGTTTCACGGAAAAGGGTTGGGCTGTATCACACAGGAGGATCGAAACAAACAGGGCAGGACAACATGGGTATTTTGTTTATGCACCTACTTCCCCATTCATTACATTTTTCCGCAGTTTCACTGAAGCACAGTACATTTTCCATGGTACCATAAGCCAAACATCGTGTTCACCATCCAACAAAGTTTAACAAATAACAGAAGCTGGTTTGTCAACTCTCATGTATCTGGCGTGACATCATGCTCACGCTTTCAGGTTCTCTCCCTTACACAAGAAATCTTATGGCAAATATTTATTGTTATATTATAAACCTAACATTAGCTACAGTACATCTAAACTGTTGGGGTAGTTTGCAAACCCTACAGACTATTTAGACGGTAATAAATCAGTCACATACATGTAAATGTGCGCGCAGACTTGTCACAAATTGAAAGTCTCACACCAGCCAGCTGTCAAAAACTGGTGTAGCAAGGTCCGGGCGCAGCGCGTGAATATCAGTAACAGAATACTGTATCGGCAGTATTAAATAAAGACAAGGGACAGCCATACATGTGGATGTTACTTTATTTGTTGCATATGGGGCGCCGTTTGTAAAGATAGCAAACATTTTTGTACTTGCCACTTTTTCAACATTTAGTGCAATTTTCTGACATTTAGGTAGAAGTCAATGGTGTTGTGGATCATCAGGTTTTTTTGCTGTGTAAATTATGTTTAAAATTGTTCATCATATGTAAATATAAGTGGTTAGTCTATATATAAATATTAAATGTAAATGTTAAATATAAATGTTAAATGTAAATATAAATATAAATGTTAAATATAAATGTTACATACAATTGCACTAAATGTTGAAAAAGTGGCAAGTACAAAAATGTTTGCTATCTTTACAAACGGCGCCCCATAATCGGCACTCGCCATGCAGACTGTTGTTAATCACATTATCTGAAGCCTGCGCTTATTGCCTGCATGTTGCATGGACCACATATGAGTCTGACTGGGGGGGCTGGGTTACTGCACTGACTGGCCGGGCTAATTAGTCGCCGATCGCCGTTCTAACTACAGAAGATATACGTACGTCTTTAAAACGTATGTGTCCAGTTAACGGATATTTTCTAAGAGTGGCCAGCTTGACCGCACATTGACTTTTGAGTTGACTGACTGCATGATAAGCAGAATATACCTATTGCATAAATATTCATAACAGAAATGACAACATTCAGATTTTTCTTTCTTATAGTCTTTATTCAGTAGGCCAGATTTTTATATCAATATACAATCGTGATTGTAGTTCTTACAACCAGCAATATCATCATGCATCAAATTACCCACACTAACGCGAAGCTGCTAAGCGCTGTAGGTTTACGGACTATGGTACAGTATAGGTAGCAGCGTTATTGTATGTGTGGCGTTTAGGGAGGAAGCAGCGTTGGGATACAGAAATGGACAACCCGACTACGCCACTCTGGGAATTTCACCCAGAGAATGAAGTACAGGAGTTTGCAACCCACTCCAATATAAAAGGTCACAGATTCGTAATCATCACCTGGGAGACGTGAAAACCATGAACACTCCCGTTATTATTCTGCGTTCAGTCCACACTCCAAAAATGAAAACCCAAACAGCAAACAAATTACTTTAAAAATTAATCACAAATGGTGCAAATTAAATAATGTTAAAAGCACTCCAATCACACGAAAAAGAAACCCAGACCCGGCAGCTATTACCATGGGGGGGATGGAATGGGGGCGACTTTGTTTGTTGATTTCAATTCTTTTTTTTAATAATTATACATGCTGAATATTATATTGCTGGATTTAGGTATGATTAAATTCTCCAATTAACGATTACATTTACACTGGCGATTAAAATTAGAGGAGTGACATTTTTATAATGCTCATTCAAATTCTCAGTTTTCGTAACATGAACAGGAATTCCACAAATCTAAACCACGGACATTTCCCATATTTTTCAGTAGAATTCGGTGTCGTCATTTCACACTTCTCTCAGGAGCAGACCGTAAGCACGGATGGCACTTTCCACTATTATCTTCTCATCATCGAGAGCTGTTCCTTTTGGAACTGGCACCAGCCAGTATTCAGCCCTTTTGGTAATGTGTCTTTTCTGGGGGTTGATCCTGTTCTGCAGAACGACTTTGTAGGTCTTCTTCGTTGTTTTTGATGTGAATTTCTTTGAATAATCTAACGTTGTTTCTATATTTGGTGCTGAGTAGATTCCTCTTCCGTAAACAGCACCTGAACCAGGTTTGTAGTAACTCTCGATGATTCCCTCGGCTCCCTTGATGGAAGTGCCGTGGTAGGAGACGGGCCAGGCATCTGATCCGATTCCCAACCATCCGTTTCCATCCTTGTATTTGTCTAGCACTTTCAGCGCGATTCGGTTCCATCCACAGGGCCTCTTGTACGTCTCATTCCCTCGTTTGAACTGAGTTGCTCCATCATTAATATCGGTGAAGTCATAATCGTACCGTGGATCGAAGAACTCTTCCTCATGTACGAACAGCTCCTTGCGTATTAATGCATTCTCAGTGGATCGCTGACCAACAAAGAATTTAGTCGATCCTACTAAGTCATCATGTCTACTTGCAAACAACGCGTGGTGCATGAATTCCTGATGGGTTAGAAGACCTGGTGCTGGTTTTCCCGGATTTTTCTGATGAAATTCATAAACTGGTTTTATATCATGTCCTGTAAGGGCTGAAAGTGCCTCATAGGCCAGATGGTGAGGCGGCATGATGCTGAGTTTCTGAAGTTACGGCTTCTAAAGCTTCGGGGCGTTGGGTTCTGGCTGAGTGAGACAAATGCGTTTTGGACAGCAAAGCCTCTTCTTCTTCAAGCTCCTAAACCCATCGGTACTTATGCAGTTTCCCAAAAAAGGTTGGGCTGTATCACAAACACTTTCACTTTCTATATGAATCTTTCCTTCGTGCAATTCGGCGGTGATGCATCTGGTGCTATGGGGTTGCTTGACTTGTCGGCGAGGCTGCTCTGAAATTCATAGTTACCCTTTAATTCACAGTTTATTTTCTACGGCAATGCTCCCGACACTTGTACACTAACAGGTGTGCACGTACGCAGTACCCGTTAGTTAAAATTAGAGCTCTCTCTCTCTCTCTCTTTCTCTCTCTCTCTCTCTCTCTCTCTCTCTATATATATATATATATATATATATATATATATATATATAGAGAGAGAGAGAGAGAGAGAGAGATTTGCGGCAACTCTCTTTCTCTCTCTCTCTCTCTCTCTCTCTCTCTCTCTATATATATATATATATATATATAGAGAGAGAGAGAGAGAGAGAGAGAGATTTGCGGCAACTCCGTGTTTTTGCAGCAGTGCGGATCGTGCAGCTTCTCAATAATTCCGGGAAGTTGGAATCAGATATTAGCTGCGTAGTGGAGTGACAGCAGAATAGACCTTTTTATGATGCACATTTGAAGAGTAGTTATCAGCACCTCAGTATCACATTAATATGTGAATTAAAGCATTTTGACGGATTATTGAAATTATGAAACTATGAAATTGCTGCACGTTAACAGACAAGGCTAAATACTGGATAAAGTTAGTCACACGTAACATTAACCAGGAAACTAAAAATTACGGTGTCTTAATGCTATTTCATCCAACATTGTAGAATTGGAGAGAAATACCTGTAAACGTGATTTTTTTTCCAGGGTGGCGGGATTTAAATATTAGTTACATATAATATTGGAGCGTGTGATCTCTGCTTCATGGGTTTTGCAAGCCTATCCCCGTTCCTCTCCCCGTTCCTGGTTTATACTGAACCAAACACGAAACTTCCCAGTTGTGGTCTTTGTAAAAATGTGCAAATGCAGCATTTGATAATATAATTACCTCCCTTTTGTAATCATTAGCTACAGTTAAATTTCTCCTGTTAACTTGAGACAACCATTTACAATATGCAAGGACAACATGGAGGAAAGGGCACAGACGAACTGCTTGGCATGCTGTTCATATTTGAGTCTATTAGGGATTACTTCATTAAGATTATTTAGGTCCTCAGTTAGTACGGGATTACTGAATCTGCCATGAATGAAAGAAATGTTATAGAACATCAATCTGATCTGAATTTTGAAACGTTTCTCCCCTTCCGTTCAATGTAAATATATCCATAAACATCAGAATGGGATTTCTCTAGACTAGCATATAAGTTTAAGAATATAATTTAAAAAAAAGAAAGAATTCAAAGCAATGAACCGCAGCAGCAAGTCCTTCAACCTAGGTAAGCCTAAAATATACAAGGTAGCTAAACCTAGCCATTAATAACTGATAAAGTTGACGTTTTTAATAACTACCTTAAATGTTCCCACCACAGTGCTTCAAAATAGTATATAGTCACAGTATATTTTGTTCTGTAGAGAGTATTTGCTAATTGCTAATGGTGTGGTACCTTCTGATTGGAAGCATGCCAACATAACGCCCATTTTCAAAAAAGGGGATAGAAGTAATTTGTCAAATTATAGGCCAATCAGTCTAACTTGTATAACTGGTAAAGTTATGGAGGCTATAATCAAAGAGAAAATGGTAGATTACCTGGACTCCAATAACATTTTGCGGGATAGCCAGCATGGATTTAGGAGAGGTAGATCCTGTTTAACGAATCTGTTGGAGTTTTTTGAGGAAGCTACTCAGGAAGTTGATGATAAGAAGGCCTATGATGTCATCTACTTAGATTTCCAAAAGGCTTTTGATGTTGTCCCCCACAAGACAACTCCTACTTAAACTCAAAGCGACTGGTATTTTAGGTACCGTAGCGACCTGGATTGATAACTGGTTAACAGATAGGAAACAGCGAGTAGTTATAAGAGGCACAATGTCACAGTGGGCCTGCGTTCATAGTGGGGTACCGCAGGGTTCGATTTTAGGACCACTATTGTTTCTAATTTACATAAATGATATAGATACCAATATATACAGTAAACTGGTGAAATTTGCAGATGACACCAAGGTGGGTGGTGTAGCAGATACTGAATTAGCGGCTCAGCAGCTACAGCGGGATCTTGATTTAATTAGTGACTGGGCCGATACCTGGCAGATGAAATGTAACGTAGACAAATGTAAGGTACTCCATGTAGGGAGCAGAAATATAAAGTACAGGTATTTTATGGGTCTCACTGAAATAAAGGTAGCTGATCATGAAAAAGACCTTGGTGTGTATGTTGATGCTTCCATGTCCCATTCTCGCCAGTGTGGGGAAGCAATAAAAAAGGCCAATAGGATGTTGGGGTATATCTCCAGGTGTGTGGAGTATAAGTCAAGGGAGGTAATGCTAAGATTATACAATTCCTTGGTGAGACCTCACCTAGAATATTGTGTGCAGGTTTGGTCACCATATCTTAAAAAGGACATTGTGGCCTTAGAAAAGGTGCAGCGTAGGGCCACAAAAATGATTCCTGGTCTTAGAGGAATGTCATACGAGGAACGGTTACTTGAGCTAAATCTGTTCAGTCTCAAGCAAAGGAGATTGAGGGGGGACATGATCCAGGTATATAAGATTCTAACAGGTTTGGATGCTGTTCAACCAAATAGTTACTTCAGCATTAGTTTAAATACACGAACTCGTGGCCATAGGTGGAAATTAGCGGGAGAACATTTCAAACTGGATTTAAGGAAGCACTTCTTTACGCAGCGTGTAGTCAGAGTATGAAATAGCCTTCCTGATAATGTAGTGCAAGCTGAATCCTTGGGTTCCTTTAAATCAGAGTTAGATAAGATTTTAACAACTCTGAGCTATTAGTTAAGTTCTCCCCAAGCGAGCTTGATGGGCCGAATGGCCTCCTCTCGTTTGTATAGTTCTTATGTTCTTATTATGTACGTTTGGGGACTTCAGCTATGCACATGTTGTTGTGGTTTTTCCTTCCCCGCCAAATCAGAAGTCAGAGGGCCGCTTGTGTAGATCCAAATTCAGTCTTTATTGCAACAATGAAGTTACAACTAAGGCCGGACACGTAACGTGTGTCCAATACTGTTTTACACCAATTTTTATACAAGTTAATTATCATTTAACAATATCTCGTCACCTAAGCATCATCATTCCTTCAACCATTCACAATCATTGTTTTTTCCCTTAATCCACACCCTAGGTGAGAAATATGTCCATCATTTCTTTTACCGTTGAATCCCTCAAGCTGAACATATTGACGGCGTGACCATCTCCATTTTTTTTTTTAAATTTTTTAATTTTTAAAAAAAAGCTCAGCCGTGAACTCAGGCGAATCCCTTTCTTCTGTAGTAAACCTTGGCAGCTTTAGCCTGTTGCACATTGACTTAGAGGGTTAATATTATATTAGTATATTAGTTATAGTGATAAGGTATAACACTAATAAAAGTGGATATTCATACATACAGCACAAACATAAAGTAGCTACTCAATTGATTACATTGAGTTGATTACATTATAATGTTTACATTGTACTAATTACATCATGGATATTTGCCATACTTTTTAATAATATCATAATGCTTATATTCTATGTTACATAATGCTCCAAATAATATTCCATACCGGCATGAACATAAGACATTAAGACAAAGCAGTATAAATGAATTTGGTCATATTTGTCATTGACATTTGTTACGTAGAGAATGCCATCAAAGTAACCTGCTCTGATTTTACACATCACACACAGAAGAGTTTAAAGTCCCCATAGTTAACAGAGATTTAATGCTTTCAGTACGAAATCTAATTCCAGCTACTGATGACCCTGTTATCGAAGACCGCGATGAATCGCAAAATACGCTATGAGAGCCCATTGGTGGCCTCTCGTGGAATCAGTCACAAAAACACGAACGCCCATTTAGATATGAAAATAACATTCCTGAAAATTTATTATTGTAATTTCTCCATTGCAATGTTAACTTTCTGACACAGGGGAGAAAAGCCAGAAATGTCAAAAGCTTTTTCTAATGACATGTTTTTTGTTTTACACAAGAAAACGTCTTGTGCAATGGAGAGAGAGAGAGAGAGAGAGAGAGATGTTCAAACTTACACATGGGTGTGCGTTTCAGGCAGGAACACGGTGAGAAGTGAAGCTCTGTGCTCTGGGATGCTTACATTTCAGCAAATCATCAAATAATATTACATATGTAATTAAGGGTATTGCATTGTGTTTCCATCCAGTCAGTGTAGGATCACAAGCCCATTGTGCACAAAATAAAATTTTATTGAGTTAATGTGTTTACAAAAACGTTTCAGATGGTTAAGATTTGTTGGTTATTTTGACACATACTGGGTGTTTATCACAGAATAGACACATTGGACTTGATATATAGTAATAATAGCATAAAGCATCGCACTCAACCATGTTGCATACTGAGCACTGCTACAGGTATCACATGAGGTTCGAGCAGGAAACAAACCCAGAGCAGCGTAAACAACACTTATGGAAAAGGAACAATGTTACAAAACAAGACGAAGAAATACAGAGCTGGAGGCGAGCAGAGACACCAGAGAGGTGCTGAATGTCACCATGAAGCCTTTGGAGAAAACATCCCTGTCAGCATCTGGGAAGAGAAACAGATCATACTGGGAAACCTGGGTTAACTTTAAGTACGTTTGTGGCTCTGTGCGTTTGGCTACAAAGAAGGGCCTTTCGATTAGCATTAGCGCTATGCAACCTGAACGCAAAGCTGCCCATTGTTGGCCAACATACCGATGCGCTCGATTTTTATACAGCCAGAAGCCAAGATTACATGAACCATGTAGAGAACCTGCATTGATTATAATAATCATTTTAGATATGTGTAAAATGTTATATTTCATAAGGTAAGACCTGAGATTTATTGAGGAAAAATGAAAAACACACAATGACTCTCACAATGATATGTTCTTTTTATCATTATAGATTTTTTTTTCTATCCAGTGGACTGTGATTTATAAATCACATTATGCTTAACTTCAATATTTCATAGCTAGCTGATAACTTTCACTCACCTCTCACTTCAGTTTCATCGGGACCAGGCTCTACAGAATGAAATAAAAACACAAAGTTTGGGGATGTTTTTGAAGAGCAGATTCCTGTTTATTTTGAAGTGTGTAGAATTTTGTTATAACAATAAAACATACAACTATATTATTAACTACACTGTCAGAAAAATGGGTACAGTTTTGTTCTTCAAAATACAAACAACATTGATATACTCTCAATTTCTGTACCTTAAAAGGCACATTTACCTACAGCTAGTGTACAATTGGCAGACCCTAGAGGGTACAGCCCCAGTGACACGTAATTGTACTCTCAAAGATAAAAATCGGTAAAAATATATGATTTTTTTTTTACAGTATATAAATGTTGCATCCAGCCAACGTCCTGCTGCTTATCCAGTATGAGGCTGCAGTGAGTCTCAGTCCTACTTATGACAACATAAGGCCTCTGCACATTCACACATTCACTCTATGGGCAACTTGTGAGTGTGAGATTCTTTGGTTAAGAAAGCAGGATCCACCAGTATTCCTGGAGTAATTAGAGTTAAGGGCCTTGCCAAAGGACCCAACCATATCACTCATGGGATTTGAACTCATAACCTCTCAGGTATGGGCACTGATCCCAAACCTGCTCAGGCAGATCACCCCCCACACACATGCACAACACGTGAACAATACATATACTTCAGAATTTTCTATATTGACTGAAAAATCTCACCTTGTACGATGAGCTGTGTGGTGCTAATGGCCAAACCCTCAGCATCCAGAACCTTGTACATTCCCGTATCACTCCGCTTCAGTCGTGGGAGGATCAACTTCCTGTCACCGTCCTCCAAGCGCCACTCGCTGCCCTGAGCATTGCCCCTCTCCCACTTGGTGGCTTCCTCTTGATCCTGGGATGCCTGGAAAATCACGGTGGACGCCTGCGAGGTATAGAGGCTGAGGGAGAAGTCCTGTCCAACTAGCAGAGTCTGAATGGACTTATGGTCTGTAGGAAGTTGGAGAGAGAGAGAGTGAAAGACTTTATTGTGCTGTGACGCACATTAGCAATGTCTTCAAATGGAGGGACTGGCAGACTAAGTAATGATTTTTCATTGTACTGCCCTGATTTTATAAATGTATCAGTTTATATGTTCATTAATGATCCGAGCCAGCAAAGCTGTTTCAAATCTTTGACAGTAATGACCACCCAGGCAGCAGCCAATCAGCTATAGGATATGCATGTGACATCATAAAGGGAACCACAGAATAGAGGTGTATTACTGTACCATGAATGGCCTATGTACCTGTGACTGTCAGCTGCACACTTTTTATGAAACTCCTCGTCATCCTCCTCTTGTGTCCGGTTATGAGGAAGCTCTCATAGAGTCCAGCGTCCGAGAACCTCGCCTCCCTCAGCTTCAGGGAGCAGTCCCCTTCAAACAGCCTGTCCTGGGGAATCGCCACTCTGCCTTCATACCCGATGCCTTGGAAAGTGATGCTCCCTTTCAGCTCGAAGACCGTCTCCTCGGGCGTCTGCCACTGAAGATGTGGGTTGTTTACAGAGAGTAACCAGGCCATCCCGCTCTGGGTTGTCCAGTTACAGGGGAGGATGGCAATGTCCCCCACTTGAACTAACACTGACATGGGGACAGACCAGGAGGCTGAAAGGACAGTGTGACAGTGGTAAAGTGGATTGGGATTTTGTACGACTTTATATGAGCTAACATATTCAAGAATATCCCTCTGGGATCAATAAGTATCTTATCTCATCTCATCTCGTCTCATCTTATCTTATGCGGCAGTGTTTTCCGCCATTCAAACCACAAATTTGTGTGGAAACAAACAGTACTGCAAGAGGTCAAAACAGTCAAACTAACTCAGGGAAGGACACAGACAACCGGAGGAGAGACTGGACTGGGGTAGCACAGGACTGGGAAGCAGGTAAATATGGGACTAAAGAGGGCACTAGTGATATACATATGAGGGTTAGGAATGAGAGGTAAGACAAACAAGTAAGAGGTGTGGCTTGTTAGGGCCATGACAGCGGGGAGGCGGGCTGCCCCCCACCGAGACACGCACTCCAGGCATGAGGGTATGGACAGGGAACTCAGGGGCCAAGACACCAGACGCACATCACGCACATCTCGTTGTTTCTGCTCCCCCCGATTTGTTAAATGATTATGAGTTACACCAGTCCCTTGTTTTCCCCGGTTCCTGTGTGTATTTAAGTTCCTGTCTTAGTTCATTTCCCCAGTGGGTCATTGTGTTAGAATATATGTGTGAGGTGCTGCATCTGTCCGGTTCGGTTTATAGTCCTGTTCCTGTTCCTGGTCTTGCTTCATTCCCTTACCTGTTCTCTAGACTTCTTGTTAGTTCAGTGTCCTGATTAAGTTCTGTTTGGTTATTTGACTTCAGACACCATTTGTTTATGACCCCTGGTGGTCCTTTGTTTCTGTATTTTTTTGTATTGTTTTTGTCTTTTTATATATATATATATATAAATAAAATAAATAAATATATATATATATATATATATATATATATATATATATATATATATATATATAACAACAGGGGAGGGAAAACATTCAAGTACACACTCACATATTAATTGCAGTTTAGTGTAGATAAATAACCTAAATCACATACAATTGCACCGCAAGGGGAAAGTGGAGAAGCTTGAAGAAAAGTATGCGGAGGAAATGAGAATTTGAGGGGCTTAAGAGAACAGGGGAGAACACAGAACCACCACACAAGCACTACGGTGCCACCTCAACATATTAACGATACCATTAAAACATTAGCTGTCTACATGCGAAAGCCCAGTTTTTCATATTGCATTTTCTTAAAAGTGTATTGCTCACCAATCATCGCATAAAAGTCGAGGAACAGAATGTGGAGAACCAAAAACCTAAAAAGGTACGTGAAACGCATATATTAGTATGTGTAACATTTTAAGTTTTAATATTGCAAAAGTAAAGTTTTATTCACGAGATGTGGTAACAGAAACGAAACAAAAACGGTAGTATTCGAGATGTGAGTTTCGTTTCAGTCCTGTGAAAAGATTAAATTCCTTAAGTTTCGATTAGCGTAAGAACTGGAACTGAAACGAAATTATCGTGGACCGACTGTCAGGGGCAGAAGCTTAGAATCACACAGTCATGCCCGCCTCGTCCGCTCCTCCTGTGTGCCACGCCCCCTGATTATACATGTGTGCTTCCCCGATCTTGCCCATTTGTGTCAGATTATTTTCGCCCAGTCTTGTCTATTTGAGTCCACGTCTTGCCCTGCCTGTGGTCGGTCATTGATGTTAGTTAGCGTCAGTTGATGTTTCCTCGCTGTTTCCCTAACCTTCCCCGTGATAAATCCCCAATTTTCCCCGATTTTCGCCTCCTTGCCTGCTTCCTGCCAGCTTGCCTGACAGTCCGCCTACCCGCTCACCGCGCACTCTGACACACACACTCTATTATAAAGACTCACGAAAACAGTGAATGGGATTAAAACTGTATGTAGAACATTTACTTGTAATAATTTGTATATTTTGTACATAAAGTACCGCCACTGATATATTTAAATTATATTCTAACATTATCGACGTGCATCATAGATAAACAATGCAAAATAATTGTTTCATTTAAGTAAATTCATGTAAATCATTTGGAATTATAAAAGTTACATTTGATGAACATATTTGACATTTCATTCATTACGGGTAATAAAATTAAATGTATTTGTACGAAAAAAATATACATAAATACATTTTTTGTGAAATTTGTACAACGTACTGTATGTTCAGTTTCATGTCTTGGTTAAACAAAGCATTTATTTTCACGGTATCTCAAACCGACAAGCATTACAAATAATAGCGATTGTACCTGGACATGATGCCCTCCTGCGCGTCTTTTTTCTTCCAGAGGAAAGCTGACGAGCTACATAGTGCCCCTGTTATAAAGGGAAGCGTAGCGGGTCACAGAGAAAACGAAACTTATGCGATTGTTGAAGACTCCGCCTAACGTTTCTTTCCGTCCTTATTAACTAGAACTGAATTGTTCCAGTTAATGCATTTCGGCTTGGGGGTCCTAAACCACAAAAACCAAACAAAAAAAAACGCCTCAGTTAAGCACTTTCATGTTAGGTAGGAAACACACAAAGGCACTTAACTGGGCACTCAGTAGCTTCATCACAATCACGGCGGTGGTCTTGAAAACAGACATGACTTACACGCGTTTTAATCTTACCCTTCTTATTTGGTGTAAGTAAATAATTTCTATAATCGGCTACTGTGATTGGATAAGTATATGGATATTTGAATGTTTATTCTCTGTTTCTGTCTGTTCAGGGCTCTCCACTGGGGTCTTGCCCTCAGCACTGTATGCCCTGCGCCAGGTTCTGCCTGGAAGTACGGTAGCTCTGCCCTGCAACTTCACAAGCCGCTCTGAGATCACATGGATCCGACAGCACTCAGAGGAAATCACTATGCTGGGGATCTCAAAAATAAGTATGGACAGCACAACGGTGAACACGTTCGACAGAGAAGACCACTTCACAGCCACTAAAGACAATCTGACAGGGCTTATAAATCTATGGATTAAGGAAGTCAGTGAAGCAGACCTGGGGATCTATTTCTGCAGTGTACGAATCAATGGGAGGCTGACCTTTGGTTCAGGGGAGCACCTAACTTTTGCAGGTAAGATCATTTTTAGAAGGAGATACATTTGTGCCCATTTATTTACCAGACACTTTTATCCAAAGTGGCACAAAATTGAGAAAGCAGGGTCAAGCCAGTCCCTGGGGCAATTAGGGATAGTGGCTGTGCTCCAAGTCAACCACGCCCCTGAAGTAGGGGGTCCTGTGGGGGGTTTCTCACCTGTGACCATTTTCAGATGGCAATATATCAAAGAATAACTGGTTATTTAGAATGAATTTGCATCTGCTTACAGTATCTTCCTCAAATAACAAAAATATAGAAGAATATTGGATGTAGGTGTGGTGGTGACCCCACAGCTTGGGGTCAGATTTCGAAAAAAGTGTCTGAGGTTGAACCAAAAACTGATTTTTGCAGGTCCATAACTTTGAAGTGCTTCCCCCGAGCTTAATTTTAATGCCATATTCTGAAAGAGCAGGGAAAAGTAGGCCAGGTGAGCAATTTTCAGCTCTCTAGCATGCTTACAAACGAAGATATGGTCTCCTGAAAACCCTTACAAATGACATGCGCGATTCGCGAGTGCAGAAAAGGGGCGTGGCACCCAAATTTGAAAGGGCCATAACTTTGGACTGCATCAGAATTTTTCAATAAAACTTGGGGAATTTTCAGTGTTCTCTATAAGGATCAAAATACCAAGTTTTCATTAAAATCAGGAATGATGCCCATGGAACTTTTCTGGACATTGTAACATGTAACGTTAAGAATCATTGATTATCCCTGGGCACCACTACGGGTGGCAGCCCTTCGCAGACAACTTCCTCTATGAAAAAAGAGCAAGTTGTGGGAGGCATAAAGACAATTTCCCTATGGGGATCAATAAAGTATCAATTATTATTATTATTATTATTATTATTTGGCACGGACTGACCCTTCTTAAGTTTCCCTCCACAGCCCAAAAACATGCTGAGGTCAATTGAAGTTGCCAGATTGTCTGTAGGTGTGAATGGTATGCATCCTGCAATTGGTTAGAGCCCCATCTTGGGTTATTCCCTGTCTTGCAGCCATTAATAAGCTCCAGACCCCCAGGACCCTGTATTGTACAAGTGGGTTTTGAAAATGGATGGATAGATAGATATAGACATGACTTCATCCATCTCAATCCTTTAAAAAAGACAGAACTCTGTGTTTTACTGCAATACACTTTGTATTATAGTGAATATAGGACATCAGTTTGCAGATGTCACAGCTTCTCACTGGGTGGCGCTGTGGTCCAGGGTTGGGGGTTTGAATCTGGCCTGTTGGTGTGCAGGTGCACATGCACTCCCTGTACTATTATGGGTTTCGTCCCACATCAGCTTAATAAAGTCAATATAACCATCCTTCTTCCAACCACTTGCCCAGTACATGGTGAGCCGGCAGCCTGTTCCTAGCTGGGGCGGCGTGTACTGGATGGGCTGCCAGTCTAGGGCAGACACACTATGGGCAATGTCTGCTATGCACTGAGCTTCTGTTTTTCAGGGAGTTGTTCACAAATTAGTGACTCCCCAGTTTGCTGTTTTTGCTGCAGGTCCGACGTCACAGACCTCATTTCCTGTGTGCTGGACTCTCCTGGCCGCCGTCACCCCAGCAGGTGCCCTGCTGATCACTCTGCTTGTCTACAAGCTCTGCCATCCTGCAGGTAAGTGGTGTGTCTCCAAACATGTGGGCCACGTACTGACAAGGCTACAAACTCCACACATCCTGAGGGTTTTAGCTACACATGGGGGCCAGTTTTAATGTTCTCCCTGTGTCTGTGAGTAATACCTCTGTGTACTCCAGTTTCCTCCTAAAGTCTAATATACTAATAATAACAACAACAACAAAAACAACAATAATACTACTGCTGTTACTAATAATACCAATAACAACAACATCAACAACAATTTATTTGCCATTTGTACAAGAAGTGGTACAAAGATTCATTCTTTGGTGTTTGGTTGTCTTTGGTGATCTTACTCTTCAACTGGAGCATACAACCGAGGGGAATCGGGGGTCTCTTGTATCCCCCAATATTAAATTTGGCTCCATTTGCCAATGCCCCCCCCCCCCCCAAAAAAAAGATATTTGCATTTAAAGTTATTAATAATTAACTTGTATCCCCTCCCAAAACCAGAATCTCTCCTATGCGCTTGCTCTGAAATAAGACCCACATAAAGGGGTGAGAATGACACTTGGGATCAGCCATGTATGCGGAACCCCTGAAGCAGTTTTCAGGGTTAAGGCCCCTGCTCAAGGACTCCACAGACCTCACAGCAAACAGTACTGTCTTTCAGTGGTGATCAGTCCTGATCATGGCTGCAGCAGTGAGAAGGAGCTTCCTAGCCTCATGTCACTTAGTTCTGGAATGTTCTATCATGAGCATTTCAACAGTTAAAAGCAATCAAAATAAGTCTTAGACACATTATTATTACTATTATAACTACCAATACTACTAGTGCTACAATTGCTGATCAAACTTGATAGTTGATAATTCTTCCCTTATTTATTTCACCTCTGATTTAATATACAGCCCTCACAGAAAGTTTTGGGACACTTGCTTAATTCTCCGAAAATGTTGCAAATACATTGGTTTCATAAAAGAAAATCTATTGACATCTATCGATATATTATCAGCACATATCTTACTACATTTTCTTTGTATTAGGTGTCAGAATGACTCAATCAGTTGTGTTCTCACCATTTTGGAATGAATTGCAGTTGCACTCACTGGCTCCCAAAGGGACAATTGTTTGGTGTTTTATGATATTGCAAAGGTGTTACTACTTAAAAAGCGCCCAGTGATGCTTGTCAATTAACTTTTTTTACTCAGAACAGCTCTTTTAGAACCCTAATTTTACTTTCAATTTATTACTACTTGAAACGAAAGTTTTACTTAAAACTAGAAGTTTTATAAGAGCCGATATAAGAAGAATATAAGAACCGATATTTGGCATTTTTAATGTATCGGCATCGGCCGATATCCGAGCGTAGTACGCCGATTTACAGACAAGCACTTCTGCGCGCAGCCTAACTTATTGTTGCTGTGGAACACGTGACCCATGCTGCCTTGTGCATGACCCCTGCCAGAAGTTCTGGAAGAGTCCTAGGAGAAACAGTAAGGCCTAAATTTTTATCTTTCAAAGACACATTTATTTAACTGGTTTGCTATGGAATGTTGCTTTAAAAGAAAACGCGAGCGCTTTTGAAAGACAATTCGAATTACGCTGTCGGGGACTGGCGTAATGATAATGAGCCTTCAACCAACTGTATAGCTTACATGTAACGTTAAGGATCATTGATTATGACAGAGTTAGTTTTGTACGCTTGTTGGTGGGCTCACATACGTTTTTTAATTGTTAAAAATCATTTTAATTGTTAACATTTTATTTATTACCAAATCAGTCCGATGGTATCAGTTCTGTTTTTTTCTTGTGTCGGAGAGTTTCACTTAATGGTTGTGGGGCGGAGCAGGCAGCTCTCTCAAACACGCTGCGTTACTCTGACCTGATCACAGACAGCACCGTCCTCAGAGACACAGAGCTGCTAAAAACAATGCATGGCGGAGAAGACTGTTTGTTCGAAAGCGTGGTTACCATTCACTTGAGCTGATGCTGACAATGGTACTTCTGTGGAACTTGCTTGATTTTGAGAGCTGAGATTCGAACAATTAGTCAGACGTCTAGATAAAAAATGCACGACTGACCCTGACTCCTAAATATTGGCATCGGCTATTGAAAAACCCATATCGGTCGACATCTACTTAAAACTATTGTTTGTTGCTAATGTTATATATGTTTTTTGTAAATAAATGAATGAAGTAATGATTGTCGTTTATAAAACCAGTAAATCTGGAAAAAAAAAACTTGAATTAAGCAAGCATCCCAAGGCTTTCTGTGAGCACTACAGGTTGAGATTTTAAGCACATAATTATTATTATTATTATTGTTATTGTTATTGTTATTGTTGTTGTTATGTGAGCACGGACAAAGCACACAACAGGTAATCCATCTATCAATTTGTCGCAATCGCCCAGCTTTGTCTGGGTTGCACGGACAATGGGTGATTATTCAATTTAATTTAGGTATTGCACAGAAAGTTCTTTCTTCAACTGTAGTGTTTTAAGAATCAAAAAGAGTGCTTTCTCATTTTCAAAGGCAACAAACCTTAAAAACTTCGACATCATTCTCAGTTCCACTGTCAGCGCAGTTACTGTGTTTTGCCTTTGTGGGGCAGTACAGTACTACAGTTTGAAACCCTTATCTTTGAAAATTCTTTAATAGAATGACTCATGGTTCTCATACATTTATATTATCAAGCTTGATGTTACACTTCTCTAAGTAGAAGTCCGTATGGACGAATGGCACTTTCCACTATTTGTCTCTGTTCATCAGATGATGTTCCTGCAGGAACTGGCACCAACCACTCAGTTTCCGAGGGGATTTTTCTTCTCTGAGGGTTAATCCTGTTTTGTATGATCACATTGTAGGTTTTCCCAGTTGTTTTCGATGTAAATGTGTTTGAATACCTTAAAGCCGTGGAAATGTCTGGTGTAGAGTAGACTCCCCTTCCGTAACCCATCCCATTGCCTGGTTTGTAGTGACTTTGGATGATTCCCTTGGCGCCATCTACTGAAGTGCCGTGGTAGGAGACGGGCCAGGAGTCAGGTCCCGTTCCCAGCCATCAGCTGTGAAGCCTTTATAAAGGCTGAGGACACGTACAAATGTCTTTCACTTTCTATATGAAAGCATTGCAACAACATACCGGTGGAGGTAATTATCATGTGGGTGTTCAAAGGTACATCATTTCCAAGAAAGTGAAGGAAGCTCAAGGTGTCAATTATTTCAGATAAACTGTAATCTCCCTTGGGATGAATAAAGTTTTTTCTTATCTTAATTCCTGCTTTGGGCAATTGCTGCTCAAGCAAAACCTTAGCAACAGAAACTTAGCTGGCCCTGGGTGTTACGGCTCCCAAGGCGAGATTCTGCTGAGCAGAATAGAAATTTTGTCAGTTCATTTATATTACAAACATTTCAGCAGCACGGGGTTTCTGGCTGCTAACTAGCTAGCTGGTGCCTGTTTCACAAAACACAGTGAAATATTAAACGTGAAATATTAAAACTAGCGTAAACAAACGTAATGTCACGGAACGCATCCAGAGGCATTTTTTTCCAGATTATTTTTGCACATTCTCTTTTGCACCCCCGAATCACACGGCGCCCTAAGCGATTGCCTGTATCACCTATACAGCAGGCCGGCCCTGCGAGCTGGCTAGCAGGCTGCAGTTCAGTAATACTACCACTGGCTGCCTGCTGTGGAATTCCAGTTTGGGTTGGTCACTAAATACACTGGAAGGCTTATCTAAAAAGGTGACAGGGATTTTAAGAATTTTGCCTGTAATAACTTAGTAGCATTCATGTTTGTGGTACTTTCCTGTGTTATACACTGTTGATCAATTCCTTAAACCAGTTAGACCACAACAGCAATGTATTGCTGGTTCTTACAATGAATTTAAAGTACATCTCCCATAGCCTTATTTAGTATAGAGCAGGTTTCTTCTTATCCACAAAGGGCCACTGTGTATGCAGGTTTTTGGGATAACCTTTAGGGCAACTAAAGGTTTAAGGCAAATCTAGGTGTGAAGACTCTTCAGCCAAACAGTCCTCTAATGAGAGAGTTGCAGATAAAACCTGCATACATGCCGACCTTTTGTGGATAAGATTGCCCACCCCTGGTATAGAGTCCTGGTGAGCATGGGGCCTGGGAGGGAGTGAAAATGTGGATCACCTGGGGTTTCCTGAGGACTGGGTTGGGAAACACTGGATTATGCTGCCTCTATTTTTATGCTCTGTGTTTCCTGAATACAGTCTTTTTACTGGTAAGGTCAATGGCATGAATTAAGGGACTTTTTTGTACTGAATGTTTTTAGCATTGTGACAGCATTACATCACATACTGACAGTAGTGTTTATTGCTGATCGTCCCTCATATCCCATGATGCATCTGGAGGCACGGCTCAAGAGCAATGTGACAACTTTCCACGGGGGCTACTGCTTTGGGAACATGGGTCAGTTAGTGTTGTAATTGCTCTTGTGTGAGTTGTTATCATTGGTTTTTATGATGAAGAAAAGCCTCATTAAAAGGTTGATGAGAACATCCTCTCATGCCAGGACCATAAACTGACTGAACTGTGCCTTATTGCTTTTGGGATTGTAATAAACTGCATAAAATTTCTGTGCCCGGAAAAAGTAGGACATCTTTGCCGAAAAGTATTGAACACACAGTAAAATGCCCAGATACTTGATGCAGGCCCAGGGACCGGCTTTCCCTGAGGCACTGAGATCCTTTCTTCTAGCCACAGGGAGCCAAGATGTTTTCCTTTCAAATATTACACTTTTTTTCTGCCTGTTCCTTCACAAATTTTCTAATTTTTTGTGTGCTAACTCAACACTCAAGGGTGCCAGACCAGATGTGTTCCCAGTGATCATCTGCCATAACTGCATATTTTATTTAGGGGAAAAAACTGTGATTGGGTTAATTAGGTTGTTAAGTGGAGGGGCCAGGCACCTTTAGACAAGGACATGTCTTTAACAAGAATATGACAATTGTCAAGTCCTGCACACCTGACCCTCCTGTCCCCTCCCTGACGTCGCCCTGAGGAGCCACCCATGTTGCTTGTTGCCCTTTGTTAGTCCTTGTATTTAAGTACCTGTTTGCCTCGTCAGCCCTAGTCTGGTTATTAGTGTTGGACATTTCTGTTGCCTGTGTCCTCCCCTATTGTTCATGTCCTCTCACTTTGGATCCCTCACAGTCCTGTTTGTTTCCAGCCTCTGTTTGTTTAGTTCAATAAACCCCTTGAGTCCTTGGTCCCTCAAGTCATGACAGCAGTAAAGGAGAATTATTTTTTTTAAAGATGTATCAAGGAATCTTTGTAAAAACTTAAAGATGAAAAACGAGTGACCCACCTTTTATAACTGGCCCAACACATGATTTGTAGTTCTAATAAAATGGCTGGAGATGATTATATTTCAGTTCTTAGTCAGCTGCTGGCATATGGTGAGTTACTGAGCTGTAGGGTGGAGCGAGGTGCTGGCAGAGCCAGCTCACACCCATTTCCTGGCATTGAGGAGTAATAACGATGGTTGAGCATATGATTCCTAACACTCAACTCTATATGGTTTTTCCCTCATCCAGATTGTAAGACCTCTGCTTGTGCCAGCTGTCAGGGAAGGAGTGACAAGCTGAAGGTACAGTGACACTGCATGTGAAATAAAATATCGCCCAGATCTTTGTTATCATATTTGTGTACAAGTACACAGTGCATTGAAATTCTATTTCCCTCAGGCCCCCTGTGGTACTACACATAGATATAAATACAATGAATAAATATATAATATCCACAGTACAATACAATAAATGCAATTTTTATATAAACAATGTACAAAGCTATGTTGACAGCATTGTACCAGCATGATGTTTTAACAGTATAGTAATATTATCTATTTCTTCATTCAGACTGTGGATCTACACTATGACAGTCTTTGCCTACCTGACAAGGCCTGCCCTCCTGTTCAGAGATGCCCCACCTCCAATGGCGTGATCTATGCCACGGTAGCATTTCAGGGAACAGCCAGGCAAAACTAAGGCTTGCTTTCTGCAGTGTCACCTACCATGAGTCCTGGCTGCAGCTGAAAGGACATGCATGTATGTGTTCATGACTATAGCCTTTAATCACAGAAGTGAACACAAGTGAAATGGAATGATGCTTCATTTGCTATTTGCACAAGTATATCAGAATGCTTTGTTTTTGTATGTCACATCTTGCTCTTCTTTGAAGCACACACACATTTTCAGTTAAGTGTGAAGCTTGATTCAACAACCTTTTGAAAGTAGTAAATTTTATGTAGCGTGTGATTGCAAAACTGTATTGTTTTGAATGCTGAGGGGATTGTTATTAAATGGTGTACTGTGAAACAAACCTTTGATATATAGCTTGTCAGATACCTGCTGGTTGAGCCAGGGATTACGAAAAGTTTAATTAATACTCCGAATACGTTTTGGCGCTAGAGGAACAGGAAATACAGCAAAACGTAAAGTATCTTTCTTACCGCCTCTGACTTAACCACTTGAACACGTGTCATATCATAATAACGATTTCCCAACTCCGTAGTCGGATCTTCCGAGTAGGACTTGAAGGCAGCAACGACTTCCACGCCAACTAATCTAAGAAAGAGGCTAAATACACCAAACAATATGACTTATAGATGTTGTCATTTTATTATACAGTATTCTAGGCATGTACTATACTATACATATGATCAGTTTTGCATATAAAATAAAGGGCCGACTTATGACCAAATGGACTTGCACCTGGTCGAATGGAACCGATCGCAGTCATATGTCGGTGACGACCTGTATATGGTCCTGTTCAGCCGTGCTGGGACTGTGAAGATAGCAAAAATGTGGACCGTCTACAAGTCCCGGAGGACTGGGCTGAGAAACACTGCTGCAGGCTATACACACTGCTGTCCACTAGATGTCAGTGGAGGAACACAGTGTTTAACAGCCTAAAAATACACACTTGAGTGGCATGGTGGTGCAGTGGTTAGCACTGTTGCCTGACACCTCTGGGATCCGGGTTCGAGTCTCCGCCTGGGTCACATGTGTGCGGAGTTTGCATGTTCTCCCCATGTCGTCGTGGGGTTTCCTCAGGGTACTCTGGTTTCCCCCACAGTCCAAAGACATGCTGAGGCTAATTGGACTTGCTAAATTGCCCATAGGAATGCATGTGAGAGTGCATGGTGTTTGAGTGTGCCCTGCGATGGGCTGGCCCCCCATCCTGGGTTGTTTTCCACCTTGTGCCTGTAGTTTCCGGGATGGGTTCTGGACCCCCCGCGACCCAGAAGTATAAGCATTTTGGGAGATGGATAGATGTAAATACACACTTCTCATGCATTTTTTGCTGCAGTTTAATCCTCTTTTCAGCTTATTTGACAACCCTGCAAAACAGACATTCTCTCCAAACTCTAGGACCATGGATCCAAATATTATTGCATGTGAACTTATATAAAGAGGATAAAAGACAAGGTTAACCAGTATTTAATCATATGATTATACTGTATGCACAGACATTAGTAATAAAAACACAAAATGATCATCGTAGACTGCCAAACAGATGAACAAACAGGAAAATGTACGCGTCTTTCCTTGCAAGATGAGGAAATGACAAAAAAAAGTAAAAATCTTTATATTCCCTGTTTTGAGCATCTGAAATATAATCATGTTGTACAATTTGCTGGTAATCATCTAACAATGGAGCACGTTTTTTCTGATGTTATACTAAAACCTACCATAGAAAATTAAAAGACAATCCCACGGCTTTTATCTCCACACCGACTTTATACTGTACATCAATAAGACTCATTTATTTTTCCCGACTGCTGTTTTCATCACAGGATTTTTATTAAGTTCTTTGATGCAATTATGTTACCGAGGGCACAAAGTGAAAAAGAAATGAATAATTAAGACATATATTTGCATATTTATTAAGTTTTAGTAATAGCATATTCAGGAATATGTAACAGTCAACAACATTAAGGTTATAATAAGTACAAAAAGCTTTGAAATTATATTTAAAAAAATTACACCACTACATGTTAATACATAATTCATACAATTCTACATCATTTAATGATGGACCTTTAATACACATAGTTCTACTTTATAAATTTCTAAAATCTTCTAAAGTCATATTCTGTCCTTAGTAATAGATTCCTACTCAAATCTTTATCAAGCACATGCAGACATAAAATTGTACGCATGACTGTCTTGAAATTTATGTCAAGGAATCTTTACTTCAGGCTATATCAATAAACTCAACACTTAGGAGGTCAACTAAGGAACCAGCACAACTACTGTACACTGTATGCATATATACGGATATTTTGTGAGCCTCGATTAGCTTCATACAAGCCCACCAAGGACTGACACAAATAAAACAAATGTCTTCTTCAGTCAAACTTCCAGCACTTGTCAAAGAAACATTACTCACCAAGCAAGGAAAATTCGAAACTTCTGAATGTTCTGACATAAGACGTTTCTTTATCATCCCGCATGTTCATTTAACCCTTCATTTTGTGAGACTGAAGGATTATAGTGACGCATTTAAAAGCCACGCTTATCTTCCATATTATATTCACGTTCAATAGTCTATTGCAGTGGCACAATTCGCTACAGAGAGACAGGCTGCGTGATTGGTGGTTATGTGTTTCGGATTATATGATATATACTGTATGGAGCAGAGAAGTCACCTGACGTCATAAATGGCTGTTCATTGGTCGTTCTCATGCACATCGCAGAATCCCTACCACCCTGCACTCCTACAAAGCTGACAGCACTTAAGGGCACAGTCATGCACGCAGACACAAGTTGGCTTCTTGTCCACGATTCTGTGCCGTGCCAAATCTTTGAACTGGCAGTGAGTCAGTGGAACCAGCACAGGACCAGAAAGGGCGGCCCATTGCTGTTGGCATCAGATAAACAACTGGTCAACTGACCCCCCCCCCACCTGTGATTCAGTCATGGATCTGGCCTTCCATCAGCCACAAGAGAGTAGATGACAATAACGTGGCTGTCTTCCTCTTGCATGTACGGCCTCTCCCTCCAGCTCCGATGACCCCAACAGGTATAGTGCATATCAGTGTCTTCATCCAGGCAGCACTTGTGTGCATCTACCTCGTTCTTCAAGAAGCAACACTATAACACACAAGGGATGATCAGGACGCCGCCACGGAGAACCGGACACAAAGCACAAAAAACACATCGGAACTCGACAACGGATCATTACGTTCTGCAAGGTCCCTGCTCCTTCATACTTGCCTTAATCTGAGGTCTTCCATTCCTTCTACACATTTTCATTAGAATGAAAAAGTTTTTAAAAATTAAAAGAAAAAAAAACCATATAACGGCCTTGATCTATTAAGATCCTGGAAAAGTACTCTGACATTTGCGGTAATGATGACATACCTTACTCCAAACAATTACTGTTATTATGGGTAAATTACTGTGCATTTGTAAAGGACATAAAAGTTCTGAATATTTCCACTTAGCACGATCCATCCATCCATTTCCCGTAACCGCTTGTCCTATTCCGAGTAGGAGTTCACACAGTTCATTTTCTCATATCCATTGAGATACACTTACTTCCTCATGGCCACTCTCCCAATCTGCAAAATAAAATATGAAAGTCTGTGTGAAAGCATCATACTACATTTAAACAAAAAAGAAAATACAGATGGCTACCGAACAGAGAAGTTTTCCTGGAAAAATCACCTTCTGGATGCATGTTGAGAAGATGATCTGTGATATTTTTCATTTTTATTGGCCATAATTTTGTGCACAGGCTCAGATAGCAGTAAGTTCGTTGTGGGTTATCACATGTTGCCTAGAAACCAGTATGATCACAGTAAAATTAATTTCTGGCTCCCAGGATATCAGCTGGCAGATCAGTTACCTCGAATCAGTCAACACAGCTTGCATAAAATCTACCTCATATGAAACAGTGGGAATGTAACTGGGCTGAACCTCACCCAGATCATGTCCTTTCTGATGTTTCTTTGGTCCTTCTGCTTCCAGTTCGTTTCCTGAATAAAGATAATATCTGACTGTAATGTTTAATTCCCTGTAAAGACTGTCACTATCACATTGGATAGACACCAAGCCGAGATCCTGTACTGGCGCAATAAATGGCTAAAAATAATTAATTGCACTTAGCCAATAATTAACTAAAACAAACACACTATTTTATCTAATGTTAATGGGCTCAATTTGCAGCCTCTACTGATGACGATGGTATGGTTGTTACTGGCAATTATGCCATCAGTGGGGTTTAATTCAATAATTTTAGTTAATAATAATCGCTTGATAAAATAATGAGACACAGCCGTTTTTCTCGGCACTTACTACTGAATGGAATATTTCCTTTGCGCCTGCTACTCCTTTTGGTCCATAAGAAAAGGCAGACAAGAGCAGCAAACAGAATCAGAACACAGAGTCCCATCACTACCGTGGCCATTACTGTAGGAAAACAGTAAAATACATTTGTTGTTCAAGACAGCTAGGGTAGGTAAAAGATACTAAGGTTCAAATCCAAAGCGCGTTTTTCTAAACGTTCCTGCAAAAATCACAGCGTACTAACATAATTTTAGTTATCGCATATATATATATATATATATATATATATATATATATATATATATATATATATATATATATATATATATATATATATATATTTTTTTACAAAAGCATTCAAGTGTCATAGATAAGTAGTTCAGGTTAATTTTTGAAAATATGCTTTATGTGCCTCACCACGTTCTGTGTCTGTCTCTTTGTTCTCGGTCTCATAAACTTCTACAAAACTATCTAGAAAGAAGAAAAATAATTCATACAATAAATACCTCGGATTTAATTTTTCCTTTAAATAAATCCAGAACAGTGACTTAAACCTAAAATTTCTCATTTCACATTTTGCAATAAGTTTCTTCCGCGAATGAAACGATAACTGCAATCACAACATAGCAGCATGACATTCGATGAAGTAATCCTAAACATCCCACATAGCTCCCCATCCCAATATTTATCTACCAACAAAGTACAACAGCTCAATCCCATCATGCATCTAAAATGTACTTTTTCACTACCATATTTTTATGTGACACAAATTTATTGCATGTACGGATATATTCACGTTACAGTTTTTGACAGTGAACAATAGATTCGCCTGTGTCGCTAATACTTTAACATGTCTCAAAATACCCCCCTTGTGGCCATTTATAGAACTGCAAACTGGTAATCCTGCCTCCAGGAGCGATAGTAAAACATGTAAGTGCGACAGTTGTGACCGTCGTTGCTAATGATACATACCTGCACCAGTCTTCTTAGTGGTGACCTGTGTGATGTGGTCTCCAGTATCTTCGATTACAAAACATAAATAGATCAAGAGATATACCAACAAGGCCAAAAATAGACATACATGCGCATGGAACATGGACATAGGCTATAATTATTAATAAACATCTGCGTTATCAACACTTACAGTTACTATGTGGATAAATTATATTAAACAGCATAAACACACACTTGGTCACAAGCGAATATGAGTTTACCTAAGGACACAGTTAAGACTGCAACCTGTATACCATTACAGAAATATTCTCCAGCAACCGTGGGTTGTAGATCATTCATCTTTAACTCCTTATCGCTGTGGGGGAATCGATACTGCTGGTCATCCATTTCTCTCCTCAAAATTCCGTTCTTGTATTTGTGCGATATGAGCTTGCGTTTGGAAAGCCTGTCCTTTTTGTGCATCCAATATTGCATCAGTTTGTTTAACACTTTACAGTGATGATCCACCACAGTAATGTCCCAGAGAAAGCACGTGTAATAAGGATTACTACATCCCACAAAGACAGTGGCGTGTTCGGAAACGCCTGTCACCTTTCGTTTTCGTGGACTGCGATTCGTAAATTACTGCAAATTTGCAAACATAAAATAAAATACAGCTGCAAGCAGGTATTTAAAAATGCAAAAATCGTCCCGTGAATGTAGTGCACATATTGCAAATATTTCCATTATTTTTTTAAGTATATTTTTGCACTTAGCCTTCAACTCCCGCTTTGCACACACGCCGATCTCGTCATGCGAGTTCGTGCATATGTTTTCTACGTACATACTTTTGGTGGTTTCGTGGCACTTCAGATCGGTCGCATATATAAGATGGTTGAATCTAGCGGCATGATGCAACCACTAGAAATAAGACAGCTAATTTTTTAAACAAAAGCATTGGTGTCGCAAACCATTTCTAAGTTTACCAGCTGAAGTACAGTACAGGTGTAGTGCCTGATTCTGCACGCCTGGAATCCCGCATCTCATGTTGTTATTATGGTTATTGTGCGCATGCGCCATGCGATCACTACAATGTTTCTAAGCGTGTAAGTCCAGGCTACGTGCGCATCTTCTGGGGAGAGGTACGATGTTCAAATGAAAAGAAGTCTGTCATCAATCTATCGATCTTTAGCGGGAAACGGCTATAAAATATCCAAAATGTGGCGTTGTTATGCTATATAACAGCAAGACATATTTTGGAATTTTCACGCCTTTTAAGATGCCATGAATCGATTTTATGTCAGAGATCGAACGCGTCTGATGTGCGGTTTCATTTGATCGTTAATAATAATGACACATCCAGGGCATTATAAACGATTCAAAATGACCAAAAGGAATTGTGACATTTTGGCCATGTATGTTATGAAATGTTATTTCTGTGTAGTATGAAACATCGCTGCCCACCCAGTTCTCGTGGCTGTTCATGTGGTGTTAAGTTGCAGTGAGGCTAGAGGATATTCCAGGAAGCAGAGGACGTGTGACACTCTGAAACTGATGCCAGTCAGTCAGTCACTGGGCACACCACAGGCACCAGCCCATCTAAACCGCACATCTGTGGGACAAAACAGGAAGAAGATGCAACCACCATCACCACGACCCCCCCCCCCCCACACACACACACACACAGACATATACACAGATCTGGGACATGAATCCAAACCACAACCCTGTAGATGTGAGAAAACAGCTAATTAAAGGCACCAATATTCTACATATCTTGCTTATATCTGGATTTTCTGTGTTGCTCCAATATAGTAATATCACATATATAATATAATAATAAACTGTGTGTGTGAGTGAAAGTCAGTATCTGACCAAACCTTCACAAATGCAAGCATGACAGAAAAAAAACACTTCTTGACTTGTATCAAGAAACATGTTAATGTGCTGTTGAAGGCAAACGTTTTGCACAGACCGCGCAGCACGTCGGACAGCTCAGTGTGCAGAAATGGTCGCTTAACAGGAACAGAAGACGACTGAAAACCGATAATTTAACTTTTCACCAGCCAACACTGGGATGCACCGAAGCAGCGAGACTTTTGGCCACAAAAGAGACGTTTGGCCACTTTCTTTTCACTGTAAATGCTTTGCTTTAAAATTTAAGAAAAATAAAAATATTTTCTGAATTTCTTTGCGTCAGTTTGACACAAAAAATAAGTATATTGAAGCGGTGTGTTTTCCATCCAACTGCATGCAAAGACGTGTATGACGTGGTTTCGTGTCCATGTGACACACCAGGGTGCGGTCATTTTCACACGATATCCACCCACAAGGTGACAGCAGCTTTGTATTTCTCTCTGGTAACATGAAAGGGAAAATGCTTCTACTTTAGTATAAAGAGGAAGCAGCACATGCACAGAATAAAAAAAAAAAACTTAAAAGCTGTGTGTATATTTGCCCCCCACCCTGGCAGCACTTTGACACCCTCTGCGCTCTCAGAGGTGGCTTCCCAGACAAAATTTCCATCTCACATCCTTCTGCTTTTTCTCTATTTGCAAGCATGGGTTCCATAAAAGACCCTCTCATTACTTAATAACATAAGGCTACCTAATTCCACATAATGTCTGTGTCGCTGATGATTCCGCACTGTAGATAATAGAGACAGAACATAAAGCACAGAATTCATTTAAGTCACATTTGAATTTTCCCCATAATCTTTGGATACAGTTGTCAGATAGTGAACCAGACAGTATGAGAACATTCAAAGCTGATACATTTACTTTAGCGTTGTGTGGGTTAACGGATCAATAATGTCCAATAATTTGTCACTTATTGTGGTGATATAAAGTTTTCTGGGCTATACAGTGTACATGTTAGGCATGACAACAGAGTTATGTAGAAATAAATTCTTACTTAAGCATTGTAAGCAAATGTATTAGTGTATTTGTCTGTTTTGATTTCATGTGAATTATGTTAATAATTTGCATAAATATTATTGCCTTTGTGTAATAGAAACTTGCGTAAATCAGACTCTTTTTGAGACTTGAGTGTTTTCCTGAAGGTTTCCTAAACAGATGTTATTTTTGTTACAAACGTAAGACCTGGTCAAAATCCTGGTAGACAGTCAAGATTCAGCATGATGCATCTTGGCAGATCTTTTTGGGTTCATACACGTTCTGTGCAATGGATGACAGACTGGCCCTTTTAAACATGCAATGGGATTCATGAAAGATACATTATCAGGTACACAGGCTTGGAATCCAAGGATCCTGAAAAAAAAAGTTTGGGGTACATGTTGATGCCTGAAAATGCCATACTTTGCCTAACCCTAACCTTAGCCTCAGTTTGTTAACGATAACCCTAATTTGGGGACTTGGGGTGAAACAACAGGTTGTTGGAAAGTAGAAAATATGCTTCTAAAGCATGCTAAACTGTGGTTTTCTATCCAACTGGGTAGCAGACCTTTCATAAAAACACATGTTGATGCCTGAAAATGCCATACTTTTTCTAACCCTAACCCAGGCCTCTGTTTGCTAATGTTCTGAATTCCCATTTTTCACCACTAGATGGCAGCATGTAACTGTGGATTATGCATCCTAGTCAGGCAGTTGGCAGAACTGCTATAAGTGGTCCTTAAGAGTCCTCAGCTTGCATTCAAGTCGTGTTCTCTTTGTCTGTTCAGCACTTGTGGGGAAACAGCAGATGAGTACATGAGTAATGTAGGTTGCTCTAAATGAGAAGTAATAAAGTGTTATATGTTATATTTTATGTGTTACATTTTGAGTTTTTGAGTGCTTCTACGGATTATATGTATACATACATTTTGAACTCGCCTGATGTCAAAGTAGGAGATTCAAAGGTGTTCCAAAACTTTGCTTTACGAGTAGACCTGTTGGCTCACTTCCTTGGAAGGCCCAAATGGACTTGAGCTTATGTCAACGGGTCACGTAGACAGATTGTTAAGTAAACTTCCCAGACATATAAGGGATGATTTCATTGAGCACCTACAAGTGCAAGGCCGACTGCAGGCTTACAGTCTAAACCCATACAACCTCGGAGATCTGACAGAGTGGTTAAGAGTGAAGGCTGAGGTGCAAAGGTTATCTAATAAGATGGCTCAATGGAACTCACCTGACAAGTCACCAACAGTGAAAAGCGACAAACCTCCCCATGTGATAAAGCAAGAGTCAGCAATCAGTGACAATCTATCATGGTAGTGATATGTACAGTTTGTACCAACCCTTGGTATAATCACAGCCAACTCTTTCTAATCTCAAAGTAAAGAAAGCAGCAAAAACTTTCTCTTCTGCAAATCACAAATCATTATTTCTCACAGTACCCTATCATCTTTACGCAGACTGTTGATCAGATTGAGACATGGATTGCAGAAGGGAAATGATGTTGCAGGTGTAGTCGCACTGGTCACGGACCTGCTTCATGCACTCTGAAAAAGGCTTGCCCTGAGTGTCAGGAAATGCATCTTGCACATCATTGCCAAGCCAAGTACAGGTTTGTATCTCATCATACGACTCGAGAGAACCCCTCATGCTCCTACTGAACAGGATGCTGGTTCATCCAACCTAAAGGTGGTTCCTGTTAATATCTGGAATGGCCATAAGTCACTGCACACCTATGCCATACTTGATGATGGTGCAGAGTGTGCTATCATACTTTCAGAGGCCACACACCAGTTCAGTCTGGTAGGCCAAGCGGAATCTATGGCATTGAGAACTGTCGATCATGACATAGCTTATCTCAAAGGGGCATCAGTCCACCATATGGCCATACAAGAGATATCCCATCTGCAGTGCCTTTACTGCTAGTCACTTGGTTCTTGCTATTCAGACATATGCAGTGTCCCCTCTGCAGAAGCCCTTATCAACTCATAAGAACATAAGAACATAAGAACTATACAAACGAGAGGAGGCCATTCGGCCCATCAAGCTCGCTTGGGGAGAACTAAACTAATAGCTCAGAGTCGTTAAAATCTTATCTAGCTCTGATTTAAAGGAACCCAAGGATTCAGCTTGCACTACATTATCAGGAAGGGTATTCCATACTCTGACTACACGCTGTGTAAAGAAGTGCTTCCTTAAATCCAGCTTGAAGTGTTCTCCCGCTAATTTCCACCTATGGCCACGAGTTCGTGTATTTAAACTAATGCTGAAGTAACTATTTGGTTGAACAGCATCCAAACCTGTTAGAATCTTATATACCTGGATCATGTCCCCCCTCAGTCTCCTTTGCTTGAGACTGAACAGATTTAGCTCAAGTAACCGTTCCTCGTATGACATTCCTCTAAGACCAGGAATCATTTTTGTGGCCCTACGCTGCACCTTTTCTAAGGCCACAATGTCCTTTTTAAGATATGGTGACCAAACCTGCACACAATATTCTAGGTGAGGTCTCACCAAGGAATTGTATAATCTTAGCATTACCTCCCTTGACTTAAACTCCACACACCTGGAGATATACCCCAACATCCTATTGGCCTTTTTTATTGCTTCCCCACACTGGCGAGAATGGGACATGGAAGCATCAACATACACACCAAGGTCTTTCTCATGATCAGCTACCTTTATTTCAGTGACACCCATGAAATACCTGTACTTTATATTTCTGCTCCCTAGATGGAGCACCTTACATTTATCGATGTTAAATTTCATCTGCCAGGTATCGGCCCAGTCACTAATTAAATCAAGATCCCGCTGTAGCTGCTGAGCCACTAATTCAGTATCTGCTACACCACCCACCTTGGTGTCATCTGCAAATTTCACCAGTTTACTGTATATATTGGTATCCATATCATTTATGTAAATTAGGAACAATAGTGGTCCTAAAATCGAACCCTGCGGTACCCCACTATGAACGCAAGCCCACTTTGACATTGTGCCTCTTATAACTACTCTCTGTTTCCTATCTGTTAACCAGTTATCAATCCAGGTCGCTACGGTACCTAAAATACCTGTCGCTTTGAGTTTAAGTAGGAGCCTCTTGTGGGGGACAACATCAAAAGCCTTTTGGAAATCTAAGTAGATGACATCATAGGCCTTCTTATCATCAACTTCCTGAGTAGCTTCCTCAAAAAACTCCAACAGATTTGTTAAACAGGATCTACCTCTCCTAAATCCATGCTGGCTATCCCGCAAAATGTTATTAGAGTCCAGGTAATCTACCATTTTCTCTTTGATTATAGCCTCCATAACTTTACCAGTTATACAAGTTAGACTGATTGGCCTATAGTTAGACAAATTACTTCTATCCCCTTTTTTAAAAATAGGCGTTATGAAGGCGTGCTTCCAATCAGAAGGTACCACACCTTCAGATAAGGATTTTTGAAACAGTAAAGTTAAGGGTCGGCAAATAATATCCCTCATCTCTTTTAACACTATAGGTAAGATGCCATCAGGACCCTGTGATTTATTTATTTTGAGCTTAGCTAGGCTTTGCAAAACATCTGCTTCAGTTATATATATATTAGCTATAGACAATGCTGGATAGGTAATAACTGGTAAATTACTAAGGTCCTCAACAGTGAATACCCGTGCAAAACTATCATTGAACTCATTTACTATATCAATGTCGTTTACTATTATATGACCCTTACTATCCTGCAGATTAGTAATTTCAGGTTTTAGAGCTCTTTTAGAGTTAAAATACTGGAAGAAACTTTTAACGTCATCCTTAGCTTCCAATGCAACCATCCTTTCGACATTTCTTTTAGCTCATCTAATATCATTTTTTAACTCAGTCTGTAGACTTAGATATTCCTGCTTAATTCTGTCATCGTCAGTTATTTTCCATTGCTGGAACAAAGCCCTTTTCCTCCTTACTTTATGCTTTATTTCCCTAGTAAACCACCTAGGTTGCAATTTCCTAGATTTATTCTTGCTGGAAACAGGTATGAAGTCCTCTTGCACTTGCAATAATGTGCTTTTAAAAAATTCCCAGGCCTCTTCAACAGTTTTGTTATTTAACTCCATCCAGTTCACAGTTTCTAGTTTTAGTCTCATACACTTAAAGTCAGCCTTCCTAACATTATATATTTTTGATTTGGACTTAGCTCTTCGAACACTAAACTTAACCTCAAATTTGACCATGTTATGATCGCTACTGTCAAGTGGTTCTAAAACGTCTAATTTACCAATCCTGTCCTGGTTATTAGAGAGAACAAGATCAAGAATGGCATCTCCCCTGGTAGGGGTGTTAACAAACTGAGTAAAAAAACAATCCTGTACTAATTCCACCATCTCCAGTTCATTTTCTGAAGAGCCAGTGACAATGTCCCACTGCATTCCTGGTAGATTAAAATCACCCATAACTACCACATCATTTTTATTGCTCATAGTCCTAATATCACTGTATAACAATCTGCTTTCCTCAGCAGCTATATTAGGTGTTCTGTAACAAACACCGACAATTAGGCTATTTGAGTTTTTAGCATCTAATTTTACCCATATTGCTTCCGTAGTTTTATTTATATCAGTAAGTTCCCTTGCCTGCAAGTTTTCCTTTACATATACTGCAACACCACCTCCCTTTTTTCCTATACGATCCTTACGGAACAACGTGTAACCATCCATATTATATTCTTGTCCATCCTTTTCACTCAACCACGTTTCAGTTACTCCTATAATATCATAAGAGTCCGATGAGATAAAAGCCTCTAAATCATGAATTTTATTCCTAATACTTCTGGAGTTTAAATACAGACAACAAAGGGTAGGCCTATTACGGTGCCCACTTACAATATGATTATTTGGGGCTTTCCGTTTCCCCCCACTGACATAGTTAACTAACCTCCCTGCCCCCCCAGTCCCTAGTTTAAACTCATCTCAGAGGGATTCCGATCCAGCCCTTTGATAATGTCCAGCCACTTCTCCTCATTGGCTCTGACAACACAAATTTGATTGTAGCAAAGGAACTAGTTCAGATTAACCCTAAAGGTAGACCAGTGGCAGTTTGCATAGCACTTGGTTGGGCACTTCAAGGACCGAACGGTATTATACAGCATCAAGTCCCAACTAATTACTACTTCACATCCTTCAGAACCCCAGATGATCTCCTCCAACACGTGGAGCGTCTTTGGAAAGTTAATGTCCTGCCCTTCAGAAATGAAAATTTGATAACCTGCTCCCATCAGGATCAGGAAGCTATTAGTTTCCTGAAGGTGCACACGACTCGTGTAATGGTTGGAGATACACTGAGGTATGTAACATCACTCCCTCGCATCAAAGTTGCATCTTTACTGAAGGCTACAGCTGAAGCAGTAATGCCAACCCTTTGGAGCACAGAGAGATGGTCAATTAAAGATTCAGTGAAGGCTAACATTTATGAAGAGCAGATAAACAAGCTCCTCGATGCTGGGATGCATCAGTAAGATTAGTGCCAAAGAAGCAGCAGCCTCTCATGAGTCATGGTTCAACCCTCACCACCTCATTGAACACAATGAAAAACACCGGCTAGTATTCAATTGCTCCTTCTCACATCAAGGGCTGTCCCTCAATGATCAGTTGCTTCCAGGTCTAACCCTTGGGCCATATCTTCTTGGTGTACTACTGCGATTTCGGCAGTATGCTGTGGCAGTAGGTGGAGATATCAAAGCAATGTTTCACTAGGTATGCCTCTGACTTGAAGATCAAGCCCTGGTGAGATTCCTTTGGAGGAACCTGAGACGGGATGAACCACCAGATGGATGCCAATGGCAAGTTTTGCCATTTAGTACTACCAATAGCCCCTGCTGCGCAACATTCGCACTGCAGAAATCGATATCAGACAATGGGCGAGCAATGACCACCATATGGCCCTACAAGATTATGATACAAGATCAGGGATTATGGGTGTGATAATCCCATTTAGGCTTGAGCTGGCATTGAGCTGTCATTGTGTCTCAGATATACTTGGTTATAAAGCCAGACCAGTAGGAGTATCTTGTCCCACTCTGCGCCATATGTATCGAGTACTAGCCACACAGTACATTTCTCATCTTCTAGCTGATGCCAAATCCAATAGCACAAAACTTTGGCTTTTGGAGAAGCAAAGTGAGCCTCAAGAACATGCTTTAGGCTTGAGCTGGCATTGTGTCTCAGATATACTTGGTTATAAAGCCAGACCAGTAGGAGTGTCTTGTCCCACTCTGCGCCATATGTATCGAGTACTAGCCACACAGTACAATCCTTTGGGTGTGATAATCCCATTTATGACCAAGGCCAAGGTGCTTATTCAGCAGTTATGGGTCAAGAAAAGAGACTGGGATGATCCTCATCTCCCTCCTGACCTTCTCACTGCATGGACCATGTGGGAGAGAGAGCTACCTAATCTGAGTAGCATCACAATAACATGGGGGTATGCCTTGCCAGAGCCAAGCACTAATGACAAGGAACATGACCTTTGTGTGTTTTGTGATGGCAAGCATATGGTTCAGTATCATACCTTGTGGTTAGTAGTGAAGGAAAAGTTAGTGTTACCTTCCTAATGGCACATTCTAGGGTTGCTCCCAAGAAGCAATGTGGAGCATTAACAGGAGCCCAACTCTCCTCTCTCCTAAACAAAGAGCTGACTTTGCCCATTCGCCGAACTTACCTGTGGACGGATTCGACAACTGTCTTGACGTGGCTAAAATCTGAATCTTGTAGATTCAAAGTATTTGTTGGAACATGAGTTGCCGAAATTCAGGGGCTTACCCAGACCTGTGACTGGCGATATGTAGACTCTGCAAATAACCCTGCTGATGTCTCTGTTCAGCACTTGTGGGGAAACAGCAGATGAGTACGTGAGCAATGTACGTTGCTCTAAATGTGAAGTATTAAGGTGTTATATGTTGTATTTTATGTGTTACATTTTGAGTACTTGAGTGCTGCTGTGGATTACAGTAAAACCTCGGATTGTGAGAATAATTTGTTCAGGAAACGTGCTCGTAATTCAATACCAAAGTGAATTTTCCCATTAGAGATAATGGAAACTCAGATGATTCGTTCCACAACCCAGAAATATTCATATAAAAATGATTAATACAAAATATAAAGTAAAAATACATAAAACAAATTAACCTGTACTTTACCTCTGAAAAGAATCGTGGATGGTGTGAGGGAGACGAGAGAGGAGAAGAGGAGGGTTATTTTGTAGGATGACTTTCACTATAACTAGCGGAATCACTGCTATCTGTTGGCTCACTAGAATCTTTTCCTTTTTGTGCGACTTTATCAAGGAACCGATCCAATGACAGCTGCTTTTGCCTCTTTTTCGATTTCGTGGAAATGTGGACATTGCATTGTCATTAAACAGATCCATTGCTTGCACTGCTACTTCCTTATTCGGGTGGTGTTTTTCTACTAAGTTTTGAGTATACGAGTGAAGCATGCTGACTGAGACCAAGCATGGGAGACGATTACCCACAATCCCGCAGTGAGAGAGAGAGACAGAGAGAACCACCATCGGCTCAGTTGTGATCACGTGACGCTCGGCAGACAAAGTATATACGTGATACTCGTATTGCAAGACCTTGGTCAAATTATCAAGTTAAAATTTCTTACAAAACTTTGCTCGTCTTGCAAAACACTCACAAACCAAGTTACTCGCAATCCGAAATTTGACTGTATATGTATGTGTCTGTGATGTCATGCAGGGTACGGACCAGGGAAGCAGGCGAGGGAGACGCAGGATCGGGGAAAGAGGACTTTAATGGGTAGACGGAGAGTCATAAACAGCAAAATGGTACTTCCACACAAGAGACTTCAATGACTGGACTGGGGAAACAGACTTGAATAAGCACTTGTGGGGAAACAGCAGATGAGTACATGAGTAATGTAGGTTGCTCTAAATGAGAAGTAAAAAAACATGTTGATGCCTGAAAATGCCATAATTTTTGTAACCCTAACCCTAGATTCAGTTTGCTAGCATGTAACACTTGTAAGCATACCTGACAACATCGGGACATGCTCCAAATGAGATGACGGTGTCCTGGGGGATCTCCTCCCAGATCTAGACCAGGGCATTACTGAGCTCCTGGACAGTCTGAGGTGCAACCTGGTGGAGTTGAATGGATCTAAAAATAATGTCCCAGAGGTGTTCTGTTGGAAAGCTTGGAGGAACCCAGGACCCACTGCACCAGCGTAGGGTCTGACAATGGGTCCAAGGATTTCATCCCGATATCTAATGGCAGTCAAGGTGCCATTGTCTAGCCCAGCTACTTCATGGGTACTGAGCCATATGAAGGGTTACCAGTTTGAAACACCCTCCTAAACTTATCTAAACTTCATGTATAATAAACATGTTTTAAATGCTTTTTTTACATATTGCCATTTTCTATATATATATGCAAATGTGATTAAAAAAGAATAGGAACAGGAAAAAATTAAATTTTAGACATTGCTCACTGGTGAGTGCTATTTTTAGAACAAGCCTGTGGGCGACTCATGTGGTCCTTGGGGGCATCCTGGAGGCACCATGTTGGTGATCTACCCTGCAGTGGTCTGTGCGTCCCTCCATGGATATGCCTCTCCAAACCTTCGCTGACCCACCACCAAACCGGTCATGCTTACAGGCAGCATAACATTCTCCACAGCTTCTACTAACCCTTTCATGTCTGTCACATGTGCTTAGGGTGAACCTGCTCTCATCTGTGAAAAGCACAGGGTGCCAGTGGCAGACCTGCCAATTCTGGTATTCTATGGAAAATGCCAACCGAGTACTGAGGTACCGGGTACTGAGCACAGGGCCCACTAGAGGATGACGGGTCCTCAGACCACCCTCATGAAGTCTGTTTCTGATTGTTTGGTTAGAGACATTCACACCAGTGGCCTGCTGGAGGTCATTTTGTAGGACTCTGGCAGTGCTCATCCTGTTCCTCTTTGCACTAAGGAACAGATACCGGTCCTGAGGATGGGTTAAGGACCTTTTACGACCCTGTCCAGCTCTCCTAGAGTATCTGCCTGTCTCTGAGGTCCAAGTATTGCCTCATGCTACCAGTAGTGACACTGACCATAGCCAATTGCAAAATTAGTGAAAAAACAATAAGAATTGATTAGGAGGGAAAATGCCAGTGGCCTCCACCTGTTAAATTATTCCTGTTTTGGGGGTTGTCTCATTGTTGTTCCTCTAGTGCACCTGTTGTTAATTTCATTAACATCAAAGCAGCTGAAATTGATGAGCAATCCCCTCTGCTACTTAGTTAATCAGATCAATATCCTTATCCAGTAGCTTAATTGATTTGATCGTATACTGTGATTAAAAAGTGTTCCTTGATTTTTTTTGAACAGTGCATTATACAATGCAAGTGTTATTGTCTAAAGATACTGTGATGTGGAAAATTTGAATTCAGTTAATTATATTCCTTGCAGGTGCTGTGAATGTGTACACAGTGGGGTAGCTGCCAGTACAGAGAGGAGAATCAGTCACCATCCCATGTTTCTATGATGGCAGATACCAAAAACGTGTGAAATACTTGACAGAGGGGATAGTACATCCTGACTCTCCAAAGAAAAGTGGTAAAGTGTCACTCAGAGATGATCCTGACGGGTGAGTCTTCACTCTGACCATCAACAATCTGACAGCTGGGAACTCTGGTACCTACTTATGTGGTGTGAAGATCCTAATCTCTGTGTTCAGGTTCCCCATGACTGTCAGTGGACAAACAGGAGGTGACGGCTCAGTGAAAGTCAGATTATATGGTATAAGACTGGGGGCTCCTGTGCACCAGAGAGCTCTCAGGATGGCTGCACAGTCATTTATTCTTCAATAGAAATAGATAAATGCTAAATAAACCCAAGATTTTTTTTTTTTTTTTGGGGGGGTGTGTGTAATGTATGGCAAGGTATTGCCATCAGTACCAGAGTGAATAAAACACCCTCGAGTGATGTTTCAGCAAACCTAAATAGCATAAATTGGTTTTAATACTTTTAGTTGCCTTTTAAATATCTAATTTAATCACTGGGAAAATCATTTAATTGCCCCATTTATGAGCTGTTGTTGAATATGATTATTCATTGGGATTGTAGTTTCCATGCTGGGGGCTTGGTCAGCCAATAGGTGGTGTTGTTGCATTACACCTCCATGTTTAGGGGTTTGAATCTTGCTTCTGCTCTGTGTGTGGATTTTGTTCTCCACATGCTTTGTGCCCCCCCCCCCCCCAGTCCAAGGACAAGCTAATTGGCGTCCCTAATTAATACAGAGCGTGTGGCTGTGTGCCCTGTGATTGGCTGGCATCCCATCCAGGATGTACTCCATCCCTGTTCCCTGTCCTGCCTGGGACAGTGTTACGTGTTGTCCTGGTGATGACAAAATAATGAAGACTAACACTGTCCTAATCCAACCAGAAGGGGACTGGGGGTGTGGTAGAAACATTTTTAATCAACCTCTCTGATAACACAGAGAGTTACTTAGAATAAAAGTCTGAACCTCTCAGTTTGGTTAGTAAAGGAAATCTCTTTTATTCCAGCAATTCAGCAAAGCACTTCCGTCACACTCTGGCACTTGGTACCAAGTCACCCCCAGCACACAGATCAACCAGTTGATAAACCATAACTCCCAATTCCCAATAAGGACTTCTAAGTCCTGATTGGTCACGAAACACCAACAAACTGAGCTCAAACGTATAACAAACACAATTCTCCTGCTCTATTGGTTCACCTTGGCAGCAAGGTAAAATCCACCCATCTTGCTCAATTTACTGGAATCTGTCTCGGCTTCTAGATTCTACTTGAGATATATATTGATCATATGACATTGAATCACTATTAATGTTTGGGTGTTCCATCGATTAATGATTAACACATTGGGTCCTTGTCATTGATTCACTGCAAATGCATGGTTAACATATGATTAGCATGATTAACATCATTACTTATACTTTTGCACTCCCAAGTAACATACTATATATTGTCTGCTGCAACTATTTTATAAAGCTATAACTCATTGTGCACCAGTTGGGGCAGCTTCGAATCTCTTCCTACAGGTGGTTTCTCCCCCCCTTTTGTTCCGCTGTGTGCCTCTCCAAGGTCCGAGCTTTCTTCAGGGTCTGCGGAACTTACTGCAGGCAGCTATCACGAAGCGAGGTCACACAGTATTCAAAACAATCTCTTCTTGCCTAAGGCCTAAGACATAACAGACCCAATATGCCAACCTCCCGGGCTACCAATGTCCAATTTTACTTCCACAGGGGCGGTGCTTCACCTGTATAAATATAATAAGGTAGCAAGATGGCGGCGTTCAGTTCTACACTGTCACCCTTCCATGTGATAGGCTTTCTTTAGGCTGAAATTGTTCTTTGTACTGGTATTTGTGACTTTGGTGGAATTGTAAACTTAGCTATATCTTGGGAGGTATAATGATGTTTTCATATGTAATTATAATATAAAGGGGTGGCATGGTGGTGCAGTGGTTAGCACTGTTGCCTCACACCTCTGGGCCCTGGGTTCGAGTCTCTGCCGGGGTCACATGTGTGTGGAGTTTGCATGTTCTCCCCATGTCGTCATGGGTTTTCCTCCAGGTACTCCGGTTTCCCCCCACAGTCCAAAAACATGCTGAGGCTAGTTGGAGTTGCTAAATTGCCCGTAGGTGTGCATGTGTGAGTGAATGGTGTGTGAGTGTGTGAGTGTGCCCTGCGATGGGCTGGGCCCCCATCCTGGGTTGTTCCCTGCCTCGTGCCCATTGCTTCTGGGATAGGCTCCGGACCCCCCGCGACCCAGTAGGATAAGTGGTTTGGAAAATGGATGGATGGATGGTCATTGTTGACACACCACAGCATAATAAAAACCAAAAACAATGCAGGTTTGTCTGTGATGTCCCCAACAAGTAGGACTAACTAACAACATCTGTCATACATGCAGAGGAATGTCTTCCTCTGATGTACATTGTAATGGCAGAATGCATTTACGCTATAATTGCAATTTATCAGCACATCTGCGGCTCCTTGAGCAGGGCCCTTAACCCCCAGCCTCCTGGGTGCCGCTACGGGTGGCTGCCCTTTGCAGACAACTTACTCCACAAAGAGCAAGTTGTGGGAGGCATAAAAAAGACAATTTCTAACGATTAATAAAGTGTCACTTATTATTATTTACACTAGTGCTGCACTTTAGGGATACATAAAAGTGTTAATGTACATAGGAATGCGTCATAAATAAAATATATCAAGAGTTTGAGGCACTAAATTATGTACATGACTCATGCATTACTCTGCGTAATCATATTCCCTTAATGTGTAAAATGTGGATTGTACTGACTACCTGGCTATGGCACTAAACTATGTCCATGACCCATATATTACTTTCCAGAATTCTATTAATTTCAGACCTAAAATTTGGGTAGCTATCGTGATGAATTGACAATCTTAGAAAACTCTCACAAGTATGTGCCACAGGTCTTCTCTCAAAGCCCTGGATGTCTGTAAAGTCAGTGGTTATAGTCTCACCTAGAAGCAGATCTGATCCTGTACAGAATCTAAGAAACAGAGACTGTTGCTTTGAATCACATTCTCGCAGGTATGTGGTCAGATATTTTATTTCCTTTTCTATAGCATTCATTGTGGTGGGGAACTTAAGTGACCTTATAGTTTTCCTTGCCATTGGCTGCATGTTTTCATAGACAGCTCCCAGTTCCTCAAGCTGCCTTTTCAGAGGGGCAAGATATCCAATAGTTCTTCCTGGTCTAAGCTTCTGAAGTCTCTACGGCAGGATTCCAAAGCGGTGCGATCTGATTCCGAGACATACTTTAGAAAGATATCTATGACATAACTTTTCACATGTCCCAGGACTGCTTGCTCCAAGATCACTGGAGCATGCTTGCTTTCCATAATCATGGCGGAGAAAGAGTACCTTGAAGGTGTTACCCAGGGAATTCATACCAGAATTCAGAAAGGCAGTCTCTAAGAACCCCACTTTCATCCTGTCCCATCTCATACTGTCCATTTGGAAGCAGGAGCTTAATTTGAATTTTAGACTGTTCACAGGCCAGATTTTCATCATTAAAATATGCAATAAATTCAATATAGTATACAGTATCTGGCCACGATGGATGACAAGGTTTTTCTTTTTTCAGGTGTCATAGGCAAAGTGTCTTCCAGACTCTGCTCATCAATTGTAGACAGTTCTCCAGTATATATTGTGACAATATTGTTGTCCAGTATTTTCTCAGTGAGGACTGGAGAAGATGTGACTTTGGTTGGATAAAAATTGACATAATTGGCAAAATCAGGATGATTTTTAGAAATCCCAACATAAATCACATCCAAAAAGTTGGCTTCTTGTGATTCTGCCAATGGTTGACAAGCTTCAGGACCTGAAGCACCCTGCAGGTTTCCCTGTGTGAGATCTATGCTGTTTGGCTTATCCCGTGTTTCCACAGAACTGCTGATCCCTCTTTTTTTAGCTGTCAGGTAAAACCGCATGATTGTTAATTTGTGGCTTTATACATGTCTCCTGCTGTACTCTCACCATCTACTGAATGTTCTTCAACATTCTTCAAATCCACATGAAACTCTGAGATTCTTCCATGATCATTTTTCCCATTCGGGAAAAATAAATGTACAGCCTTATCAATTATAGCTCTTTCTTTTTCCATTCGTTATAGGTATTTATCCTTCATATCACTCTTTTTTGCCCTGGATTTTATTATATATAGATGTAGTCTCCTACTACTGAAAGTCTCAGCAGTCAGTTACTGACCACTTTGACAGCACACAGCGAAGGCCTGTGGCTAACAGCACCTGTCTCCAACAGACACCACTAGCAGCACCAATCACATTTCATTTCTCATTTTACCTCAGTGTCTTTATTTGATTATGTTCAACATTGCTCTTACCTGTGCCACATTTCCCCTCTCCTTGCTATAAACACACCTTCCTTAGCCCAGCCATTTCTAATATCGCGATATTACGTTTATTGTTACATCCCTAGTCCTTACCTATACCTTGTACAAGTGTACAAGCATATCAGATTTCCTGATTCTTTTTCCAAGGAATGTCCTGGTGTCCATCTACATATTACATAAACAACATGCACTAAGATGCTTTTCATGAGATATCTATCTAAAAATATTGCAATTCAGTGATTACATTGTAAAATTATAGGAAATGTAATGAAATAGCACTTCATGCACATGAACAGAATAAACAGAAAACATTACTGTAATTAGACATTTTTGATTTTATTGTCAACCATTCCCTCAAATAACCCCTCTGAATTTATATTTTATTGAAAATATCCGCTTACTTTAGAAGCCGCTTACGGTATATCCGACAACTTGGAGGGAGCCTTCAAAATTTTTCCTCAATCCTCGAGATCGCTGAGGTGAAACGCTGTGTTCGCACCACAGCACCATCTGGTGTATCTTCTGAGTACTGCATACTCTCCAAGCACGGAACTGAATTGCCGAATTGTATTGTAACGCAACACGCGGCGCATGTAAAGGGTCTGGACGTCTCAATTTAAATGGTTTACTATTTGGTGGAATTGACACTTAAAGGGTGGGTTATGTAACTGCGATTTTAACAGGAACACACATTAAAATGGAAATGTGGTTTTTATCCATGTCAGCTTCAGTTCAATATCTTAGCACATCTGCAAAGCACTTCACAGGGAAGGCGGCTCCTTCGAAAAATTAGGGAACAGTGATATTTTGGTTGCTTTGCTGTATCAGAGCTCGTATCCTTGTCCCATGCAGCCTCTGAGTTTCTTTGATTTCTATAAGTAATGACAACATACGAATGAAGATGCCACCCTGTAATGAATTTGTCGTCCCATTTTCCTGCACAGGTGTAGACAGAGTGGCTGTGACTGTTCTAGGCTGTGAAGTACACTTCAAAAATGAATGTATTGGGTCTACTCAAAAATGTGTGTTAACTATTTGCATGGGTCTTTTTAAGTTGTCCCAACTTCAGTATTATTCAGTAAGTAATTGTTACTAAATTATTCATTACTCATTATTACACCAACCGAAATCATTAAATACACTGAAAGCTATATTAATTTGAATCTACTCGATATTTAGTGGGTACTATTTGAATTTTCATATTGGTTGTACTTAATGCATGTGTTAGTTACATGTTTTTCCTTCTATATCCAAAAACTAAATTAATACCTACTTAATATTAATGCAATATTTATTTAAACATTAATTTACTTCATCATTCAAATAAAGTTGCTCTACCATATTTTTGTTGTTGTTTTCTACTTAGAAATGTCCATGCAAATAGTTAACACACTTCCTTTAGTATTAGTACCTTGTTTTACTTAAGTCAGGGGAAATAAAAAACAAGAACCGCATTTCACAATCCAACATTTTAATAAATGTTAAATGATAATAACCATCACTTTATTAATTATTAATTTATTCCCTGTAGGGAAATTGTCTTTCACACCTCCCTCAACTTGCTCTTTGTAAGCAGGTTGTCTGTGAAGCTGCCCTTCACAGACAGCTTTGTTAAAGGACTAACGCCCTGCACGTCTGCTTCTTACGCCCGGGGTATCGGAAGAGAACGACTACAATTGCTTTAGTACAAGTCTTAATCAAACCATTGTCAAAAGTTGATTTTAATTTTTTAAACTGTACTTAAGACATAGAAAAGCAATACTGATTACTAATATGGGGAATAGCCTATATGGAATGCAAATGATTATTATCATTTATTTTAAAACAATAGATGCAAAATATATGGCGCGTCACCAGCCATTGCCATACATACATTATTCGAGTATAATACTGTTCTTGATCTTTAGTAACTCCTATTGAAGACGTCAGTAACGCCACATTCATTACTGATGAGTTACAATTAGTTTTATTTATGTCATTATTAAGACTTCATTCCTTATTGAAAATGCATACATTAATTTCTTAATTTTTAGAAGAGATCAACTATATGTGATGAAGCACATTGTGTGGCAAAACATGAGTCTGACCATCCCTTCAGTTGGACTTCAAAGCACAGTTTGAGGAACACTGGCACACGGATTGCAGTGAGGTAAACAATTAAAATGTAGGTACTGTATACATATTTTAGACAGTGACATAGTTCCCAATGAAGTACTAGCGAACTACTATAATAATTAATTCACTATTGCCTATTGAGTAATTAAGCATAACTCTGTAGTAGTGAATAGTACTAATTTAAGTGTTAATGAAGCACTACTCCTTTGGTGCTGCTTACTTCCTGCATATTTACCTGTTAAATGCGGCACAGTATTATAAAGTGTTACCAATTCAGATTAAAGAGTAAAGCGTTTAAAGGTTTTATTAAACAGAAATTATTTGTCATTGATCTTTTCATCCAAATCGAGTGTTTAATAAAAAAAAATGCTCAGTCACATACAGTCAGGTCCATAAATATTGGGACATCGACACAATTCTAATCTTTTTGGCTCTATACACCACCACAATGAATTTGAAATGGAATGAACAAGATGTGCTTTAACTGCAGACTTTCAGCTTTAATTTGAGGGTACTTACATACAAATCAGGTGAACGGTGTAGGAATTACAGCAGTTTGTATTTCTTGTATATCTAGTTTGTATAGAGCACCCCCAGAACTCCAAGCTCGCCCCGGATCTACCCAGGAGCAGCACGGCCACCAGGCCGGGAACCTACGTCCGCCGGCACAGGCTCCCCCAGCAGCGCCGCCTGCAGCCGCCAGAAGGACCCCACCCAAGAGCCACCAAAGCCCCATCCAGGCCAGGACCGCAGTCCCAGCGCCGAACCCCCCCAGCAACTCACCCCCAGACGCTCCAAGCCAATATGCCCCCCCCCATGCCAACGACACTGACCAAAGCAGGACAAAACCCTGACCCCCACCCCCACTACGTGATGGAGCTGATCAAAGGAGCCCAGAGAGATTGATCTAGTGTGGCGGCAGAAGCTGTATCAAGACTAATATGGTTCAAAAAACTGTCTCTATATTGGTTGATATTAAGGTTGTTTTTATTCTTCCAGTTCATAAGGACAGTCTTCTTAGCAATGCATAGGGCGGTGAAAGCCATGTGGGTTGTGTTAAAATGTGTAGTGACACCATCTAGGTCACCCAACAAGCAGACTGAAGGACAGGCTGGAATGGTACATTTCAGACACTTTGATAAGTCTTCACAGATCCTGAGCCAGAACATCTGAGTAGGTGGACAGAACCAAAAAGCGTGGATGTAACTGTCAGGTGTGTCGCCTTGACAGTGTGAGCAGTCGTTAGAAGACGTAAAACCCATCCTGAATATCCGATGCCCTGTATAGTGCACTCTATGCAGGATTTTGTATTGTAATAACTGTAAACTGGGATTTCTAATCAGTTGAAAGGTTTTTAAACATATCTTAGACCAGAAATTGTGGTCCCAGCTGACTGATAGATCTGCCTCCCATTTTGCAATGGGAAAGGATATTGATTCATCCATTTTAGAAAGTGTCCTGTATATTTTAGACAGTAATTTGGGGGTTTTAAGATTAAGGAATTCTGCCACACTTGGTGGTATTTGTAATTTGATTTGATTAAATTTATATAGTAATTTCTTTTTTACTATTGATTTAACTTGTTGATATTCTAAAAATTTGTTCTTGTTAATCCCATATCGTTTAACTAATATGTCAAAGGGAATAAAGTCTATTCCTTCGAATATATGTTCCAAGTATTTAATACCTTTACAACTCCAATCTGGGAAGTTTATCATATTATTGTTTAGTAGTACGTCAGGGTTGTTCCAGATGGGAGTACGTTTGCATGGGATTAATGAAGACTCAGTCGCTTTTAGAAACTCCCACCACGCTGTCAGAGAAGAGCTGGTACTGATGATTTTGAAGCATTCGTGTCGTTTAATGTTTGAGCTAATGATTGGTAGATCCGAAATCTTTATATTATTGCATAGTGCTTGTTCTACGTCTAGCCAAGGCTCATCTAAGAGGGTATGTTTTAACCACCCTGAGATGTTTTGGAGCCTGTTGGCTAAGAAATAGTGGTGAAAGTTAGGCAGATCTAGTCTTCCTTTGTCCTTAGTCCTTTGCAGTGTTTTTAAGGTAATACGTGGGGGTTTATCTTTCCAGAGGAATTTAGAGATGGCGGAGTCCAGAGATCTAAACCAGTCAGGTGGTGGTTTGCTCGGGATCATTGCAAATAAATAATTAATTTTTGGCAAAACCATCATTTTTATTGAGGCGACCCTTCCCATAAGTGATATGGGTAGGGACTTCCACCTAACCAGATCATCCTCTACTTTTTTAAAAAGTGGGGTATGGTTTAGTTTAGTTAAATCTGCCAGCCTAGGTGAAACGTTAATACCTAAATATTTTATATCTCTAGACTGCAGTGGAGTGGGAGAATTATTCTGGAAGTAGCAATTAATTGGGAGAACAGTAGATTTTAAACAATTTATCACCGCACATAACCTAAACAGCCATCTACAGACGACCCGGTATACATCCATCCATCCCATCCATTTTCCAAACTGCTTATCCTACTGGGTTGCGGGGGGTCCGGAGTTTATCTCGGACGCAATGGGCACGAGGCAGGGAACAACCCAGGATGGGGGGCCAGCCCATACCCGGTATACATTTAAACTCTATTAACAATACTATGAACCAACAGTTTATTTGAATATTTTTTTGTTTTTAGAAAGAGAAGATGAAAATGTGTTTATGCCACCGGCCAATGATTGTTCCTAACGCTAAGTGTTGAACATGACCACCATCTTTTATGAAGAGACCATTCCTCATGCTTTTTTGGTAATATTAAGTTGTAGGTGAAGAGTTATGTCAAGGAGGGTATGCTGCAGAACATCTAGTTTATTGAATCCTTTAACATCAGGCGCGCCATAGTAATGTCATTTCCTTTGTATTGCTTTCTTCATCGGCTCTATAACATATCACAACATCCACCCTTGTTTAACTGAATGGCTCCTTGCTGTCACATCGTTACACATCGTATACTACAGCTTTAACAGGATGTACATTAAGCAATACTAAGTGATAACCAAGACCCTATTTTTTTTAAACCCAACACTGCTTAACCACACAGGTTCTTACTTGAACATATTATAACTGTATACTATTTATATTGTATTGTACTGTCCATTATAATCAAACATAGTCCTTGGAGTGGGCTGGCTTTACTACAACTCTTCGAGATCCTGTGCGCATTACCTATAGACCAGATGGTGAAGTCAATTATCACAGTAATTTTGCGACCAAATGACCTTATAAATTCTACAGACAAGTTTTTCTCAGTTCCTTCCTCTCAGGCCATGCAATTAAATGCTTTAACTTTTCAAAAAGCACATGCAGTACTTTTAAAAATACATTAGACACCGTTCCTTGTCAAAACATGAAACACGTCAGCAAGAATCTGATGCCCGAGATGCAATCTTTGTTTCATACAGTAAGTGTCAGCAGTAGGCGCTGAAGTTTGGACAAATACGAATTTGTGCCCTCAGACAAACAAGGTTCAACATACTTGTAGAGCTTCATCAGCTTCATCAGAGTAGTTCACTTCATGCATCAAAGTGCACACATCTTGTTCCAGGCCCTCTACATAGCTACTCACAATATCAATTTGTGACTCTCTTTCTGTACTTGCTGATTCACCTGATGGTAATACTTCATTCTCCTAGGCATCGTGCTCAATCTTCTAATGGAACATGGCCTGTATGCTCTGTGCATCACTAGCATCAGGCGGGACCTGCCGAAATATTTATAAAATATACATTTATGTTCTAAATACAATACTTAAAATACTTAGATTTCTTAATTAGTTAAGTGCTACAGACATAACATGTTATCGGGACCATAAAAAGCTTCATGTTCCTTTGTATGTACTGCAGGATAGCCCATTTGAGCAACTCTTGAAAGTTGAGATATAATAATCTGACGTGCTCACTCTGCAGAATTGTCCATTTGTAGAACCACACACGTGCTCATGCACTGATGCTGCGTAACTAGATGAGACACGACAAAAGTGGAAAATGAGTGATGCAGACACGTGGACATATGTAATAGCAATGAAAATGACACAAGTACGGATAAATCAGGACATGTCAAATCATTAGAAATGGTTCAGTCTTTTTAATCTCATTGACTGCCACTGCTAAAAGAAGCAGTTACCAGTCTGAGTTGCAGCAAGTATCGCTAATGTATTAATGGAGATTCCCAGCCGCAGGTGTCGGAATTGCTGATTATCTAGCAGCCTTCATCAGCAATGAAACAGATGAGAGAAACAAAACAAGATTGAACAAACGCTATGCTCTCTAAAAATAACATCCACACCTACCAAACACCTAAAGACACTTTAGTGTAGAGAAGAGTCAAGAGCTGCTTCATAACAATCAACGAAATCCAAGCTCTGAAGCTGTTTATTCAGATTGTCCAAAAAAACCACATCGGAATCACACAATATCTTTGGGGGAAAGTATTCACCACTCAGACCGCATTCTCTTCCACCAGCTTCTCCATAGAGATTCTGGAACAATCAGCAAAGATGCAGAACTATGGAGAAGTCTCCATGTTCTTCAACTGTTTCATGTTCAGAAGAGAATACCATACCTCTTCATCGTGGCCAGCATGACCAAACACTTTCATAACACGTTTCTCCAGTCAGAAACTACAGAAATGATCCCTGAAAGTATAGTCTTAAAATAGCCACCTAAATCTCGCAGACTCCTGTGAAGATTGAAGGAGTTTCATCCACGGTGTCTCTGGTCTTTAAGAACATGAGCTGGCTTCACGTTCCTTTGTATGTACTGCAGGATGGCCCCTCTGAGCCACTCTTGAAAGTTGAGATATACTTAAAAAAAACTGTTAAACCGATTTTATGTAAAGTGGCTTACATGTTTATTTACTTCACAAACGCATATCAAATGCCACATTCAATAAGACTTTCTACGACAAGATTATCATTTAAATGAAAATATTCCATGAAAAAAGTATGAAATAAAATCAATTGTGATCCAGAGCTAACCTTCAAAAGAATAACACAATTTCTTATCAGGTAACACACTTGTTCACAGCAAGTTTCTGAAAGCTTGGTTAAAGTGCTATGTTATTGTTGAAAAAAATAATGGCTACAGATGTCAGAGCACACAAAGGCAGGTAGAAAAAGTGGGGAAAAACTAGATAATCTGACCTGCTCACTCTGTAGAATTATCCATTTGTAGAACCACACATGCGCTCATGCACTGATGCTGCGTAACTAGATGAGACACGACAAAAGTGGAAAATGAGTGATGCAGACACGTGGACATATGTAATAGCAATGAAAATGACACAAGTACGGATAAATGAAGACATGTCAAATCATTAGAAATGGTTCAGTCTTTTTAATCTCATTGACTGCCACCGCTAAAAGAAGCAGTTACCAGTCTGAGTTGCAGCAAGTATCGCTAATGTATTAATGGAGATTCCCAGCCGCAGGTGTCAGAATTGCTGATTATCTAGCAGCCTTCATCAGCAATGAAACAGATGAGAGAAACAAAACAAGATTGAACAAACACTATGCTCTCTAAAAATAACATCCACACCTACCAAACACCTAAAGACACTTTAGTGTAGAGAAGAGTCAAGAGCTGCTTCATAACAATCAACGAAATCCAAGTTCTGAAGCTGTTTATTCAGATTGTCCAAAAAAACCACATCGGAATCACACAATATCTTTGGGGGAAAGTATTCACCACTCAGACCGCATTCTCTTCCACCAGCTTCTCCATAGAGATTCTGGAACAATCAGCAAAGATGCAGAACTATGGAGAAGTCTCCATGTTCTTCAACTGTTTCATGTTCAGAAGAGAATACCATACCTCTTCATCGTGGCCAGCATGACCAAACACTTTCATAACACGTTTCTCCAGTCAGAAACTACAGAAATGATCCCTGAAAGTATAGTCTTAAAATAGCCACCTAAATCTCGCAGACTCCTGTGAAGATTGAAGGAGTTTCATCCACGGTGTCTCTGGTCTTCAAGAACATGAGCTGGCTTCACGTTACTTTGTATGTACTGCAGGATGGCCCCTCTGAGCCACTCTTGAAAGTTGAGATATACTTAAAAAAAGCTGTTAAACCGATTTTATGTAAAGTGGCTTACATGTTTATTTACTTCACAAACACATATCAAATGCCACATTCAATAAGACTTTCTACGACAAGATTATCATTTAAATGAAAATATTCCATGAAAAAAGTATGAAATAAAATCAATTGTGATCCAGAGCTAACCTTCAAAAGAATAACACCATTTCTTATCAGGTAACACACTTGTTCACAGCAAGTTTCTGAAAGCTTGGTTAAAGTGCTATGTTATTGTTGAAAAAAATAATGGCTACAGATGTCAGAGCACACAAAGGCAGGTAGAAAAAGTGGGGAAAAACTAGATAATCTGACCTGCTCACTCTGTAGAATTATCCATTTGTAGAACCACACATGCGCTCATGCACTGATGCTGCGTAACTAGATGAGACACGACAAAAGTGGAAAATGAGTGATGCAGACACGTGGACATATGTAATAGCAATGAAAATGACACAAGTACGGATAAATGAAGACATGTCAAATCATTAGAAATGGTTCAGTCTTTTTAATCTCATTGACTGCCACCGCTAAAAGAAGCAGTTACCAGTCTGAGTTGCAGCAAGTATCGCTAATGTATTAACGGGGATTCCCAGCCGCTGGTGTCGGAATTGCTGATTATCTAGCAGCCTTCATCAGCAATAAAACAGATGAGAGAAACAAAACAAGATTGAACAAACGCTATGCTCTCTAAAAATAACATCCACACCTACCAAACACCTAAAGACACTTTAGTGTAGAGAAGAGTCAAGAGCTGCTTCATAACAATCAACGAAATCCAAGCTCTGAAGCTGTTTATTCAGATTGTCCAAAAAAACCACATCGGAATCACACAATATCTTTGGGGGAAAGTATTCACCACTCAGACCGCATTCTCTTCCACCAGCTTCTCCATAGAGATTCTGGAACAATCAGCAAAGATGCAGAACTATGGAGAAGTCTCCATGTTCTTCAACTGTTTCATGTTCAGAAGAGAATACCATACCTCTTCATCGTGGCCAGCATGACCAAACACTTTCATAACACGTTTCTCCAGTCAGAAACTACAGAAATGATCCCTGAAAGTATAGTCTTAAAATAGCCACCTAAATCTCGCAGACTCCTGTGAAGATTGAAGGAGTTTCATCCACGGTGTCTCTGGTCTTCAAGAACATGAGCTGGCTTCACGTTCCTTTGTATGTACTGCAGGATGGCCCCTCTGAGCCACTCTTGAAAGTTGAGATATACTTAAAAAAAACTGTTAAACCGATTTTATGTAAAGTGGCTTACATGTTTATTTACTTCACAAACGCATATCAAATGCCACATTCAATAAGACTTTCTACGACAAGATTATAATTTAAATGAAAATATTCCATGAAAAAAGTATGAAATAAAATCAATTGTGATCCAGAGCTAACCTTCAAAACAATAACACAATTTCTTATCAGGTAACACACTTGTTCACAGCAAGTTTCTGAAAGCTTGGTTAAAGTGCTATTTTATTGTTGAAAAAAATAATGGCTACAGATGTCAGAGCACACAAAGGCAGGTAGAAAAAGTGGGGAAAAACTATATAATCTGACCTGCTCACTCTGTAGAATTGTCCATTTGTAGAACCACACACGCGCTCATGCACTGATGCTGCGTAACTAGATGAGACACGACAAAAGTGGAAAATGAGTGATGCAGACACGTGGACATATGTAATAGCAATGAAAATGACACAAGTACGGATAAATCAGGACATGTCAAATCATTAGAAATGGTTCAGTCTTTTTAATCTCATTGACTGCCACCGCTAAAAGAAGCAGTTACCAGTCTGAGTTGCAGCAAGTATAGCTAATGTATTAATGGAGATTCCCAGCCGCAGGTGTCGGAATTGCTGATTATCTAGCAGCCTTCATCAGCAATGAAACAGATGAGAGAAACAACACAAGATTGAACAAACACTATGCTCTCTAAAAATAACATCCACACCTACCAAACACCTAAAGACACTTTAGTGTAGAGAGAAGTCAAGAGCTGCTTCATAACAATCAACGAAATCCAAGCTCTGAAGCTGTTTATTCAGATTGTCCAAAAAAACCACATCGGAATCACACAATATCTTTGGGGGAAAGTATTCACCACTCAGACCGCATTCTCTTCCACCAGCTTCTCCATAGAGATTCTGGAACAATCATCAAAGATGCAGAACTATGGAGAAGTCTCCATGTTCTTCAACTGTTTCATGTTCAGAAGAGAATACCATACCTCTTCATCGTGGCCAGCATGACCAAACACTTTCATAACACGTTTCTCCAGTCAGAAACTACAGAAATGATCTCTGAAAGTATAGTCTTAAAATAGCCACCTAAATCTCGCAGACTCCTGTGAAGATTGAAGGAGTTTCATCCACGGTGTCTCTGGTCTTCAAGAACATGAGCTGGCTTCACGTTACTTTGTATGTACTGCAGGATGGCCCCTCTGAGCCACTCTTGAAAGTTGAGATATACTTAAAAAAAACTGTTAAACCGATTTTATGTAAAGTGGCTTACATGTTTATTTACTTCACAAACGCATATCAAATGCCACATTCAATAAGACTTTCTACGACAAGATTATCATTTAAATGAAAATATTCCATGAAAAAAGTATGAAATAAAATCAATTGTGATCCAGAGCTAACCTTCAAAAGAATAACACAATTTCTTATCAGGTAACACACTTGTTCACAGCAAGTTTCTGAAAGCTTGGTTAAAGTGCTATTTTATTGTTGAAAAAAATAATGGCTACAGATGTCAGAGCACACAAAGGCAGGTAGAAAAAGTGGGGAAAAACTATATAATCTGACCTGCTCACTCTGTAGAATTGTCCATTTGTAGAACCACACACGCGCTCATGCACTGATGCTGCGTAACTAGATGAGACACGACAAAAGTGGAAAATGAGTGATGCAGACACGTGGACATATGTAATAGCAATGAAAATGACACAAGTACGGATAAATCAGGACATGTCAAATCATTAGAAATGGTTCAGTCTTTTTAATCTCATTGACTGCCACCGCTAAAAGAAGCAGTTACCAGTCTGAGTTGCAGCAAGTATCGCTAATGTATTAATGGAGATTCCCAGCCGCAGGTGTCGGAATTGCTGATTATCTAGCAGCCTTCATCAGCAATGAAACAGATGAGAGAAACAAAACAAGATTAAACAAACACTATGCTCTCTAAAAATAACATCCACACCTACCAAACACCTAAAGACACTTTAGTGTAGAGAAGAGTCAAGAGCTGCTTCATAACAATCAACGAAATCCAAGCTCTGAAGCTGTTTATTCAGATTGTCCAAAAAAACCATATCGGAATCACACAATATCTTTGGGGGAAAATATTCACCACTCAGACCGCATTTTCTTCCACCAGCTTCTCCATAGAGATTCTGGAACAATCATCAAAGATGCAGAACTATGGAGAAGTCTCCATGTTCTTTAACTGTTTCATGTTCAGAAGAGAATACCATACCTCGTCATCATGGCCAGCATGACCAAACACTTTCATAACACGTTTCTCCAGTCAGAAACTACAGAAATGATCGCTGAAAGTATAGTCTTAAAAAAGCCACCTAAATCTCGCAGACTCCTGTGAAGATTGAAGGAGTTTCATCCACGGTGTCTCTGGTCTTCAAGAAAATGAGCTGGCTTCACGTTACTTTGTATGTACTGCAGGATGGCCCCTCTGAGCCACTCTTGAAAGTTGAGATATACTTAAAAAAAACTGTTAAACCGATTTTATGTAAAGTGGCTTACATGTTTAGTTACTTCACAAACGCATATCAAATGCCACATTCAATAAGACTTTCTACGACAAGATTATCATTTAAATGAAAATATTCCATGAAAAAAGTATGAAATAAAATCAATTGTGATCCAGAGCTAACCTTCAAAAGAATAACACAATTTCTTATCAGGTAACACACTTGTTCCCAGCAAGTTTCTGAAAGCTTGGTTAAAGTGCTATTTTATTGTTGAAAAAAATAATGGCTACAGATGTCAGAGCACACAAAGGCAGGTAGAAAAAGGGGGGAAAAACTAGATAATCTGACCTGCTCACTCTGTAGAATTGTCCATTTGTAGAACCACACACGCGCTCATGCACTGATGCTGCGTAACTAGATGAGACACGACAAAAGTGGAAAATGAGTGATGCAGACACATGGACATATGTAATAGCAATGAAAATGACACAAGTACGGATAAATCAGGACATGTCAAATCAGAAATGGTTCAGGCTTTTTAATCTCATTGACTGCCACCGCTAAAAGAAGCAGTTACCAGTCTGAGTTGCAGCAAGTATCGCTAATGTATTAATGGAGATTCCCAGCCACAGGTGTCGGAATTGCTGATTATCTAGCAGCCTTCATCAGCAATGAAACAGATGAGAGAAACAAAACAAGATTGAACAAACACTATGCTCTCTAAAAATAACATCCACACCTACCAAACACCTAAAGACACTTTAGTGTAGAGAAGAGTCAAGAGCTGCTTCATAACAATCAACGAAATCCAAGCTCTGAAGCTGTTTATTCAGATTGTCCAAAAAAACCATATCGGAATCACACAATATCTTTGGGGGAAAATATTCAACAGTCAGAGCGCATTTTCTTCCACCAGCTTCTCCATAGAGATTCTGGAACAATCATCAAATATGCAGAACTATGGAGAAGTCTCCATGTTCTTCAACTGTTTCATGTTCAGCAGAGAATACCATACCTCTTCATCGTGGCCAGCATGACCAAACACTTTCATAACACGTTTTTCCAGTCAGAAACTACAGAAATGATCCCTGAAAGTATAGTCTTAAAATAGCCACGTAAATCTCGCAGACTCCTGTGAAGATTGAAGGAGTTTCATCCACGGTGTCTCTGGTCTTCAAGAACATGAGCTGGCTTCACGTTCCTTTGTATGTACTGCAGGATGGCCCCTCTGTGCCACTCTTGAAAGTTGAGATATACTTAAAAAAAACTGTTAAACCGATTTTATGTAAAGTGGTTTACATGTTTATTTACTTCACAAACACATATCAAATGCCACATTCAATAAGACTTTCTACGACAAGATTATCATTTAAATGAAAATATTCCATGAAAAAAGTATGAAATAAAATCAATTGTGATCCAGAGCTAACCTTCAAAAGAATAACACAATTTCTTATCAGGTAACACACTTGTTCACAGCAAGTTTCTGAAAGCTTGGTTAAAGTGCTATTTTATTGTTGAAAAAAATAATGGCTACAGATGTCAGAGCACACAAAGGCAGGTAGAAAAAGTGGGGAAAAACTAGATAATCTGACCTGCTCACTCTGTAGAATTGTCCATTTGTAGAACCACACACGCGCTCATGCACTGATGCTGCGTAACTAGATGAGACACGACAAAAGTGGAAAATGAGTGATGCAGACACATGGACATATGTAATAGCAATGAAAATGACACAAGTACGGATAAATCAGGACATGTCAAATCAGAAATGGTTCAGGCTTTTTAATCTCATTGACTGCCACCGCTAAAAGAAGCAGTTACCAGTCTGAGTTGCAGCAAGTATCGCTAATGTATTAATGGAGATTCCCAGCCGCAGGTGTCGGAATTGCTGATTATCTAGCAGCCTTCATCAGCAATAAAACAGATGAAACAAAACAAAATTGAACAAACACTATGCTCTCCAAAAATAACATCCACACCTAACAAACACCTAAAGACACTTTAGTGTAGAGAAGAGTCAAGAGCTGCTTCATAACAATCAACGAAATCCAAGCTCTGAAGCTGTTTATTCAGATTGTCCAAAAAAACCACATCGGAATCACACAATATCTTTGGGGGAAAGTATTCACCACTCAGACCGCATTCTCTTCCACCAGCTTCTCCATAGAAATTCTGGAACAATCAGCAAAGATGCAGAACTATGGAGAAGTCTCCATGTTCTTCAACTGTTTCATGTTCAGAAGAGAATACCATACCTCGTCATCGTGGCCAGCATGACCAAACACTTTCATAACACGTTTCTCCAGTCAGAAACTACAGAAATGATCCCTGAAAGTATAGTCTTAAAATAGCCACGTAAATCTCGCAGACTCCTGTGAAGATTGAAGGAGTTTCATCCACGGTGTCTCTGGTCTTCAAGAACATGAGCTGGCTTCACGTTCCTTTGTATGTACTGCAGGATGGCCCCTCTGAGCCACTCTTGAAAGTTGAGATATACTTAAAAAAAACTGTTAAACCGATTTTATGTAAAGTGGCTTACATGTTTAGTTACTTCACAAACGCATATCAAATGCCACATTCAATAAGACTTTCTATGACAAGATTATCATTTAAATGAAAATATTCCATGAAAAAAGTATGAAATAAAATCAATTGTGATCCAGAGCTAACCTTCAAAAGAATAACACAATTTCTTATCAGGTAACACACTTGTTCACAGCAAGTTTCTGAAAGCTTGGTTAAAGTGCTATTTTATTGTTGAAAAAAATAATGGCTACAGATGTCAGAGCACACAAAGGCAGGTAGAAAAAGTGGGGAAAAACTATATAATCTGACCTGCTCACTCTGTAGAATTGTCCATTTGTAGAACCACACACGCGCTCATGCACTGATGCTGCGTAACTAGATGAGACACGACAAAAGTGGAAAATGAGTGATGCAGACACATGGACATATGTAATAGCAATGAAAATGACACAAGTACGGATAAATCAGGACATGTCAAATCAGAAATGGTTCAGGCTTTTTAATCTCATTGACTGCCACCGCTAAAAGAAGCAGTTACCAGTCTGAGTTGCAGCAAGTATCGCTAATGTATTAATGGAGATTCCCAGCCACAGGTGTCGGAATTGCTGATTATCTAGCAGCCTTCATCAGCAATGAAACAGATGAGAGAAACAAAACAAGATTGAACAAACACTATGCTCTCTAAAAATAACATCCACACCTACCAAACACCTAAAGACACTTTAGTGTAGAGAAGAGTCAAGAGCTGCTTCATAACAATCAACGAAATCCAAGCTCTGAAGCTGTTTATTCAGATTGTCCAAAAAAACCATATCGGAATCACACAATATCTTTGGGGGAAAATATTCAACAGTCAGAGCGCATTTTCTTCCACCAGCTTCTCCATAGAGATTCTGGAACAATCATCAAATATGCAGAACTATGGAGAAGTCTCCATGTTCTTCAACTGTTTCATGTTCAGCAGAGAATACCATACCTCTTCATCGTGGCCAGCATGACCAAACACTTTCATAACACGTTTTTCCAGTCAGAAACTACAGAAATGATCCCTGAAAGTATAGTCTTAAAATAGCCACGTAAATCTCGCAGACTCCTGTGAAGATTGAAGGAGTTTCATCCACGGTGTCTCTGGTCTTCAAGAACATGAGCTGGCTTCACGTTCCTTTGTATGTACTGCAGGATGGCCCCTCTGTGCCACTCTTGAAAGTTGAGATATACTTAAAAAAAACTGTTAAACCGATTTTATGTAAAGTGGTTTACATGTTTATTTACTTCACAAACACATATCAAATGCCACATTCAATAAGACTTTCTACGACAAGATTATCATTTAAATGAAAATATTCCATGAAAAAAGTATGAAATAAAATCAATTGTGATCCAGAGCTAACCTTCAAAAGAATAACACAATTTCTTATCAGGTAACACACTTGTTCACAGCAAGTTTCTGAAAGCTTGGTTAAAGTGCTATTTTATTGTTGAAAAAAATAATGGCTACAGATGTCAGAGCACACAAAGGCAGGTAGAAAAAGTGGGGAAAAACTATATAATCTGACCTGCTCACTCTGTAGAATTGTCCATTTGTAGAACCACACACGCGCTCATGCACTGATGCTGCGTAACTAGATGAGACACGACAAAAGTGGAAAATGAGTGATGCAGACACGTGGACATATGTAATAGCAATGAAAATGACACAAGTACGGATAAATCAGGACATGTCAAATCATTAGAAATGGTTCAGTCTTTTTAATCTCATTGACTGCCTCCGCTAAAAGAAGCAGTTACCAGTCTGAGTTGCAGCAAGTATCGCTAATGTATTAATGGAGATTCCCAGCCGCAGGTGTCAGAATTGCTGATTATCTAGCAGCCTTCATCAGCAATGAAACAGATGAGAGAAACAAAACAAGATTGAACAAACACTATGCTCTCTAAAAATAACATCCACACCTACCAAACACCTAAAGACACTTTAGTGTAGAGAAGAGTCAAGAGCTGCTTCATAACAATCAACGAAATCCAAGCTCTGAAGCTGTTTATTAAGATTGTCCAAAAAAACCACATCGGAAGCACACAATATCTTTGGGGGAAAGTATTCACCACTCAGACCGCATTCTCTTCCACCAGCTTCTCCATAGAGATTCTGGAACAATCAGCAAAGATGCAGAACTATGGAGAAGTCTCCATGTTCTTCAACTGTTTCATGTTCAGAAGAGAATACCATAACTCTTCATCGTGGCCATCATGACCAAACACTTGCATAACACATATCTCCAGTCAGAAACTACAGAAATGATCCCTGAAAGTATAATCTTAAAATAGCCACGTAAATCTCACAGACTCCTGTGAAGATTGAAGGAGTTTCATCCACGGTGTCTCTGGTCTTCAAGAACATGAGCTGGCTTCACGTTCCTTTGTATGTACTGCAGGATGGCCCCTCTGAGCCACTCTTGAAAGTTGAGATATACTTAAAAAAAACTGTTAAACCGATTTTATGTAAAGTGGCTTACATGTTTATTTACTTCACAAACACATATCAAATGCCACATTCAATAAGACTTTCTACGACAAGATTATCATTTAAATGAAAATATTCCATGAAAAAAGTATGAAATAAAATCAATTGTGATCCAGAGCTAACCTTCAAAAGAATAACACAATTTCTTATCAGGTAACACACTTGTTCACAGCAAGTTTCTGAAAGCTTTGTTAAAGTGCTATTTTATTGTTGAAAAAAATAATGGCTACAGATGTCAGAGCACACAAAGGCAGGTAGAAAAAGGGGGGAAAAACTAGATAATCTGACCTGCTCACTCTGTAGAATTGTCCATTTGTAGAACCACACACGCGCTCATGCACTGATGCTGCGTAACTAGATGAGACACGACAAAAGTGGAAAATGAGTGATGCAGACACATGGACATATGTAATAGCAATGAAAATGACACAAGTACGGATAAATCAGGACATGTCAAATCAGAAATGGTTCAGGCTTTTTAATCTCATTGACTGCCACCGCTAAAAGAAGCAGTTACCAGTCTGAGTTGCAGCAAGTATCGCTAATGTATTAATGGAGATTCCCAGCCGCAGGTGTCGGAATTGCTGATTATCTAGCAGCCTTCATCAGCAATAAAACAGATGAAACAAAACAAGATTGAACAAACACTATGCTCTCCAAAAATAACATCCACACCTACCAAACACCTAAAGACACTTTAGTGTAGAGAAGAGTCAAGAGCTGCTTCATAACAATCAACGAAATCCAAGCTCTGAAGCTGTTTATTCAGATTGTCCAAAAAAACCATATCGGAATCACACAATATCTTTGGGGGAAAATATTCACCAGTCAGACTGCATTTTCTTCCACCAGCTTCTCCATAGAGATTCTGGAACAATCATCAAAGATGCAGAACTATGGAGAAGTCTCCATGTTCTTTAACTGTTTCATGTTCAGAAGAGAATACCATACCTCGTCATCATGGCCAGCATGACCAAACACTTTCATAACACGTTTCTCCAGTCAGAAACTACAGAAATGATCCCTGAAAGTATAGTCTTAAAAAAGCCACCTAAATCTCGCAGACTCCTGTGAAGATTGAAGGAGTTTCATCCACGGTGTCTCTGGTCTTCAAGAAAATGAGCTGGCTTCACGTTACTTTGTATGTACTGCAGGATGGCCCCTCTGAGCCACTCTTGAAAGTTGAGATATACTTAAAAAAACTGTTAAACCGATTTTATGTAAAGTGGCTTACATGTTTAGTTACTTCACAAACGCATATCAAATGCCACATTCAATAAGACTTTCTACGACAAGATTATCATTTAAATGAAAATATTCCATGAAAAAAGTATGAAATAAAATCAATTGTGATCCAGAGCTAACCTTCAAAAGAATAACACAATTTCTTATCAGGTAACACACTTGTTCACAGCAAGTTTCTGAAAGCTTGGTTAAAGTGCTATTTTATTGTTGAAAAAAATAATGGCTACAGATGTCAGAGCACACAAAGGCAGGTAGAAAAAGGGGGGAAAAACTAGATAATCTGACCTGCTGACTCTGTAGAATTGTCCATTTGTAGAACCACACACGCGCTCATGCACTGATGCTGCGTAACTAGATGAGACACGACAAAAGTGGAAAATGAGTGATGCAGACACGTGGACATATGTAATAGCAATGAAAATGACACAAGTACGGATAAATCAAGACAAGTCAAATCATTAGAAATGGTTCAGTCTTTTTAATCTCATTGACTGCCACCGCTAAAAGAAGCAGTAACCAGTCTGAGTTGCAGCAAGTATCGCTAATGTATTAATGGAGATTCCCAGCCGCAGGTGTCGGAATTGCTGATTATCTAGCAGCCTTCATCAGCAATAAAACAGATGAAACAAAACAAGATTGAACAAACACTATGCTCTCCAAAAATAACATCCACACCTACCAAACACCTAAAGACACTTTAGTGTAGAGAAGAGTCAAGAGCTGCTTCATAACAATCAACGAAATCCAAGCTCTGAAGCTGTTTATTCAGATTGTCCAAAAAAACCACGTCGGAATCACACAATATCTTTGGGGGAAAGTATTCACCACTCAGACCGCATTCTCTTCCACCAGCTTCTCCATAGAAATTCTGGAACAATCAGCAAAGATGCAGAACTATGGAGAAGTCTCCATGTTCTTCAACTGTTTCATGTTCAGAAGAGAATACCATACCACGTCATCGTGGCCAGCATGACCAAACACTTTCATAACACGTTTCTCCAATCAGAAACTACAGAAATGATCCCTGAAAGTATAGTCTTAAAATAGCCACGTAAATCTCGCAGACTCCTGTGAAGATTGAAGGAGTTTCATCCACGGTGTCTCTGGTCTTCAAGAACATGAGCTGGCTTCACGTTCCTTTGTATGTACTGCAGGATGGCCCCTCTGAGCCACTCTTGAAAGTTGAGATATACTTAAAAAAAACTGTTAAACCGATTTTATGTAAAGTGGCTTACATGTTTAGTTACTTCACAAACGCATATCAAATGCCACATTCAATAAGACTTTCTATGACAAGATTATCATTTAAATGAAAATATTCCATGAAAAAAGTATGAAATAAAATCAATTGTGATCCAGAGCTAACCTTCAAAAGAATAACACAATTTCTTATCAGGTAACACACTTGTTCACAGCAAGTTTCTGAAAGCTTGGTTAAAGTGCTATTTTATTGTTGAAAAAAATAATGGCTACAGATGTCAGAGCACACAAAGGCAGGTAGAAAAAGTGGGGAAAAACTATATAATCTGACCTGCTCACTCTGTAGAATTGTCCATTTGTAGAACCACACACGCGCTCATGCACTGATGCTGCGTAACTAGATGAGACACGACAAAAGTGGAAAATGAGTGATGCAGACACATGGACATATGTAATAGCAATGAAAATGACACAAGTACGGATAAATCAGGACATGTCAAATCAGAAATGGTTCAGGCTTTTTAATCTCATTGACTGCCACCGCTAAAAGAAGCAGTTACCAGTCTGAGTTGCAGCAAGTATCGCTAATGTATTAATGGAGATTCCCAGCCGCAGGTGTCGGAATTGCTGATTATCTAGCAGCCTTCATCAGCAATGAAACAGATGAGAGAAACAAAACAAGATTGAACAAACACTATGCTCTCTAAAAATAACATCCACACCTACCAAACACCTAAAGACACTTTAGTGTAGAGAAGAGTCAAGAGCTGCTTCATAACAATCAACGAAATCCAAGCTCTGAAGCTGTTTATTCAGATTGTCCAAAAAAACCATATCGGAATCACACAATATCTTTGGGGGAAAATATTCACCAGTCAGACCGCATTTTCTTCCACCAGCTTCTCCATAGAGATTCTGGAACAATCATCAAAGATGCAGAACTATGGAGAAGTCTCCATGTTCTTTAACTGTTTCATGTTCAGAAGAGAATACCATACCTCGTAATCATGGCCAGCATGACCAAACACTTTCATAACACGTTTCTCCAGTCAGAAACTACAGAAATGATCCCTGAAAGTATAGTCTTAAAAAAGCCACCTAAATCTCGCAGACTCCTGTGAAGATTGAAGGAGTTTCATCCACGGTGTCTCTGGTCTTCAAGAAAATGAGCTGGCTTCACGTTACTTTGTATGTACTGCAGGATGGCCCCTCTGAGCCACTCTTGAAAGTTGAGATATACTTAAAAAAAACTGTTAAACCGATTTTATGTAAAGTGGCTTACATGTTTAGTTACTTCACAAACGCATATCAAATGCCACATTCAATAAGACTTTCTACGACAAGATTATCATTTAAATGAAAATATTCCATGAAAAAAGTATGAAATAAAATCAATTGTGATCCAGAGCTAACCTTCAAAAGAATAACACAATTTCTTATCAGGTAACACACTTGTTCACAGCAAGTTTCTGAAAGCTTGGTTAAAGTGCTATTTTATTGTTGAAAAAAATAATGGCTACAGATGTCAGAGCACACAAAGGCAGGTAGAAAAAGTGGGGAAAAACTATATAATCTGACCTGCTCACTCTGTAGAATTGTCCATTTGTAGAACCACACACGCGCTCATGCACTGATGCTGCGTAACTAGATGAGACACGACAAAAGTGGAAAATGAGTGATGCAGACACGTGGACATATGTAATAGCAATGAAAATGACACAAGTACGGATAAATCAGGACATGTCAAATCATTAGAAATGGTTCAGTCTTTTTAATCTCATTGACTGCCACCGCTAAAAGAAGCAGTTACCAGTCTGAGTTGCAGCAAGTATCGCTAATGTATTAATGGAGATTCCCAGCCGCAGGTGTCGGAATTGCTGATTATCTAGCAGCCTTCATCAGCAATAAAACAGATGAGAGAAAAAAACAAGATTGAACAAACACTATGCTCTCCAAAAATAACATCCACCCCTACCAAACACCTAAAGACACTTTAGTGTAGAGAAGAGTCAAGAGCTGCTTCATAACAATCAACGAAATCCAAGCTCTGAAGCTGTTTATTCAGATTGTCCAAAAAAACCACGTCGGAATCACACAATATCTTTGGGGGAAAGTATTCACCACTCAGACCGCATTCTCTTCCACCAGCTTCTCCATAGAGATTCTGGAACAATCATCAAAGATGCAGAACTATGGATAAGTCTCCATGTCCTTCAACTGTTTCATGTTCAGAAGAGAATACCATACCTCTTCATCGTGGCCAGCATGACCAAACACTTTCATAACACGTTTCTCCAGTCAGAAACTACAGAAATGATCCCTGAAAGTATAGTCTTAAAATAGCCACCTAAATCTCGCAGACTCCTGTGAAGATTGAAGGAGTTTCATCCACGGTGTCTCTGGTCTTCAAGAACATGAGCTGGCTTCACGTTACTTTGTATGTACTGCAGGATGGCCCCTCTGAGCCACTCTTGAAAGTTGAGATATACTTAAAAAAAACTGTTAAACCGATTTTATGTAAAGTGGCTTACATGTTTATTTACTTCACAAACACATATCAAATGCCACATTCAATAAGACTTTCTACGACAAGATTATCATTTAAATGAAAATATTCCATGAAAAAAGTATGAAATAAAATCAATTGTGATCCAGAGCTAACCTTCAAAAGAATAACACAATTTCTTATCAGGTAACACACTTGTTCCCAGCAAGTTTCTGAAAGCTTGGTTAAAGTGCTATTTTATTGTTGAAAAAAATAATGGCTACAGATGTCAGAGCACACAAAGGCAGGTAGAAAAAGTGGGGAAAAACTATATAATCTGACCTGCTCACTCTGTAGAATTGTCCATTTGTAGAACCACACACGCGCTCATGCACTGATGCTGCGTAACTAGATGAGACACGACAAAAGTGGAAAATGAGTGATGCAGACACGTGGACATATGTAATAGCAATGAAAATGACACAAGTACGGATAAATCAGGACATGTCAAATCATTAGAAATGGTTCAGGCTTTTTAATCTCATTGACTGCCACCGCTAAAAGAAGCAGTTACCAGTCTGAGTTGCAGCAAGTATCGCTAATGTATTAATGGAGATTCCCAGCCGCAGGTGTCGGAATTGCTGATTATCTAGCAGCCTTCATCAGCAATGAAACAGATGAGAGAAACAAAACAAGATTGAACAAACACTATGCTCTCCAAAAATAACATCCACACCTACCAAACACCTAAAGACACTTTAGTGTAGAGAAGAGTCAAGAGCTGCTTCATAACAATCAACGAAATCCAAGCTCTGAAGCTGTTTATTCAGATTGTCCAAAAAAACCACGTCGGAATCACACAATATCTTTGGGGGAAAGTATTCACCACTCAGACCGCATTCTCTTCCACCAGCTTCTCCATAGAGATTCTGGAACAATCATCAAAGATGCAGAACTATGGATAAGTCTCCATGTCCTTCAACTGTTTCATGTTCAGAAGAGAATACCATACCTCTTCATCGTGGCCAGCATGACCAAACACTTTCATAACACGTTTCTCCAGTCAGAAACTACAGAAATGATCCCTGAAAGTATAGTCTTAAAATAGCCACCTAAATCTCGCAGACTCCTGTGAAGATTGAAGGAGTTTCATCCACGGTGTCTCTGGTCTTCAAGAACATGAGCTGGCTTCACGTTACTTTGTATGTACTGCAGGATGGCCCCTCTGAGCCACTCTTGAAAGTTGAGATATACTTAAAAAAAACTGTTAAACCGATTTTATGTAAAGTGGCTTACATGTTTATTTACTTCACAAACACATATTAAATGCCACATTCAATAAGACTTTCTACGACAAGATTATCATTTAAATGAAAATATTCCATGAAAAAAGTATGAAATAAAATCAATTGTGATCCAGAGCTAACCTTCAAAAGAATAACACAATTTCTTATCAGGTAACACACTTGTTCCCAGCAAGTTTCTGAAAGCTTGGTTAAAGTGCTATTTTATTGTTGAAAAAAATAATGGCTACAGATGTCAGAGCACACAAAGGCAGGTAGAAAAAGTGGGGAAAAACTATATAATCTGACCTGCTCACTCTGTAGAATTGTCCATTTGTAGAACCACACACGCGCTCATGCACTGATGCTGCGTAACTAGATGAGACACGACAAAAGTGGAAAATGAGTGATGCAGACACGTGGACATATGTAATAGCAATGAAAATGACACAAGTACGGATAAATCAGGACATGTCAAATCATTAGAAATGGTTCAGGCTTTTTAATCTCATTGACTGCCACCGCTAAAAGAAGCAGTTACCAGTCTGAGTTGCAGCAAGTATCGCTAATGTATTAATGGAGATTCCCAGCCGCAGGTGTCGGAATTGCTGATTATCTAGCAGCCTTCATCAGCAATGAAACAGATGAGAGAAACAAAACAAGATTGAACAAACACTATGCTCTCTAAAAATAACATCCACACCTACCAAACACCTAAAGACACTTTAGTGTAGAGAAGAGTCAAGAGCTGCTTCATAACAATCAACGAAATCCAAGCTCTGAAGCTGTTTATTCAGATTGTCCAAAAAAACCATATCGAAATCACACAATATCTTTGGGGGAAAATATTCACCAGTCAGACCGCATTTTCTTCCACCAGCTTCTCCATAGAGATTCTGGAACAATCATCAAAGATGCAGAACTATGGAGAAGTCTCCATGTTCTTTAACTGTTTCATGTTCAGAAGAGAATACCATACCTCGTCATCATGGCCAGCATGACCAAACACTTTCATAACACGTTTCTCCAGTCAGAAACTACAGAAATGATCCCTGAAAGTATAGTCTTAAAAAAGCCACCTAAATCTCGCAGACTCCTGTGAAGATTGAAGGAGTTTCATCCACGGTGTCTCTGGTCTTCAAGAAAATGAGCTGGCTTCACGTTACTTTGTATGTACTGCAGGATGGCCCCTCTGAGCCACTCTTGAAAGTTGAGATATACTTAAAAAAAACTGTTAAACCGATTTTATGTAAAGTGGCTTACATGTTTAGTTACTTCACAAACGCATATCAAATGCCACATTCAATAAGACTTTCTACGACAAGATTATCATTTAAATGAAAATATTAAATGAAAAAAGTATGAAATAAAATCAATTGTGATCCACAGCTAACCTTCAAAAGAATAACACAATTTCTTATCAGGTAACACACTTGTTCACAGCAAGTTTCTGAAAGCTTGGTTAAAGTGCTATTTTATTGTTGAAAAAAATAATGGCTACAGATGTCAGAGCACACAAAGGCAGGTAGAAAAAGGGGGGAAAAACTAGATAATCTGACCTGCTGACTCTGTAGAATTGTCCATTTGTAGAACCACACACGCGCTCATGCACTGATGCCGCGTAACTAGATGAGACACGACAAAAGTGGAAAATGAGTGATGCAGACACGTGGACATATGTAATAGCAATGAAAATGACACAAGTACGGATAAATCAAGACAAGTCAAATCATTAGAAATGGTTCAGTCTTTTTAATCTCATTGACTGCCACCGCTAAAAGAAGCAGTAACCAGTCTGAGTTGCAGCAAGTATCGCTAATGTATTAATGGAGATTCCCAGCCGCAGGTGTCGGAATTGCTGATTATCTAGCAGCCTTAATCAGCAATAAAACAGATGAAACAAAACAAGATTGAACAAACACTATGCTCTCCAAAAATAACATCCACACCTACCAAACACCTAAAGACACTTTAGTGTAGAGAAGAGTCAAGAGCTGCTTCATAACAATCAACGAAATCCAAGCTCTGAAGCTGTTTATTCAGATTGTCCAAAAAAACCACATCGGAATCACACAATATCTTTGGGGGAAAGTATTCACCACTCAGACCGCATTCTCTTCCACCAGCTTCTCCATAAAAATTCTGGAACAATCAGCAAAGATGCAGAACTATGGAGAAGTCTCCATGTTCTTCAACTGTTTCATGTTCAGAAGAGAATACCATACCTCGTCATCGTGGCCAGCATGACCAAACACTTTCATAACACGTTTCTCCAGTCAGAAACTACAGAAATGATCCCTGAAAGTATAGTCTTAAAATAGCCACGTAAATCTCGCAGACTCCTGTGAAGATTGAAGGAGTTTCATCCACGGTGTCTCTGGTCTTCAAGAACATGAGCTGGCTTCACGTTCCTTTGTATGTACTGCAGGATGGCCCCTCTGAGCCACTCTTGAAAGTTGAGATATACTTAAAAAAAACTGTTAAACCGATTTTATGTAAAGTGGCTTACATGTTTAGTTACTTCACAAACGCATATCAAATGCCACATTCAATAAGACTTTCTATGACAAGATTATCATTTAAATGAAAATATTCCATGAAAAAAGTATGAAATAAAATCAATTGTGATCCAGAGCTAACCTTCAAAAGAATAACACAATTTCTTATCAGGTAACACACTTGTTCACAGCAAGTTTCTGAAAGCTTGGTTAAAGTGCTATTTTATTGTTGAAAAAAATAATGGCTACAGATGTCAGAGCACACAAAGGCAGGTAGAAAAAGTGGGGAAAAACTATATAATCTGACCTGCTCACTCTGTAGAATTGTCCATTTGTAGAACCACACACGCGCTCATGCACTGATGCTGCGTAACTAGATGAGACACGACAAAAGTGGAAAATGAGTGATGCAGACACGTGGACATATGTAATAGCAATGAAAATGACACAAGTACGGATAAATCAGGACATGTCAAATCATTAGAAATGGTTCAGTCTTTTTAATCTCATTGACTGCCACCACTAAAAGAAGCAGTTACCAGTCTGAGTTGCAGCAAGTATCGCTAATGTATTAATGGAGATTCCCAGCCGCAGGTGTCGGAATTGCTGATTATCTAGCAGCCTTCATCAGCAATAAAACAGAGAGAAAAAAACAAGATTGAACAAACACTATGCTCTCCAAAAATAACATCCACCCCTACCAAACACCTAAAGACACTTTAGTGTAGAGAAGAGTCAAGAGCTGCTTCATAACAATCAACGAAATCCAAGCTCTGAAGCTGTTTATTCAGATTGTCCAAAAAAACCACGTCGGAATCACACAATATCTTTGGGGGAAAGTATTCACCACTCAGACCGCATTCTCTTCCACCAGCTTCTCCATAGAGATTCTGGAACAATCATCAAAGATGCAGAACTATGGAGAAGTCTCCATGTTCTTCAACTGTTTCATGTTCAGAAGAGAATACCATACCTCTTCATCGTGGCCAGCATGACCAAACACTTTCATAACACATTTCTCCAGTCAGAAACTACAGAAATGATCCCTGAAAGTATAGTCTTAAAATAGCCACCTAAATCTCGCAGACTCCTGTGAAGATTGAAGGAGTTTCATCCACGGTGTCTCTGGTCTTCAAGAACATGAGCTGGCTTCACGTTACTTTGTATGTACTGCAGGATGGCCCCTCTGAGCCACTCTTGAAAGTTGAGATATACTTAAAAAAAACTGTTAAACCGATTTTATGTAAAGTGGCTTACATGTTTATTTACTTCACAAACACATATTAAATGCCACATTCAATAAGACTTTCTACGACAAGATTATCATTTAAATGAAAATATTCCATGAAAAAAGTATGAAATAAAATCAATTGTGATCCAGAGCTAACCTTCAAAAGAATAACACAATTTCTTATCAGGTAACACACTTGTTCCCAGCAAGTTTCTGAAAGCTTGGTTAAAGTGCTCTTTTATTGTTGAAAAAAATAATGGCTACAGATGTCAGAGCACACAAAGGCAGGTAGAAAAAGTGGGGAAAAACTATATAATCTGACCTGCTCACTCTGTAGAATTGTCCATTTGTAGAACCACACACGCGCTCATGCACTGATGCTGCGTAACTAGATGAGACACGACAAAAGTGGAAAATGAGTGATGCAGACACGTGGACATATGTAATAGCAATGAAAATGACACAAGTACGGATAAATCAAGACATGTCAAATCATTAGAAATGCTTCAGTCTTTTTAATCTCATTGACTGCCACCGCTAAAAGAAGCAGTAACCAGTCTGAGTTGCAGCAAGTATCGCTAATGTATTAATGGAGATTCCCAGCCGCAGGTGTCGGAATTGCTGATTATCTAGCAGCCTTCATCAGCAATAAAACAGATGAGAGAAAAAAACAAGATTGAACAAACACTATGCTCTCCAAAAATAACATCCACCCCTACCAAACACCTAAAGACACTTTAGTGTAGAGAAGAGTCAAGAGCTGCTTCATAACAATCAACGAAATCCAAGCTCTGAAGCTGTTTATTCAGATTGTCCAAAAAAACCACATCAGAATCACACAATATCTTTGGGGGAAAGTATTCACCACTCAGACCGCATTCTCTTCCACCAGCTTCTCCATAGAGATTCTGGAACAATCATCAGAGATGCAGAACTATGGAGAAGTCTCCATGTTCTTCAACTGTTTCATGTTCAGCAGAGAATACCATACCTCTTCATCGTGGCCAGCATGACCAAACACTTTCATAACACGTTTCTCCAGTCAGAAACTACAGAAATGATCCCTGAAAGTATAGTCTTAAAATAGCCACGTAAATCTCGCAGACTCCTGTGAAGATTGAAGGAGTTTCATCCACGGTGTCTCTGGTCTTCAAGAACATGAGCTGGCTTCACGTTCCTTTGTATGTACTGCAGGATGGCCCCTCTGAGCCACTCTTGAAAGTTGAGATATACTTAAAAAAAACTGTTAAACCGATTTTATGTAAAGTGGCTTACATGTTTAGTTACTTCACAAACGCATATCAAATGCCACATTCAATAAGACTTTCTATGACAAGATTATCATTTAAATGAAAATATTCCATGAAAAAAGTATGAAATAAAATCAATTGTGATCCAGAGCTAACCTTCAAAAGAATAACACAATTTCTTATCAGGTAACACACTTGTTCACAGCAAGTTTCTGAAAGCTTGGTTAAAGTGCTATTTTATTGTTGAAAAAAATAATGGCTACAGATGTCAGAGCACACAAAGGCAGGTAGAAAAAGTGGGGAAAAACTATATAATCTGACCTGCTCACTCTGTAGAATTGTCCATTTGTAGAACCACACACGCGCTCATGCACTGATGCTGCGTAACTAGATGAGACACGACAAAAGTGGAAAATGAGTGATGCAGACACATGGACATATGTAATAGCAATGAAAATGACACAAGTACGGATAAATCAGGACATGTCAAATCAGAAATGGTTCAGTCTTTTTAATCTCATTGACTGCCACCGCTAAAAGAAGCAGTTACCAGTCTGAGTTGCAGCAAGTATCGCTAATGTATTAATGGAGATTCCCAGCCGCAGGTGTCGGAATTGCTGATTATCTAGCAGCCTTCATCAGCAATGAAACAGATGAGAGAAACAAAACAAGATTGAACAAACACTATGCTCTCTAAAAATAACATCCACACCTACCAAACACCTAAAGACACTTTAGTGTAGAGAAGAGTCAAGAGCTGCTTCATAACAATCAACGAAATCCAAGCTCTGAAGCTGTTTATTCAGATTGTCCAAAAAAACCACATCGGAATCACACAATATCTTTGGGGGAAAATATTCACCAGTCAGACCGCATTCTTTTCCACCAGCTTCTCCATAGAAATTCTGGAACAATCAGCAAAGATGCAGAACTATGGAGAAGTCTCCATGTTCTTCAACTGTTTCATGTTCAGAAGAGAATACCATACCTCGTCATCGTGGCCAGCATGACCAAACACTTTCATAACACGTTTCTCCAGTCAGAAACTACAGAAATGATCCCTGAAAGTATAGTCTTAAAATAGCCACGTAAATCTCGCAGACTCCTGTGAAGATTGAAGGAGTTTCATCCACGGTGTCTCTGGTCTTCAAGAACATGAGCTGGCTTCACGTTCCTTTGTATGTACTGCAGGATGGCCCCTCTGAGCCACTCTTGAAAGTTGAGATATACTTAAAAAAAACTGTTAAACCGATTTTATGTAAAGTGGCTTACATGTTTAGTTACTTCACAAACGCATATCAAATGCCACATTCAATAAGACTTTCTATGACAAGATTATCATTTAAATGAAAATATTCCATGAAAAAAGTATGAAATAAAATCAATTGTGATCCAGAGCTAACCTTCAAAAGAATAACACAATTTCTTATCAGGTAACACACTTGTTCACAGCAAGTTTCTGAAAGCTTGGTTAAAGTGCTATTTTATTGTTGAAAAAAATAATGGCTACAGATGTCAGAGCACACAAAGGCAGGTAGAAAAAGTGGGGAAAAACTATATAATCTGACCTGCTCACTCTGTAGAATTGTCCATTTGTAGAACCACACACGCGCTCATGCACTGATGCTGCGTAACTAGATGAGACACGACAAAAGTGGAAAATGAGTGATGCAGACACGTGGACATATGTAATAGCAATGAAAATGACACAAGTACGGATAAATCAGGACATGTCAAATCATTAGAAATGGTTCAGTCTTTTTAATCTCATTGACTGCCACCGCTAAAAGAAGCAGTTACCAGTCTGAGTTGCAGCAAGTATCGCTAATGTATTAATGGAGATTCCCAGCCGCAGGTGTCGGAATTGCTGATTATCTAGCAGCCTTCATCAGCAATAAAACAGATGAGAGAAAAAAACAAGATTGAACAAACACTATGCTCTCCAAAAATAACATCCACCCCTACCAAACACCTAAAGACACTTTAGTGTAGAGAAGAGTCAAGAGCTGCTTCATAACAATCAACGAAATCCAAGCTCTGAAGCTGTTTATTCAGATTGTCCAAAAAAACCACGTCGGAATCACACAATATCTTTGGGGGAAAGTATTCACCACTCAGACCGCATTCTCTTCCACCAGCTTCTCCATAGAGATTCTGGAACAATCATCAAAGATGCAGAACTATGGATAAGTCTCCATGTCCTTCAACTGTTTCATGTTCAGAAGAGAATACCATACCTCTTCATCGTGGCCAGCATGACCAAACACTTTCATAACACATTTCTCCAGTCAGAAACTACAGAAATGATCCCTGAAAGTATAGTCTTAAAATAGCCACCTAAATCTCGCAGACTCCTGTGAAGATTGAAGGAGTTTCATCCACGGTGTCTCTGGTCTTCAAGAAAATGAGCTGGCTTCACGTTACTTTGTATGTACTGCAGGATGGCCCCTCTGAGCCACTCTTGAAAGTTGAGATATACTTAAAAAAAACTGTTAAACCGATTTTATGTAAAGTGGCTTACATGTTTAGTTACTTCACAAACGCATATCAAATGCCACATTCAATAAGACTTTCTACGACAAGATTATCATTTAAATGAAAATATTCCATGAAAAAAGTATGAAATAAAATCAATTGTGATCCAGAGCTAACCTTCAAAAGAATAACACAATTTCTTATCAGGTAACACACTTGTTCACAGCAAGTTTCTGAAAGCTTGGTTAAAGTGCTATTTTATTGTTGAAAAAAATAATGGCTACAGATGTCAGAGCACACAAAGGCAGGTAGAAAAAGGGGGGAAAAACTAGATAATCTGACCTGCTGACTCTGTAGAATTGTCCATTTGTAGAACCACACACGCGCTCATGCACTGATGCCGCGTAACTAGATGAGACACGACAAAAGTGGAAAATGAGTGATGCAGACACGTGGACATATGTAATAGCAATGAAAATGACACAAGTACGGATAAATCAAGACAAGTCAAATCATTAGAAATGGTTCAGTCTTTTTAATCTCATTGACTGCCACCGCTAAAAGAAGCAGTAACCAGTCTGAGTTGCAGCAAGTATCGCTAATGTATTAATGGAGATTCCCAGCCGCAGGTGTCGGAATTGCTGATTATCTAGCAGCCTTCATCAGCAATAAAACAGATGAAACAAAACAAGATTGAACAAACACTATGCTCTCCAAAAATAACATCCACACCTACCAAACACCTAAAGACACTTTAGTGTAGAGAAGAGTCAAGAGCTGCTTCATAACAATCAACGAAATCCAAGCTCTGAAGCTGTTTATTCAGATTGTCCAAAAAAACCACATCGGAATCACACAATATCTTTGGGGGAAAGTATTCACCACTCAGACCGCATTCTCTTCCACCAGCTTCTCCATAGAAATTCTGGAACAATCAGCAAAGATGCAGAACTATGGAGAAGTCTCCATGTTCTTCAACTGTTTCATGTTCAGAAGAGAATACCATACCTCGTCATCGTGGCCAGCATGACCAAACACTTTCATAACACGTTTCTCCAGTCAGAAACTACAGAAATGATCCCTGAAAGTATAGTCTTAAAATAGCCACGTAAATCTCGCAGACTCCTGTGAAGATTGAAGGAGTTTCATCCACGGTGTCTCTGGTCTTCAAGAACATGAGCTGGCTTCACGTTCCTTTGTATGTACTGCAGGATGGCCCCTCTGAGCCACTCTTGAAAGTTGAGATATACTTAAAAAAAACTGTTAAACCGATTTTATGTAAAGTGGCTTACATGTTTAGTTACTTCACAAACGCATATCAAATGCCACATTCAATAAGACTTTCTATGACAAGATTATCATTTAAATGAAAATATTCCATGAAAAAAGTATGAAATAAAATCAATTGTGATCCAGAGCTAACCTTCAAAAGAATAACACAATTTCTTATCAGGTAACACACTTGTTCACAGCAAGTTTCTGAAAGCTTGGTTAAAGTGCTATTTTATTGTTGAAAAAAATAATGGCTACAGATGTCAGAGCACACAAAGGCAGGTAGAAAAAGTGGGGAAAAACTATATAATCTGACGTGCTCACTCTGTAGAATTGTCCATTTGTAGAACCACACACGCGCTCATGCACTGATGCTGCGTAACTAGATGAGACACGACAAAAGTGGAAAATGAGTGATGCAGACACATGGACATATGTAATAGCAATGAAAATGACACAAGTACGGATAAATCAGGACATGTCAAATCAGAAATGGTTCAGGCTTTTTAATCTCATTGACTGCCACCGCTAAAAGAAGCAGTTACCAGTCTGAGTTGCAGCAAGTATCGCTAATGTATTAATGGAGATTCCCAGCCGCAGGTGTCGGAATTGCTGATTATCTAGCAGCCTTCATCAGCAATAAAACAGATGAGAGAAAAAAACAAGATTGAACAAACACTATGCTCTCTAAAAATAACATCCACACCTACCAAACACCTAAAGACACTTTAGTGTAGAGAAGAGTCAAGAGCTGCTTCATAACAATCAACGAAATCCAAGCTCTGAAGCTGTTTATTCAGATTGTCCAAAAAAACCACGTCGGAATCACACAATATCTTTGGGGGAAAATATTCACCAGTCAGACCGCATTTTCTTCCACCAGCTTCTCCATAGAGATTCTGGAACAATCATCAAAGATGCAGAACTATGGAGAAGTCTCCATGTTCTTCAACTGTTTCATGTTCAGAAGAGAATACCATACCTCGTCATCGTGGCCAGCATGACCAAGCACTTTCATAACACGTTTCTCCAGTCAGAAACTACAGAAATGATCCCTGAAAGTATAGTCTTAAAATAGCCACGTAAATCTCGCAGACTCCTGTGAAGATTGAAGGAGTTTCATCCACGGTGTCTCTGGTCTTCAAGAACATGAGCTGGCTTCACGTTACTTTGTATGTACTGCAGGATGGCCCCTCTGAGCCACTCTTGAAAGTTGAGATATACTTAAAAAAAACTGTTAAACCGATTTTATGTAAAGTGGCTTACATGTTTATTTACTTCACAAACACATATTAAATGCCACATTCAATAAGACTTTCTACGACAAGATTATCATTTAAATGAAAATATTCCATGAAAAAAGTATGAAATAAAATCAATTGTGATCCAGAGCTAACCTTCAAAAGAATAACACAATTTCTTATCAGGTAACACACTTGTTCCCAGCAAGTTTCTGAAAGCTTGGTTAAAGTGCTATTTTATTGTTGAAAAAAATAATGGCTACAGATGTCAGAGCACACAAAGGCAGGTAGAAAAAGTGGGGAAAAACTAGATAATCTGACCTGCTCACTCTGTAGAATTGTCCATTTGTAGAACCACACACGCGCTCATGCACTGATGCTGCGTAACTAGATGAGACACGACAAAAGTGGAAAATGAGTGATGCAGACACGTGGACATATGTAATAGCAATGAAAATGACACAAGTACGGATAAATCAAGACATGTCAAATCATTAGAAATGGTTCAGTCTTTTTAATCTCATTGACTGCCACCGCTAAAAGAAGCAGTAACCAGTCTGAGTTGCAGCAAGTATCGCTAATGTATTAATGGAGATTCCCAGCCGCAGGTGTCGGAATTGCTGATTATCTAGCAGCCTTCATCAGCAATAAAACAGATGAGAGAAAAAAACAAGATTGAACAAACACTATGCTCTCCAAAAATAACATCCACCCCTACCAAACACCTAAAGACACTTTAGTGTAGAGAAGAGTCAAGAGCTGCTTCATAACAATCAACGAAATCCAAGCTCTGAAGCTGTTTATTCAGATTGTCCAAAAAAACCACATCAGAATCACACAATATCTTTGGGGGAAAGTATTCACCACTCAGACCGCATTCTCTTCCACCAGCTTCTCCATAGAGATTCTGGAACAATCATCAGAGATGCAGAACTATGGAGAAGTCTCCATGTTCTTCAACTGTTTCATGTTCAGCAGAGAATACCATACCTCTTCATCGTGGCCAGCATGACCAAACACTTTCATAACACGTTTCTCCAGTCAGAAACTACAGAAATGATCCCTGAAAGTATAGTCTTAAAATAGCCACGTAAATCTCGCAGACTCCTGTGAAGATTGAAGGAGTTTCATCCACGGTGTCTCTGGTCTTCAAGAACATGAGCTGGCTTCACGTTCCTTTGTATGTACTGCAGGATGGCCCCTCTGAGCCACTCTTGAAAGTTGAGATATACTTAAAAAAAACTGTTAAACCGATTTTATGTAAAGTGGCTTACATGTTTAGTTACTTCACAAACGCATATCAAATGCCACATTCAATAAGACTTTCTACGACAAGATTATCATTTAAATGAAAATATTCCATGAAAAAAGTATGAAATAAAATCAATTGTGATCCAGAGCTAACCTTCAAAAGAATAACACAATTTCTTATCAGGTAACACACTTGTTCACAGCAAGTTTCTGAAAGCTTGGTTAAAGTGCTATTTTATTGTTGAAAAAAATAATGGCTACAGATGTCAGAGCACACAAAGGCAGGTAGAAAAAGTGGGGAAAAACTATATAATCTGACCTGCTGACTCTGTAGAATTGTCCATTTGTAGAACCACACACGCGCTCATGCAGTGATGCTGCGTAACTAGATGAGACACGACAAAAGTGGAAAATGAGTGATGCAGACACGTGGACATATGTAATAGCAATGAAAATGACACAAGTACGGATAAATCAGGACATGTCAAATCATTAGAAATGGTTCAGGCTTTTTAATCTCATTGACTGCCACCGCTAAAAGAAGCAGTTACCAGTCTGAGTTGCAGCAAGTATCGCTAATGTATTAATGGAGATTCCCAGCCGCAGGTGTCGGAATTGCTGATTATCTAGCAGCCTTCATCAGCAATGAAACAGATGAGAGAAACAAAACAAGATTGAACAAACACTATGCTCTCTAAAAATAACATCCACACCTACCAAACACCTAAAGACACTTTAGTGTAGAGAAGAGTCAAGAGCTGCTTCATAACAATCAACGAAATCCAAGCTCTGAAGCTGTTTATTCAGATTGTCCAAAAAAACCATATCGAAATCACACAATATCTTTGGGGGAAAATATTCACCACTCAGACCGCATTCTCTTCCACCAGCTTCTCCATAGAAATTCTGGAACAATCAGCAAAGATGCAGAACTATGGAGAAGTCTCCATGTTCTTCAACTGTTTCATGTTCAGAAGAGAATACCATACCTCGTCATCGTGGCCAGCATGACCAAACACTTTCATAACACGTTTCTCCAGTCAGAAACTACAGAAATGATCCCTGAAAGTATAGTCTTAAAATAGCCACGTAAATCTCGCAGACTCCTGTGAAGATTGAAGGAGTTTCATCCACGGTGTCTCTGGTCTTCAAGAACATGAGCTGGCTTCACGTTCCTTTGTATGTACTGCAGGATGGCCCCTCTGAGCCACTCTTGAAAGTTGAGATATACTTAAAAAAAACTGTTAAACCGATTTTATGTAAAGTGGCTTACATGTTTAGTTACTTCACAAACGCATATCAAATGCCACATTCAATAAGACTTTCTATGACAAGATTATCATTTAAATGAAAATATTCCATGAAAAAAGTATGAAATAAAATCAATTGTGATCCAGAGCTAACCTTCAAAAGAATAACACAATTTCTTATCAGGTAACACACTTGTTCACAGCAAGTTTCTGAAAGCTTGGTTAAAGTGCTATTTTATTGTTGAAAAAAATAATGGCTACAGATGTCAGAGCACACAAAGGCAGGTAGAAAAAGTGGGGAAAAACTATATAATCTGACCTGCTCACTCTGTAGAATTGTCCATTTGTAGAACCACACACGCGCTCATGCACTGATGCTGCGTAACTAGATGAGACAAGACAAAAGTGGAAAATGAGTGATGCAGACACGTGGACATATGTAATAGCAATGAAAATGACACAAGTACGGATAAATCAGGACATGTCAAATCATTAGAAATGGTTCAGTCTTTTTAATCTCATTGACTGCCACCGCTAAAAGAAGCAGTTACCAGTCTGAGTTGCAGCAAGTATCGCTAATGTATTAATGGAGATTCCCAGCCGCAGGTGTCGGAATTGCTGATTATCTAGCAGCCTTCATCAGCAATAAAACAGATGAGAGAAAAAAACAAGATTGAACAAACACTATGCTCTCCAAAAATAACATCCACCCCTACCAAACACCTAAAGACACTTTAGTGTAGAGAAGAGTCAAGAGCTGCTTCATAACAATCAACGAAATCCAAGCTCTGAAGCTGTTTATTCAGATTGTCCAAAAAAACCACGTCGGAATCACACAATATCTTTGGGGGAAAGTATTCACCACTCAGACCGCATTCTCTTCCACCAGCTTCTCCATAGAGATTCTGGAACAATCATCAAAGATGCAGAACTATGGAGAAGTCTCCATGTTCTTCAACTGTTTCATGTTCAGAAGAGAATACCATACCTCTTCATCGTGGCCAGCATGACCAAACACTTTCATAACACATTTCTCCAGTCAGAAACTACAGAAATGATCCCTGAAAGTATAGTCTTAAAATAGCCACCTAAATCTCGCAGACTCCTGTGAAGATTGAAGGAGTTTCATCCACGGTGTCTCTGGTCTTCAAGAACATGAGCTGGCTTCACGTTACTTTGTATGTACTGCAGGATGGCCCCTCTGAGCCACTCTTGAAAGTTGAGATATACTTAAAAAAAACTGTTAAACCGATTTTATGTAAAGTGGCTTACATGTTTATTTACTTCACAAACACATATTAAATGCCACATTCAATAAGACTTTCTACGACAAGATTATCATTTAAATGAAAATATTCCATGAAAAAAGTATGAAATAAAATCAATTGTGATCCAGAGCTAACCTTCAAAAGAATAACACAATTTCTTATCAGGTAACACACTTGTTCCCAGCAAGTTTCTGAAAGCTTGGTTAAAGTGCTATTTTATTGTTGAAAAAAATAATGGCTACAGATGTCAGAGCACACAAAGGCAGGTAGAAAAAGTGGGGAAAAACTATATAATCTGACCTGCTCACTCTGTAGAATTGTCCATTTGTAGAACCACACACGCGCTCATGCACTGATGCTGCGTAACTAGATGAGACACGACAAAAGTGGAAAATGAGTGATGCAGACACGTGGACATATGTAATAGCAATGAAAATGACACAAGTACGGATAAATCAAGACATGTCAAATCATTAGAAATGGTTCAGTCTTTTTAATCTCATTGACTGCCACCGCTAAAAGAAGCAGTTACCAGTCTGAGTTGCAGCAAGTATCGCTAATGTATTAATGGAGATTCCCAGCCGCAGGTGTCGGAATTGCTGATTATCTAGCAGCCTTCATCAGCAATAAAACAGATGAGAGAAAAAAACAAGATTGAACAAACACTATGCTCTCCAAAAATAACATCCACCCCTACCAAACACCTAAAGACACTTTAGTGTAGAGAAGAGTCAAGAGCTGCTTCATAACAATCAACGAAATCCAAGCTCTGAAGCTGTTTATTCAGATTGTCCAAAAAAACCACATCAGAATCACACAATATCTTTGGGGGAAAGTATTCACCACTCAGACCGCATTCTCTTCCACCAGCTTCTCCATAGAGATTCTGGAACAATCATCAGAGATGCAGAACTATGGAGAAGTCTCCATGTTCTTCAACTGTTTCATGTTCAGCAGAGAATACCATACCTCTTCATCGTGGCCAGCATGACCAAACACTTTCATAACACGTTTCTCCAGTCAGAAACTACAGAAATGATCCCTGAAAGTATAGTCTTAAAATAGCCACGTAAATCTCGCAGACTCCTGTGAAGATTGAAGGAGTTTCATCCACGGTGTCTCTGGTCTTCAAGAACATGAGCTGGCGTCACGTTCCTTTGTATGTACTGCAGGATGGCCCCTCTGAGCCACTCTTGAAAGTTGAGATATACTTAAAAAAAACTGTTAAACCGATTTTATGTAAAGTGGCTTACATGTTTAGTTACTTCACAAACGCATATCAAATGCCACATTCAATAAGACTTTCTACGACAAGATTATCATTTAAATGAAAATATTCCATGAAAAAAGTATGAAATAAAATCAATTGTGATCCAGAGCTAACCTTCAAAAGAATAACACAATTTCTTATCAGGTAACACACTTGTTCCCAGCAAGTTTCTGAAAGCTTGGTTAAAGTGCTATTTTATTGTTGAAAAAAATAATGGCTACAGATGTCAGAGCACACAAAGGCAGGTAGAAAAAGTGGGGAAAAACTATATAATCTGACCTGCTCACTCTGTAGAATTGTCCATTTGTAGAACCACACACGCGCTCATGCACTGATGCTGCGTAACTAGATGAGACACGACAAAAGTGGAAAATGAGTGATGCAGACACGTGGACATATGTAATAGCAATGAAAATGACACAAGTACGGATAAATCAAGACATGTCAAATCATTAGAAATGGTTCAGTCTTTTTAATCTCATTGACTGCCACCGCTAAAAGAAGCAGTAACCAGTCTGAGTTGCAGCAAGTATCGCTAATGTATTAATGGAGATTCCCAGCCGCAGGTGTCGGAATTGCTGATTATCTAGCAGCCTTCATCAGCAATAAAACAGATGAGAGAAAAAAACAAGATTGAACAAACACTATGCTCTCCAAAAATAACATCCACCCCTACCAAACACCTAAAGACACTTTAGTGTAGAGAAGAGTCAAGAGCTGCTTCATAACAATCAACGAAATCCAAGCTCTGAAGCTGTTTATTCAGATTGTCCAAAAAAACCACATCAGAATCACACAATATCTTTGGGGGAAAGTATTCACCACTCAGACCGCATTCTCTTCCACCAGCTTCTCCATAGAGATTCTGGAACAATCATCAGAGATGCAGAACTATGGAGAAGTCTCCATGTTCTTCAACTGTTTCATGTTCAGCAGAGAATACCATACCTCTTCATCGTGGCCAGCATGACCAAACACTTTCATAACACGTTTCTCCAGTCAGAAACTACAGAAATGATCCCTGAAAGTATAGTCTTAAAATAGCCACGTAAATCTCGCAGACTCCTGTGAAGATTGAAGGAGTTTCATCCACGGTGTCTCTGGTCTTCAAGAACATGAGCTGGCGTCACGTTCCTTTGTATGTACTGCAGGATGGCCCCTCTGAGCCACTCTTGAAAGTTGAGATATACTTAAAAAAAACTGTTAAACCGATTTTATGTAAAGTGGCTTACATGTTTATTTACTTCACAAACACATATCAAATGCCACATTCAATAAGACTTTCTACGACAAGATTATCATTTAAATGAAAATATTCCATGAAAAAAGTATGAAATAAAATCAATTGTGATCCAGAGCTAACCTTCAAAAGAATAACACAATTTCTTATCAGGTAACACACTTGTTCACAGCAAGTTTCTGAAAGCTTGGTTAAAGTGCTATTTTATTGTTGAAAAAAATAATGGCTACAGATGTCAGAGCACACAAAGGCAGGTAGAAAAAGTGGGGAAAAACTATATAATCTGACCTGCTCACTCTGTAGAATTGTCCATTTGTAGAACCACACACGCGCTCATTCACTGATGCTGCGTAACTAGAGGAGACACGACAAAAGTGGAAAATGAGTGATGCAGACACGTGGACATATGTAATAGCAATGAAAATGACACAAGTACGGATAAATCAGGACATGTCTAATCATTAGAAATGGTTCAGTCTTTTTAATCTCATTGACTGCCACCGCTAAAAGAAGCAGTTACCAGTCTGAGTTGCAGCAAGTATCGCTAATGTATTAATGGAGATTCCCAGCCGCAGGTGTCGGAATTGCTGATTATCTAGCAGCCTTCATCAGCAATGAAACAGATGAGAGAAACAAAACAAGATTGAACAAACACTATGCTCTCTAAAAATAACATCCACACCTACCAAACACCTAAAGACACTTTAGTGTAGAGAAGAGTCAAGAGCTGCTTCATAACAATCAACGAAATCCAAGCTCTGAAGCTGTTTATTCAGATTGTCCAAAAAAACCATATCGGAATCACACAATATCTTTGGGGGAAAATATTCACCAGTCAAACCACATTCTCTTCCACCAGCTTCTCCATAGAGAATCATCAAAGATGCAGAACTATGGAGAAGTCTCCATGTTCTTCAACTGTTTCATGTTCAGCAGAGAATACCATACCTCTTCATCGTGGCCAGCATGACCAAACACTTTCATAACACGTTTCTCCAGTCAGAAACTACAGAAATGATCCCTGAAAGTATAGTCTTAAAATAGCCACGTAAATCTCGCAGACTCCTGTGAAGATTGAAGGAGTTTCATCCACGGTGTCTCTGGTCTTCAAGAACATGAGCTGGCGTCACGTTCCTTTGTATGTACTGCAGGATGGCCCCTCTGAGCCACTCTTGAAAGTTGAGATATACTTAAAAAAAACTGTTAAACCGATTTTATGTAAAGTGGCTTACATGTTTAGTTACTTCACAAACGCATATCAAATGCCACATTCAATAAGACTTTCTACGACAAGATTATCATTTAAATGAAAATATTCCATGAAAAAAGTATGAAATAAAATCAATTGTGATCCAGAGCTAACCTTCAAAAGAATAACACAATTTCTTATCAGGTAACACACTTGTTCCCAGCAAGTTTCTGAAAGCTTGGTTAAAGTGCTATTTTATTGTTGAAAAAAATAATGGCTACAGATGTCAGAGCACACAAAGGCAGGTAGAAAAAGTGGGGAAAAACTATATAATCTGACCTGCTCACTCTGTAGAATTGTCCATTTGTAGAACCACACACGCGCTCATGCACTGATGCTGCGTAACTAGATGAGACACGACAAAAGTGGAAAATGAGTGATGCAGACACGTGGACATATGTAATAGCAATGAAAATGACACAAGTACGGATAAATCAAGACATGTCAAATCATTAGAAATGGTTCAGTCTTTTTAATCTCATTGACTGCCACCGCTAAAAGAAGCAGTAACCAGTCTGAGTTGCAGCAAGTATCGCTAATGTATTAATGGAGATTCCCAGCCGCAGGTGTCGGAATTGCTGATTATCTAGCAGCCTTCATCAGCAATAAAACAGATGAGAGAAAAAAACAAGATTGAACAAACACTATGCTCTCCAAAAATAACATCCACCCCTACCAAACACCTAAAGACACTTTAGTGTAGAGAAGAGTCAAGAGCTGCTTCATAACAATCAACGAAATCCAAGCTCTGAAGCTGTTTATTCAGATTGTCCAAAAAAAACACATCAGAATCACACAATATCTTTGGGGGAAAGTATTCACCACTCAGACCGCATTCTCTTCCACCAGCTTCTCCATAGAGATTCTGGAACAATCATCAGAGATGCAGAACTATGGAGAAGTCTCCATGTTCTTCAACTGTTTCATGTTCAGCAGAGAATACCATACCTCTTCATCGTGGCCAGCATGACCAAACACTTTCATAACACGTTTCTCCAGTCAGAAACTACAGAAATGATCCCTGAAAGTATAGTCTTAAAATAGCCACGTAAATCTCGCAGACTCCTGTGAAGATTGAAGGAGTTTCATCCACGGTGTCTCTGGTCTTCAAGAACATGAGCTGGCGTCACGTTCCTTTGTATGTACTGCAGGATGGCCCCTCTGAGCCACTCTTGAAAGTTGAGATATACTTAAAAAAAACTGTTAAACCGATTTTATGTAAAGTGGCTTACATGTTTATTTACTTCACAAACACATATCAAATGCCACATTCAATAAGACTTTCTACGACAAGATTATCATTTAAATGAAAATATTCCATGAAAAAAGTATGAAATAAAATCAATTGTGATCCAGAGCTAACCTTCAAAAGAATAACACAATTTCTTATCAGGTAACACACTTGTTCACAGCAAGTTTCTGAAAGCTTGGTTAAAGTGCTATTTTATTGTTGAAAAAAATAATGGCTACAGATGTCAGAGCACACAAAGGCAGGTAGAAAAAGTGGGGAAAAACTATATAATCTGACCTGCTCACTCTGTAGAATTGTCCATTTGTAGAACCACACACGCGCTCATTCACTGATGCTGCGTAACTAGAGGAGACACGACAAAAGTGGAAAATGAGTGATGCAGACACGTGGACATATGTAATAGCAATGAAAATGACACAAGTACGGATAAATCAGGACATGTCTAATCATTAGAAATGGTTCAGTCTTTTTAATCTCATTGACTGCCACCGCTAAAAGAAGCAGTTACCAGTCTGAGTTGCAGCAAGTATCGCTAATGTATTAATGGAGATTCCCAGCCGCAGGTGTCGGAATTGCTGATTATCTAGCAGCCTTCATCAGCAATGAAACAGATGAGAGAAACAAAACAAGATTGAACAAACACTATGCTCTCTAAAAATAACATCCACACCTACCAAACACCTAAAGACACTTTAGTGTAGAGAAGAGTCAAGAGCTGCTTCATAACAATCAACGAAATCCAAGCTCTGAAGCTGTTTATTCAGATTGTCCAAAAAAACCATATCGGAATCACACAATATCTTTGGGGGAAAATATTCACCAGTCAAACCACATTCTCTTCCACCAGCTTCTCCATAGAGAATCATCAAAGATGCAGAACTATGGAGAAGTCTCCATGTTCTTCAACTGTTTCATGTTCAGCAGAGAATACCATACCTCTTCATCGTGGCCAGCATGACCAAACACTTTCATAACACGTTTCTCCAGTCAGAAACTACAGAAATGATCCCTGAAAGTATAGTCTTAAAATAGCCACGTAAATCTCGCAGACTCCTGTGAAGATTGAAGGAGTTTCATCCACGGTGTCTCTGGTCTTCAAGAACATGAGCTGGCTTCACGTTCCTTTGTATGTACTGCAGGATGGCCCCTCTGAGCCACTCTTGAAAGTTGAGATATACTTAAAAAAAACTGTTAAACCGATTTTATGTAAAGTGGCTTACATGTTTAGTTACTTCACAAACGCATATCAAATGCCACATTCAATAAGACTTTCTACGACAAGATTATCATTTAAATGAAAATATTCCATGAAAAAAGTATGAAATAAAATCAATTGTGATCCAGAGCTAACCTTCAAAAGAATAACACAATTTCTTATCAGGTAACACACTTGTTCACAGCAAATTTCTGAAAGCTTGGTTAAAGTGCTATTTTATTGTTGAAAAAAATAATGGCTACAGATGTCAGAGCACACAAAGGCAGGTAGAAAAAGTGGGGAAAAACTATATAATCTGACCTGCTCACTCTGTAGAATTGTCCATTTGTAGAACCACACACGCGCTCATGCAGTGATGCTGCGTAACTAGATGAGACACGACAAAAGTGGAAAATGAGTGATGCAGACACGTGGACATATGTAATAGCAATGAAAATGACACAAGTACGGATAAATCAGGACATGTCAAATCATTAGAAATGGTTCAGGCTTTTTAATCTCATTGACTGCCACCGCTAAAAGAAGCAGTTACCAGTCTGAGTTGCAGCAAGTATCGCTAATGTATTAATGGAGATTCCCAGCCGCAGGTGTCGGAATTGCTGATTATCTAGCAGCCTTCATCAGCAATGAAACAGATGAGAGAAACAAAACAAGATTGAACAAACACTATGCTCTCTAAAAATAACATCCACACCTACCAAACACCTAAAGACACTTTAGTGTAGAGAAGAGTCAAGAGCTGCTTCATAACAATCAACGAAATCCAAGCTCTGAAGCTGTTTATTCAGATTGTCCAAAAAAACCATATCAGAATCACACAATATCTTTGGGGGAAAATATTCACCAGTCAAACCGCATTCTCTTCCACCAGCTTCTCCATAGAGATTCTGGAACAATCATCAAAGATGCAGAACTATGGAGAAGTCTCCATGTTCTTCAACTGTTTCATGTTCAGCAGAGAATACCATACCTCTTCATCGTGGCCAGCATGACCAAACACTTTCATAACACGTTTCTCCAGTCAGAAACTACAGAAATGATCCCTGAAAGTATAGTCTTAAAATAGCCACGTAAATCTCGCAGACTCCTGTGAAGATTGAAGGAGTTTCATCCACGGTGTCTCTGGTCTTCAAGAACATGAGCTGGCGTCACGTTCCTTTGTATGTACTGCAGGATGGCCCCTCTGAGCCACTCTTGAAAGTTGAGATATACTTAAAAAAAACTGTTAAACCGATTTTATGTAAAGTGGCTTACATGTTTAGTTACTTCACAAACGCATATCAAATGCCACATTCAATAAGACTTTCTACGACAAGATTATCATTTAAATGAAAATATTCCATGAAAAAAGTATGAAATAAAATCAATTGTGATCCAGAGCTAACCTTCAAAAGAATAACACAATTTCTTATCAGGTAACACACTTGTTCCCAGCAAGTTTCTGAAAGCTTGGTTAAAGTGCTATTTTATTGTTGAAAAAAATAATGGCTACAGATGTCAGAGCACACAAAGGCAGGTAGAAAAAGTGGGGAAAAACTATATAATCTGACCTGCTCACTCTGTAGAATTGTCCATTTGTAGAACCACACACGCGCTCATGCACTGATGCTGCGTAACTAGATGAGACACGACAAAAGTGGAAAATGAGTGATGCAGACACGTGGACATATGTAATAGCAATGAAAATGACACAAGTACGGATAAATCAAGACATGTCAAATCATTAGAAATGGTTCAGTCTTTTTAATCTCATTGACTGCCACCGCTAAAAGAAGCAGTAACCAGTCTGAGTTGCAGCAAGTATCGCTAATGTATTAATGGAGATTCCCAGCCGCAGGTGTCGGAATTGCTGATTATCTAGCAGCCTTCATCAGCAATAAAACAGATGAGAGAAAAAAACAAGATTGAACAAACACTATGCTCTCCAAAAATAACATCCACCCCTACCAAACACCTAAAGACACTTTAGTGTAGAGAAGAGTCAAGAGCTGCTTCATAACAATCAACGAAATCCAAGCTCTGAAGCTGTTTATTCAGATTGTCCAAAAAAACCACATCAGAATCACACAATATCTTTGGGGGAAAGTATTCACCACTCAGACCGCATTCTCTTCCACCAGCTTCTCCATAGAGATTCTGGAACAATCATCAGAGATGCAGAACTATGGAGAAGTCTCCATGTTCTTCAACTGTTTCATGTTCAGCAGAGAATACCATACCTCTTCATCGTGGCCAGCATGACCAAACACTTTCATAACACGTTTCTCCAGTCAGAAACTACAGAAATGATCCCTGAAAGTATAGTCTTAAAATAGCCACGTAAATCTCGCAGACTCCTGTGAAGATTGAAGGAGTTTCATCCACGGTGTCTCTGGTCTTCAAGAACATGAGCTGGCGTCACGTTCCTTTGTATGTACTGCAGGATGGCCCCTCTGAGCCACTCTTGAAAGTTGAGATATACTTAAAAAAAACTGTTAAACCGATTTTATGTAAAGTGGCTTACATGTTTATTTACTTCACAAACACATATCAAATGCCACATTCAATAAGACTTTCTACGACAAGATTATCATTTAAATGAAAATATTCCATGAAAAAAGTATGAAATAAAATCAATTGTGATCCAGAGCTAACCTTCAAAAGAATAACACAATTTCTTATCAGGTAACACACTTGTTCACAGCAAGTTTCTGAAAGCTTGGTTAAAGTGCTATTTTATTGTTGAAAAAAATAATGGCTACAGATGTCAGAGCACACAAAGGCAGGTAGAAAAAGTGGGGAAAAACTATATAATCTGACCTGCTCACTCTGTAGAATTGTCCATTTGTAGAACCACACACGCGCTCATTCACTGATGCTGCGTAACTAGAGGAGACACGACAAAAGTGGAAAATGAGTGATGCAGACACGTGGACATATGTAATAGCAATGAAAATGACACAAGTACGGATAAATCAGGACATGTCTAATCATTAGAAATGGTTCAGTCTTTTTAATCTCATTGACTGCCACCGCTAAAAGAAGCAGTTACCAGTCTGAGTTGCAGCAAGTATCGCTAATGTATTAATGGAGATTCCCAGCCGCAGGTGTCGGAATTGCTGATTATCTAGCAGCCTTCATCAGCAATGAAACAGATGAGAGAAACAAAACAAGATTGAACAAACACTATGCTCTCTAAAAATAACATCCACACCTACCAAACACCTAAAGACACTTTAGTGTAGAGAAGAGTCAAGAGCTGCTTCATAACAATCAACGAAATCCAAGCTCTGAAGCTGTTTATTCAGATTGTCCAAAAAAACCATATCGGAATCACACAATATCTTTGGGGGAAAATATTCACCAGTCAAACCACATTCTCTTCCACCAGCTTCTCCATAGAGAATCATCAAAGATGCAGAACTATGGAGAAGTCTCCATGTTCTTCAACTGTTTCATGTTCAGCAGAGAATACCATACCTCTTCATCGTGGCCAGCATGACCAAACACTTTCATAACACGTTTCTCCAGTCAGAAACTACAGAAATGATCCCTGAAAGTATAGTCTTAAAATAGCCACGTAAATCTCGCAGACTCCTGTGAAGATTGAAGGAGTTTCATCCACGGTGTCTCTGGTCTTCAAGAACATGAGCTGGCTTCACGTTCCTTTGTATGTACTGCAGGATGGCCCCTCTGAGCCACTCTTGAAAGTTGAGATATACTTAAAAAAAACTGTTAAACCGATTTTATGTAAAGTGGCTTACATGTTTAGTTACTTCACAAACGCATATCAAATGCCACATTCAATAAGACTTTCTACGACAAGATTATCATTTAAATGAAAATATTCCATGAAAAAAGTATGAAATAAAATCAATTGTGATCCAGAGCTAACCTTCAAAAGAATAACACAATTTCTTATCAGGTAACACACTTGTTCACAGCAAATTTCTGAAAGCTTGGTTAAAGTGCTATTTTATTGTTGAAAAAAATAATGGCTACAGATGTCAGAGCACACAAAGGCAGGTAGAAAAAGTGGGGAAAAACTATATAATCTGACCTGCTCACTCTGTAGAATTGTCCATTTGTAGAACCACACACGCGCTCATGCAGTGATGCTGCGTAACTAGATGAGACACGACAAAAGTGGAAAATGAGTGATGCAGACACGTGGACATATGTAATAGCAATGAAAATGACACAAGTACGGATAAATCAGGACATGTCAAATCATTAGAAATGGTTCAGGCTTTTTAATCTCATTGACTGCCACCGCTAAAAGAAGCAGTTACCAGTCTGAGTTGCAGCAAGTATCGCTAATGTATTAATGGAGATTCCCAGCCGCAGGTGTCGGAATTGCTGATTATCTAGCAGCCTTCATCAGCAATGAAACAGATGAGAGAAACAAAACAAGATTGAACAAACACTATGCTCTCTAAAAATAACATCCACACCTACCAAACACCTAAAGACACTTTAGTGTAGAGAAGAGTCAAGAGCTGCTTCATAACAATCAACGAAATCCAAGCTCTGAAGCTGTTTATTCAGATTGTCCAAAAAAACCATATCAGAATCACACAATATCTTTGGGGGAAAATATTCACCAGTCAAACCGCATTCTCTTCCACCAGCTTCTCCATAGAGATTCTGGAACAATCATCAAAGATGCAGAACTATGGAGAAGTCTCCATGTTCTTCAACTGTTTCATGTTCAGCAGAGAATACCATACCTCTTCATCGTGGCCAGCATGACCAAACACTTTCATAACACGTTTCTCCAGTCAGAAACTACAGAAATGATCCCTGAAAGTATAGTCTTAAAATAGCCACGTAAATCTCGCAGACTCCTGTGAAGATTGAAGGAGTTTCATCCACGGTGTCTCTGGTCTTCAAGAACATGAACTGGCTTCACGTTCCTTTGTATGTACTGCAGGATGGCCCCTCTGAGCCACTCTTGAAAGTTGAGATATACTTAAAAAAAACTGTTAAACCGATTTTATGTAAAGTGGCTTACATGTTTAGTTACTTCACAAACGCATATCAAATGCCACATTCAATAAGACTTTCTACGACAAGATTATCATTTAAATGAAAATATTCCATGAAAAAAGTATGAAATAAAATCAATTGTGATCCAGAGCTAACCTTCAAAAGAATAACACAATTTCTTATCAGGTAACACACTTGTTCACAGCAAGTTTCTGAAAGCTTGGTTAAAGTGCTATTTTATTGTTGAAAAAAATAATGGCTACAGATGTCAGAGCACACAAAGGCAGGTAGAAAAAGTGGGGAAAAACTATATAATCTGACCTGCTCACTCTGTAGAATTGTCCATTTGTAGAACCACACACGCGCTCATGCAGTGATGCTGCGTAACTAGATGAGACACGACAAAAGTGGAAAATGAGTGATGCAGACACGTGGACATATGTAATAGCAATGAAAATGACACAAGTACGGATAAATCAGGACATGTCAAATCATTAGAAATGGTTCAGGCTTTTTAATCTCATTGACTGCCACCGCTAAAAGAAGCAGTTACCAGTCTGAGTTGCAGCAAGTATCGCTAATGTATTAATGGAGATTCCCAGCCGCAGGTGTCGGAATTGCTGATTATCTAGCAGCCTTCATCAGCAATGAAACAGATGAGAGAAACAAAACAAGATTGAACAAACACTATGCTCTCTAAAAATAACATCCACACCTACCAAACACCTAAAGACACTTTAGTGTAGAGAAGAGTCAAGAGCTGCTTCATAACAATCAACGAAATCCAAGCTCTGAAGCTGTTTATTCAGATTGTCCAAAAAAACCATATCGGAATCACACAATATCTTTGGGGGAAAATATTCACCAGTCAGACCGCATTCTCTTCCACCAGCTTCTCCATAGAGATTCTGGAACAATCATCAAAGATGCAGAACTATGGAGAAGTCTCCATGTTCTTCAACTGTTTCATGTTCAGCAGAGAATACCATACCTCTTCATCGTGGCCAGCATGACCAAACACTTTCATAACACGTTTCTCCAGTCAGAAACTACAGAAATGATCCCTGAAAATATAGTCTTAAAATAGCCATGTAAATCTCGCAAACTCCTGTGAAGATTGAAGGAGTTTCATCCACGGTGTCTCTGGTCTTCAAGAACATGAGCTGGCTTCACGTTCCTTTGTATGTACTGCAGGATGGCCCCTCTGAGCCACTCTTGAAAGTTGAGATATACTTAAAAAAAACTGTTAAACCGATTTTATGTAAAGTGGCTTACATGTTTATTTACTTCACAAACACATATCAAATGCCACATTCAATAAGACTTTCTACGACAAGATTATCATTTAAATGAAAATATTCCATGAAAAAAGTATGAAATAAAATCAATTGTGATCCAGAGCTAACCTTCAAAAGAATAACACAATTTCTTATCAGGTAACACACTTGTTCACAGCAAGTTTCTGAAAGCTTGGTTAAAGTGCTATTTTATTGTTGAAAAAAATAATGGCTACAGATGTCAGAGCACACAAAGGCAGGTAGAAAAAGTGGGGAAAAACTATATAATCTGACCTGCTCACTCTGTAGAATTGTCCATTTGTAGAACCACACACGCGCTCATTCACTGATGCTGCGTAACTAGATGAGACACGACAAAAGTGGAAAATGAGTGATGCAGACACGTGGACATATGTAATAGCAATGAAAATGACACAAGTACGGATAAATCAGGACATGTCTAATCATTAGAAATGGTTCAGTCTTTTTAATCTCATTGACTGCCACCGCTAAAAGAAGCAGTTACCAGTCTGAGTTGCAGCAAGTATCGCTAATGTATTAATGGAGATTCCCAGCCGCAGGTGTCGGAATTGCTGATTATCTAGCAGCCTTCATCAGCAATAAAACAGAGAGAAAAAAACAAGATTGAACAAACACTATGCTCTCTAAAAATAACATCCACACCTACCAAACACCTAAAGACACTTTAGTGTAGAGAAGAGTCAAGAGCTGCTTCATAACAATCAACGAAATCCAAGCTCTGAAGCTGTTTATTCAGATTGTCCAAAAAAACCATATCGGAATCACACAATATCTTTGGGGGAAAATATTCACCAGTCAGACCGCATTCTCTTCCACCAGCTTCTCCATAGAGATTCTGAAACAATCATCAGAGATGCAGAACTATGGAGAAGTCTCCATGTTCTTCAACTGTTTCATGTTCAGCAGAGAATACCATACCTCTTCATCGTGGCCAGCATGACCAAACACTTTCATAACACGTTTCTCCAGTCAGAAACTACAGAAATGATCCCTGAAAGTATAGTCTTAAAATAGCCACGTAAATCTCGCAGACTCCTGTGAAGATTGAAGGAGTTTCATCCACGGTGTCTCTGGTCTTCAAGAACATGAGCTGGCGTCACGTTCCTTTGTATGTACTGCAGGATGGCCCCTCTGAGCCACTCTTGAAAGTTGAGATATACTTAAAAAAAACTGTTAAACCGATTTTATGTAAAGTGGCTTACATGTTTATTTACTTCACAAACACATATCAAATGCCACATTCAATAAGACTTTCTACGACAAGATTATCATTTAAATGAAAATATTCCATGAAAAAAGTATGAAATAAAATCAATTGTGATCCAGAGCTAACCTTCAAAAGAATAACACAATTTCTTATCAGGTAACACACTTGTTCACAGCAAGTTTCTGAAAGCTTGGTTAAAGTGCTATTTTATTGTTGAAAAAAATAATGGCTACAGATGTCAGAGCACACAAAGGCAGGTAGAAAAAGTGGGGAAAAACTATATAATCTGACCTGCTCACTCTGTAGAATTGTCCATTTGTAGAACCACACACGCGCTCATGCAGTGATGCTGCGTAACTAGATGAGACACGACAAAAGTGGAAAATGAGTGATGCAGACACGTGGACATATGTAATAGCAATGAAAATGACACAAGTACGGATAAATCAGGACATGTCAAATCATTAGAAATGGTTCAGGCTTTTCAATCTCATTGACTGCCACCGCTAAAAGAAGCAGTTACCAGTCTGAGTTGCAGCAAGTATCGCTAATGTATTAATGGAGATTCCCAGCCGCAGGTGTCGGAATTGCTGATTATCTAGCAGCCTTCATCAGCAATGAAACAGATGAGAGAAACAAAACAAGATTGAACAAACACTATGCTCTCTAAAAATAACATCCACACCTACCAAACACCTAAAGACACTTTAGTGTAGAGAAGAGTCAAGAGCTGCTTCATAACAATCAACGAAATCCAAGCTCTGAAGCTGTTTATTCAGATTGTCCAAAAAAACCATATCGGAATCACACAATATCTTTGGGGGAAAATATTCACCAGTCAGACCGCATTCTCTTCCACCAGCTTCTCCATAGAGATTCTGGAACAATCATCAAAGATGCAGAACTATGGAGAAGTCTCCATGTTCTTCAACTGTTTCATGTTCAGCAGAGAATACCATACCTCTTCATCGTGGCCAGCATGACCAAACACTTTCATAACACGTTTCTCCAGTCAGAAACTACAGAAATGATCCCTGAAAGTATAGTCTTAAAATAGCCACGTAAATCTCGCAGACTCCTGTGAAGATTGAAGGAGTTCCATCCACGGTGTCTCTGGTCTTCAAGAACATGAGCTGGCTTCACCTTCCTTTGTATGTACTGCAGGATGGCCCCTCTGAGCCACTCTTGAAAGTTGAGATATACTTAAAAAAAACTGTTAAACCGATTTTATGTAAAGTGGCTTACATGTTTATTTACTTCACAAACACATATCAAATGCCACATTCAATAAGACTTTCTACGACAAGATTATCATTTAAATGAAAATATTCCATGAAAAAAGTATGAAATAAAATCAATTGTGATCCAGAGCTAACCTTCAAAAGAATAACACAATTTCTTATCAGGTAACACACTTGTTCACAGCAAGTTTCTGAAAGCTTGGTTAAAGTGCTATTTTATTGTTGAAAAAAATAATGGCTACAGATGTCAGAGCACACAAAGGCAGGTAGAAAAAGTGGGGAAAAACTATATAATCTGACCTGCTCACTCTGTAGAATTGTCCATTTGTAGAACCACACACGCGCTCATGCACTGATGCTGCGTAACTAGATGAGACACGACAAAAGTGGAAAATGAGTGATGCAGACACGTGGACATATGTAATAGCAATGAAAATGACACAAGTACGGATAAATCAGGACATGTCAAATCATTAGAAATGGTTCAGGCTTTTTAATCTCATTGACTGCCACCGCTAAAAAAAGCAGTTACCAGTCTGAGTTGCAGCAAGTATCGCTAATGTATTAATGGAGATTCCCAGCCGCAGGTGTCGGAATTGCTGATTATCTAGCAGCCGTCATCAGCAATGAAACAGATGAGAGAAAAAAACAAGATTGAACAAACACTATGCTATCCAAAAATAACATCCACCCCTACCAAACACCTAAAGACACTTTAGTGTAGAGAAGAGTCAAGAGCTGCTTCATAACAATCAACGAAATCCAAGCTCTGAAGCTGTTTATTCAGATTGTCCAAAAAAACCACATCGGAATCACACAATATCTTTGGGGGAAAGTATTCACCACTCAGACCGCATTCTCTTCCACCAGCTTCTCCATAGAGATTCTGGAACAATCATCAAAGATGCAGAACTATGGAGAAGTCTCCATGTTCTTCAACTGTTTCATGTTCAGAAGAGAATACCATACCTCGTCATCGTGGCCAGCATGACCAAACACTTTCATAACACGTTTCTCCAGTCAGAAACTACAGAAATGATCCCTGAAAGTATAGTCTTAAAATAGCCACGTAAATCTCGCAGACTCCTGTGAAGATTGAAGGAGTTTCATCCACGGTGTCTCTGGTCTTCAAGAACATGAGCTGGCTTCACGGTCCTTTGTATGTACTGCAGGATGGCCCCTCTGAGCCACTCTTGAAAGTTGAGATATACTTAAAAAAAACTGTTAAACCGATTTTATGTAAAGTGGCTTACATGTTTAGTTACTTCACAAACGCATATCAAATGCCACATTCAATAAGACTTTCTACGACAAGATTATCATTTAAATGAAAATATTCCATGAAAAAAGTATGAAATAAAATCAATTGTGATCCAGAGCTAACCTTCAAAAGAATAACACAATTTCTTATCAGGTAACACACTTGTTCACAGCAAGTTTCTGAAAGCTTGGTTAAAGTGCTATTTTATTGTTGAAAAAAATAATGGCTACAGATGTCAGAGCACACAAAGGCAGGTAGAAAAAGTGGGGAAAAACTATATAATCTGACCTGCTCACTCTATAGAATTGTCCATTTGTAGAACCACACACGCGCTCATGCACTGATGCTGCGTAACTAGATGAGACACGACAAAAGTGGAAAATGAGTGATGCAGACACGTGGACATATGTAATAGCAATGAAAATGACACAAGTACGGATAAATCAAGACATGTCAAATCATTAGAAATGGTTCAGTCTTTTTAATCTCATTGACTGCCACCGCTAAAAGAAGCAGTAACCAGTCTGAGTTGCAGCAAGTATCGCTAATGTATTAATGGAGATTCCCAGCCGCAGGTGTCGGAATTGCTGATTATCTAGCAGCCTTCATCAGCAATGAAACAGATGAGAGAAACAAAACAAGATTGAACAAACACTATGCTCTCTAAAAATAACATCCACACCTACCAAACACCTAAAGACACTTTAGTGTAGAGAAGAGTCAAGAGCTGCTTCATAACAATCAACGAAATCCAAGCTCTGAAGCTGTTTATTCAGATTGTCCAAAAAAACCACATCGGAATCACACAATATCTTTGGGGGAAAGTATTCACCACTCAGACCGCATTCTCTTCCACCAGCTTCTCCATAGAGATTCTGGAACAATCATCAAAGATGCAGAACTATGGAGAAGTCTCCATGTTCTTCGACTGTTTCATGTTCAGAAGAGAATACCATACCTCTTCATCGTGGCCAGCATGACCAAACACTTTCATAACACATTTCTCCAGTCAGAAACTACAGAAATGATCCCTGAAAGTATAGTCTTAAAATAGCCACCTAAATCTCGCAGACTCCTGTGAAGATTGAAGGAGTTTCATCCACGGTGTCTCTGGTCTTCAAGAACATGAGCTGGCTTCACGTTACTTTGTATGTACTGCAGGATGGCCCCTCTGAGCCACTCTTGAAAGTTGAGATATACTTAAAAAAAACTGTTAAACCGATTTTATGTAAAGTGGCTTACATGTTTATTTACTTCACAAACACATATCAAATGCCACATTCAATAAGACTTTCTACGACAAGATTATCATTTAAATGAAAATATTCCATGAAAAAAGTATGAAATAAAATCAATTGTGATCCAGAGCTAACCTTCAAAAGAATAACACAATTTCTTATCAGGTAACACACTTGTTCCCAGCAAGTTTCTGAAAGCTTGGTTAAAGTGCTATTTTATTGTTGAAAAAAATAATGGCTACAGATGTCAGAGCACACAAAGGCAGGTAGAAAAAGTGGGGAAAAACTATATAATCTGACCTGCTCACTCTGTAGAATTGTCCATTTGTAGAACCACACACGCGCTCATGCACTGATGCTGCGTAACTAGATGAGACACGACAAAAGTGGAAAATGAGTGATGCAGACACGTGGACATATGTAATAGCAATGAAAATGACACAAGTACGGATAAATCAAGACATGTCAAATCATTAGAAATGGTTCAGTCTTTTTAATCTCATTGACTGCCACCGCTAAAAGAAGCAGTAACCAGTCTGAGTTGCAGCAAGTATCGCTAATGTATTAATGGAGATTCCCAGCCGCAGGTGTCGGAATTGCTGATTATCTAGCAGCCTTCATCAGCAATAAAACAGAGAGAAAAAAACAAGATTGAACAAACACTATGCTCTCCAAAAATAACATCCACCCCTACCAAACACCTAAAGACACTTTAGTGTAGAGAAGAGTCAAGAGCTGCTTCATAACAATCAACGAAATCCAAGCTCTGAAGCTGTTTATTCAGATTGTCCAAAAAAACCACATCGGAATCACAAAATATCTTTGGGGGAAAGTATTCACCACTCAGACCACGTTCTCTTCCACCAGCTTCTCCATAGAGAATCTGGAACAATCATCAAAGATGCAGAACCATGGAGAAGTCTCCATGTTCTTCAACTGTTTCATGTTCAGAAGAGAATACCATACCTCGTCATCGTGGCCAGCATGACCAAACACTTTCATAACACGTTTCTCCAGTCAGAAACTACAGAAATGATCCCTGAAAGTATAGTCTTAAAATAGCCACGTAAATCTCGCAGACTCCTGTGAAGATTGAAGGAGTTTCATCCACGGTGTCTCTGGTCTTCAAGAACATGAGCTGGCTTCACGTTCCTTTGTATGTACTGCAGGATGGCCCCTCTGAGCCACTCTTGAAAGTTGAGATATACTTAAAAAAAACTGTTAAACCGATTTTATGTAAAGTGGCTTACATGTTTAGTTACTTCACAAACGCATATCAAATGCCACATTCAATAAGACTTTCTACGACAAGATTATCATTTAAATGAAAATATTCCATGAAAAAAGTATGAAATAAAATCAATTGTGATCCAGAGCTAACCTTCAAAAGAATAACACAATTTCTTATCAGGTAACACACTTGTTCACAGCAAGTTTCTGAAAGCTTGGTTAAAGTGCTATTTTATTGTTGAAAAAAATAATGGCTACAGATGTCAGAGCACACAAAGGCAGGTAGAAAAAGTGGGGAAAAACTATATAATCTGACCTGCTCACTCTGTAGAATTGTCCATTTGTAGAACCACACACGCGCTCATGCACTGATGCTGCGTAACTAGATGAGACACGACAAAAGTGGAAAATGAGTGATGCAGACACGTGGACATATGTAATAGCAATGAAAATGACACAAGTACGGATAAATCAAGACAAGTCAAATCATTAGAAATGGTTCAGTCTTTTTAATCTCATTGACTGCCACCGCTAAAAGAAGCAGTAACCAGTCTGAGTTGCAGCAAGTATCGCTAATGTATTAATGGAGATTCCCAGCCGCAGGTGTCGGAATTGCTGATTATCTAGCAGCCTTCATCAGCAATAAAACAGATGAAACAAAACAAGATTGAACAAACACTATGCTCTCTAAAAATAACATCCACACCTACCAAACACCTAAAGACACTTTAGTGTAGAGAAGAGTCAAGAGCTGCTTCATAACAATCAACGAAATCCAAGCTCTGAAGCTGTTTATTCAGATTGTCCAAAAAAACCACATCGGAATCACACAATATCTTTGGGGGAAAGTATTCACCACTCAGACCGCATTCTCTTCCACCAGCTTCTCCATAGAGATTCTGGAACAATCATCAAAGATGCAGAACTATGGAGAAGTCTCCATGTTCTTCAACTGTTTCATGTTCAGAAGAGAATACCATACCTCGTCATCGTGGCCAGCATGACCAAACACTTTCATAACACTTTTCTCCAGTCAGAAACTACAGAAACGATCCCTGAAAGTATAGTCTTAAAATAGCCACCTAAATCTCGCAGACTCCTGTGAAGATTGAAGGAGTTTCATCCACGGTGTCTCTGGTCTTCAAGAAAATGAGCTGGCTTCACGTTCCTTTGTATGTACTGCAGGATGGCCCCTCTGAGCCACTCTTGAAAGTTGAGATATACTTAAAAAAAACTGTTAAACCGATTTTATGTAAAGTGGCTTACATGTTTAGTTACTTCACAAACGCATATCAAATGCCACATTCAATAAGACTTTCTACGACAAGATTATCATTTAAATGAAAATATTCCATGAAAAAAGTATGAAATAAAATCAATTGTGATCCAGAGCTAACCTTCAAAAGAATAACACAATTTCTTATCAGGTAACACACTTGTTCACAGCAAGTTTCTGAAAGCTTGGTTAAAGTGCTATTTTATTGTTGAAAAAAATAATGGCTACAGATGTCAGAGCACAGAAAGGCAGGTAGAAAAAGTGGGGAAAAACTATATAATCTGACCTGCTCACTCTGTAGAATTGTCCATTTGTAGAACCACACACGCGCTCATGCACTGATGCTGCGTAACTAGATGAGACACGACAAAAGTGGAAAATGAGTGATGCAGACACGTGGACATATGTAATAGCAATGAAAATGACACAAGTACGGATAAATCAGGACATGTCAAATCATTAGAAATGGTTCAGGCTTTTTAATCTCATTGACTGCCACCGCTAAAAAAAGCAGTTACCTGTCTGAGTTGCAGCAAGTATCGCTAATGTATTAATGGAGATTCCCAGCCGCAGGTGTCGGAATTGCTGATTATCTAGCAGCCTTCATCAGCAATGAAACAGATGAGAGAAACAAAACAAGATTGAACAAACACTATGCTCTCTAAAAATAACATCCACACCTAACAAACACCTAAAGACACTTTAGTGTAGAAAAGAGTCAAGAGCTGCTTCATAACAATCAACGAAATCCAAGCTCTGAAGCTGTTTATTCAGATTGTCCAAAAAAACCATATCGGAATCACACAATATTTTTGGGGGAAAATATTCACCAGTCAGACCGCATTCTCTTCCACCAGCTTCTCCATAGAGATTCTGGAACAATCATCAAAGATGCAGAACTATGGAGAAGTCTCCATGTTCTTCAACTGTTTCATGTTCAGCAGAGAATACCATACCTCTTCATCGTGACCAGCATGACCAAACACTTTCATAACACGTTTCTCCAGTCAGAAACTACAGAAATGATCCCTGAAAGTATAGTCTTAAAATAGCCACCTAAATCTCGCAGACTCCTGTGAAGATTGAAGGAGTTTCATCCACGGTGTCTCTGGTCTTCAAGAACATGAGCTGGCTTCACGTTACTTTGTATGTACTGCAGGATGGCCCCTCTGAGCCACTCTTGAAAGTTGAGATATACTTAAAAAAAACTGTTAAACCGATTTTATGTAAAGTGGCTTACATGTTTATTTACTTCACAAACACATATCAAATGCCACATTCAATAAGACTTTCTACGACAAGATTATCATTTAAATGAAAATATTCCATGAAAAAAGTATGAAATAAAATCAATTGTGATCCAGAGCTAACCTTCAAAAGAATAACACAATTTCTTATCAGGTAACACACTTGTTCACAGCAAGTTTCTGAAAGCTTGGTTAAAGTGCTATTTTATTGTTGAAAAAAATAATGGCTACAGATGTCAGAGCACACAAAGGCAGGTAGAAAAAGTGGGGAAAAACTATATAATCTGACCTGCTCACTCTGTAGAATTGTCCATTTGTAGAACCACACACGCGCTCATTCACTGATGCTGCGTAACTAGAGGAGACACGACAAAAGTGGAAAATGAGTGATGCAGACACGTGGACATATGTAATAGCAATGAAAATGACACAAGTACGGATAAATCAGGACATGTCTAATCATTAGAAATGGTTCAGTCTTTTTAATCTCATTGACTGCCACCGCTAAAAGAAGCAGTTACCAGTCTGAGTTGCAGCAAGTATCGCTAATGTATTAATGGAGATTCCCAGCCGCAGGTGTCGGAATTGCTGATTATCTAGCAGCCTTCATCAGCAATGAAACAGATGAGAGAAAAAAACAAGATTGAACAAACACTATGCTCTCCAAAAATAACATCCACCCCTACCAAACACCTAAAGACACTTTAGTGTAGAGAAGAGTCAAGAGCTGCTTCATAACAATCAACGAAATCCAAGCTCTGAAGCTGTTTATTCAGATTGTCCAAAAAAACCACATCGGAATCACACAACATCTTTGGGGGAAAGCATTCACCACTCAGACCGCATTCTCTTCCACCAGCTTCTCCATAGAGATTCTGGAACAATCATCAAAGATGCAGAACTATGGAGAAGTCTCCATGTTTTTCAACTGTTTCATGTTCAGAAGAGAATACCATACCTCTTCATCATGGCTAGCATGACCAAACACTTTCATAACACATTTCTCCAGTCAGAAACTACAGAAATGATCCCTGAAAGTATAGTCTTAAAATAGCCACGTAAATCTCACAGACTCCTGTGAAGATTGAAGGAGTTCCATCCACGGTGTCTCTGGTCTTCAAGAACATGAGCTGGCTTCACGTTCCTTTGTATGTACTGCAGGATGGCCCCTCTGAGCCACTCTTGAAAGTTGAGATATACTTAAAAAAAACTGTTAAACCGATTTTATGTAAAGTGGCTTACATGTTTAGTTACTTCACAAACGCATATCAAATGCCACATTCAATAAGACTTTCTACGACAAGATTATCATTTAAATGAAAATATTCCATGAAAAAAGTATGAAATAAAATCAATTGTGATCCAGAGCTAACCTTCAAAAGAATAACACAATTTCTTATCAGGTAACACACTTGTTCACAGCAAGTTTCTGAAAGCTTGGTTAAAGTGCTATTTTATTGTTGAAAAAAATAATGGCTACAGATGTCAGAGCACACAAAGGCAGGTAGAAAAAGGGGGGAAAAACTAGATAATCTGACCTGCTCACTCTGTAGAATTGTCCATTTGTAGAACCACACACGCGCTCATGCACTTATGCTGCGTAACTAGATGAGACACGACAAAAGTGGAAAATGAGTGATGCAGACACGTGGACATATGTAATAGCAATGAAAATGACACAAGTACGGATAAATCAGGACATGTCAAATCATTAGAAATGGTTCAGTCTTTTTAATCTCATTGACTGCCACCGCTAAAAGAAGCAGTTACCAGTCTGAGTTGCAGCAAGTATCGCTAATGTATTAATGGAGATTCCCAGCCGCAGGTGTCGGAATTGCTGATTATCTAGCAGCCTTCATCAGCAATGAAACAGATGAGAGAAACAAAACAAGATTGAACAAACACTATGCTCTCTAAAAATAACATCCACACCTACCAAACACCTAAAGACACTTTAGTGTAGAGAAGAGTCAAGAGCTGCTTCATAACAATCAACGAAATCCAAGCTCTGAAGCTGTTTATTCAGATTGTCCAAAAAAACCACATCGGAATCACACAACATCTTTGGGGGAAAGCATTCACCACTCAGACCGCATTCTCTTCCACCAGCTTCTCCATAGAGATTCTGGAACAATCATCAAAGATGCAGAACTATGGAGAAGTCTCCATGTTCTTCAACTGTTTCATGTTCAGAAGAGAATACCATACCTCTTCATCGTGGCCAGCATGACCAAACACTTTCATAACACATTTCTCCAGTCAGAAACTACAGAAAAGATCCCTGAAAGTATAGTCTTAAAATAGCCACCTAAATCTCGCAGACTCCTGTGAAGATTGAAGGAGTTTCATCCACGGTGTCTCTGGTCTTCAAGAACATGAGCTGGCTTCACGTTACTTTGTATGTACTGCAGGATGGCCCCTCTGAGCCACTCTTGAAAGTTGAGATATACTTAAAAAAAACTGTTAAACCGATTTTACGTAAAGTGGCTTACATGTTTAGTTACTTCACAAACGCATATCAAATGCCACATTCAATAAGACTTTCTACGACAAGATTATCATTTAAATGAAAATATTCCATGAAAAAAGTATGAAATAAAATCAATTGTGATCCAGAGCTAACCTTCAAAAGAATAACACAATTTCTTATCAGGTAACACACTTGTTCACAGCAAGTTTCTGAAAGCTTGGTTAAAGTGCTATTTTATTGTTGAAAAAAATAATGGCTACAGATGTCAGAGCACACAAAGGCAGGTAGAAAAAGTGGGGAAAAACTATATAATCTGACCTGCTCACTCTGTAGAATTGTCCATTTGTAGAACCACACACGCGCTCATGCACTGATGCTGCGTAACTAGATGAGACACGACAAAAGTGGAAAATGAGTGATGCAGACACGTGGACATATGTAATAGCAATGAAAATGACACAAGTACGGATAAATCAGGACATGTCAAATCATTAGAAATGGTTCAGTCTTTTTAATCTCATTGACTGCCACCGCTAAAAGAAGCAGTTACCAGTCTGAGTTGCAGCAAGTATCGCTAATGTATTAATGGAGATTCCCAGCCGCAGGTGTCGGAATTGCTGATTATCTAGCAGCCTTCATCAGCAATGAAACAGATGAGAGAAACAAAACAAGATTGAACAAACACTATGCTCTCTAAAAATAACATCCACACCTACCAAACACCTAAAGACACTTTAGTGTAGAGAAGAGTCAAGAGCTGCTTCATAACAATCAACGAAATCCAAGCTCTGAAGCTGTTTATTCAGATTGTCCAAAAAAACCATATCGGAATCACACAATATCTTTGGGGGAAAATATTCACCAGTCAGACCGCATTCTCTTCCACCAGCTTCTCCATAGAGATTCTGGAACAATCATCAAAGATGCAGAACTATGGAGAAGTCTCCATGTTCTTCAACTGTTTCATGTTCAGCAGAGAATACCATACCTCTTCATCGTGACCAGCATGACCAAACACTTTCATAACACGTTTCTCCAGTCAGAAACTACAGAAATGATCCCTGAAAGTATAGTCTTAAAATAGCCACGTAAATCTCACAGACTCCTGTGAAGATTGAAGGAGTTTCATCCACGGTGTCTCTGGTCTTCAAGAACATGAGCTGGCTTCACGTTCCTTTGTATGTACTGCAGGATGGCCCCTCTGAGCCACTCTTGAAAGTTGAGATATACTTAAAAAAAACTGTTAAACCGATTTTATGTAAAGTGGCTTACATGTTTATTTACTTCACAAACACATATCAAATGCCACATTCAATAAGACTTTCTACGACAAGATTATCATTTAAATGAAAATATTCCATGAAAAAAGTATGAAATAAAATCAATTGTGATCCAGAGCTAACCTTCAAAAGAATAACACAATTTCTTATCAGGTAACACACTTGTTCACAGCAAGTTTCTGAAAGCTTGGTTAAAGTGCTATTTTATTGTTGAAAAAAATAATGGCTACAGATGTCAGAGCACACAAAGGCAGGTAGAAAAAGGGGGGAAAAACTAGATAATCTGACCTGCTCACTCTGTAGAATTGTCCATTTGTAGAACCACACACGCGCTCATGCACTGATGCTGCGTAACTAGATGAGACACGACAAAAGTGGAAAATGAGTGATGCAGACACGTGGACATATGTAATAGCAATGAAAATGACACAAGTACGGATAAATCAGGACATGTCAAATCAGAAATGGTTCAGGCTTTTTAATCTCATTGACTGCCACCGCTAAAAGAAGCAGTTACCAGTCTGAGTTGCAGCAAGTATCGCTAATGTATTAATGGAGATTCCCAGCCGCAGGTGTCGGAATTGCTGATTATCTAGCAGCCTTCATCAGCAATGAAACAGATGAGAGAAACAAAACAAGATTGAACAAACACTATGCTCTCTAAAAATAACATCCACACCTACCAAACACCTAAAGACACTTTAGTGTAGAGAAGAGTCAAGAGCTGCTTCATAACAATCAACGAAATCCAAGCTCTGAAGCTGTTTATTCAGATTGTCCAAAAAAACCATATCGGAATCACACAATATCTTTGGGGGAAAATATTCACCAGTCAAACCACATTCTCTTCCACCAGCTTCTCCATAGAGAATCATCAAAGATGCAGAACTATGGAGAAGTCTCCATGTTCTTCAACTGTTTCATGTTCAGCAGAGAATACCATACCTCTTCATCGTGGCCAGCATGACCAAACACTTTCATAACACGTTTCTCCAGTCAGAAACTACAGAAATGATCCCTGAAAGTATAGTCTTAAAATAGCCACGTAAATCTCGCAGACTCCTGTGAAGATTGAAGGAGTTTCATCCACGGTGTCTCTGGTCTTCAAGAACATGAGCTGGCTTCACGTTCCTTTGTATGTACTGCAGGATGGCCCCTCTGAGCCACTCTTGAAAGTTGAGATATACTTAAAAAAAACTGTTAAACCGATTTTATGTAAAGTGGCTTACATGTTTAGTTACTTCACAAACGCATATCAAATGCCACATTCAATAAGACTTTCTACGACAAGATTATCATTTAAATGAAAATATTCCATGAAAAAAGTATGAAATAAAATCAATTGTGATCCAGAGCTAACCTTCAAAAGAATAACACAATTTCTTATCAGGTAACACACTTGTTCACAGCAAATTTCTGAAAGCTTGGTTAAAGTGCTATTTTATTGTTGAAAAAAATAATGGCTACAGATGTCAGAGCACACAAAGGCAGGTAGAAAAAGTGGGGAAAAACTATATAATCTGACCTGCTCACTCTGTAGAATTGTCCATTTGTAGAACCACACACGCGCTCATGCAGTGATGCTGCGTAACTAGATGAGACACGACAAAAGTGGAAAATGAGTGATGCAGACACGTGGACATATGTAATAGCAATGAAAATGACACAAGTACGGATAAATCAGGACATGTCAAATCATTAGAAATGGTTCAGGCTTTTTAATCTCATTGACTGCCACCGCTAAAAGAAGCAGTTACCAGTCTGAGTTGCAGCAAGTATCGCTAATGTATTAATGGAGATTCCCAGCCGCAGGTGTCGGAATTGCTGATTATCTAGCAGCCTTCATCAGCAATGAAACAGATGAGAGAAACAAAACAAGATTGAACAAACACTATGCTCTCTAAAAATAACATCCACACCTACCAAACACCTAAAGACACTTTAGTGTAGAGAAGAGTCAAGAGCTGCTTCATAACAATCAACGAAATCCAAGCTCTGAAGCTGTTTATTCAGATTGTCCAAAAAAACCATATCAGAATCACACAATATCTTTGGGGGAAAATATTCACCAGTCAAACCGCATTCTCTTCCACCAGCTTCTCCATAGAGATTCTGGAACAATCATCAAAGATGCAGAACTATGGAGAAGTCTCCATGTTCTTCAACTGTTTCATGTTCAGCAGAGAATACCATACCTCTTCATCGTGGCCAGCATGACCAAACACTTTCATAACACGTTTCTCCAGTCAGAAACTACAGAAATGATCCCTGAAAGTATAGTCTTAAAATAGCCACGTAAATCTCGCAGACTCCTGTGAAGATTGAAGGAGTTTCATCCACGGTGTCTCTGGTCTTCAAGAACATGAGCTGGCGTCACGTTCCTTTGTATGTACTGCAGGATGGCCCCTCTGAGCCACTCTTGAAAGTTGAGATATACTTAAAAAAAACTGTTAAACCGATTTTATGTAAAGTGGCTTACATGTTTAGTTACTTCACAAACGCATATCAAATGCCACATTCAATAAGACTTTCTACGACAAGATTATCATTTAAATGAAAATATTCCATGAAAAAAGTATGAAATAAAATCAATTGTGATCCAGAGCTAACCTTCAAAAGAATAACACAATTTCTTATCAGGTAACACACTTGTTCCCAGCAAGTTTCTGAAAGCTTGGTTAAAGTGCTATTTTATTGTTGAAAAAAATAATGGCTACAGATGTCAGAGCACACAAAGGCAGGTAGAAAAAGTGGGGAAAAACTATATAATCTGACCTGCTCACTCTGTAGAATTGTCCATTTGTAGAACCACACACGCGCTCATGCACTGATGCTGCGTAACTAGATGAGACACGACAAAAGTGGAAAATGAGTGATGCAGATACGTGGATATATGTAATAGCAATGAAAATGACACAAGTACGGATAAATCAAGACATGTCAAATCATTAGAAATGGTTCAGTCTTTTTAATCTCATTGACTGCCACCGCTAAAAGAAGCAGTAACCAGTCTGAGTTGCAGCAAGTATCGCTAATGTATTAATGGAGATTCCCAGCCGCAGGTGTCGGAATTGCTGATTATCTAGCAGCCTTCATCAGCAATGAAACAGATGAGAGAAACAAAACAAGATTGAACAAACACTATGCTCTCTAAAAATAACATCCACACCCACCAAACACCTAAAGACACTTTAGTGTAGAGAAGAGTCAAGAGCTGCTTCATAACAATCAACAAAATCCAAGCTCTGAAGCTGTTTATTCAGATTGTCCAAAAAAACCACATCGGAATCACACAATATCTTTGGGGGAAAGTATTCACCACTCAGACCGCATTCTCTTCTACCAGCTTCTCCATAGAGATTCTGGAACAATCATCAAAGATGCAGAACTATGGAGAAGTCTCCATGTTTTTCAACTGTTTCATGTTCAGAAGAGAATACCATACCTCGTCATCGTGGCCAGCATGACCAAACACTTTCATAACACGTTTCTCCAGTCAGAAACTACAGAAATGATCCCTGAAAGTATAGTCTTAAAATAGCCACCTAAATCTCGCAGACTCCTGTGAAGATTGAAGGAGTTTCATCCACGGTGTCTCTGGTCTTCAAGAAAATGAGCTGGCTTCACGTTACTTTGTATGTACTGCAGGATGGCCCCTCTGAGCCACTCTTGAAAGTTGAGATATACTTAAAAAAAAACTGTTAAACCGATTTTATGTAAAGTGGCTTACATGTTTATTTACTTCACAAACGCATATCAAATGCCACATTCAATAAGACTTTCTACGACAAGATTATCATTTAAATGAAAATATTCCATGAAAAAAGTATGAAATAAAATCAATTGTGATCCAGAGCTAACCTTCAAAAGAATAACACAATTTCTTATCAGGTAACACACTTGTTCACAGCAAGTTTCTGAAAGCTTGGTTAAAGTGCTATTTTATTGTTGAAAAAAATAATGGCTACAGATGTCAGAGCACACAAAGGCAGGTAGAAAAAGTGGGGAAAAACTATATAATCTGACCTGCTCACTCTGTAGAATTGTCCATTTGTAGAACCACACACGCGCTCATGCACTGATGCTGCGTAACTAGATGAGACACGACAAAAGTGGAAAATGAGTGATGCAGACACGTGGACATATGTAATAGCAATGAAAATGACACAAGTACGGATAAATCAAGACATGTCAAATCATTAGAAATGGTTCAGTCTTTTTAATCTCATTGACTGCCACCGCTAAAAGAAGCAGTAACCAGTCTGAGTTGCAGCAAGTATCGCTAATGTATTAATGGAGATTCCCAGCCGCAGGTGTCGGAATTGCTGATTATCTAGCAGCCTTCATCAGCAATAAAACAGATGAGAGAAAAAAACAAGATTGAACAAACACTATGCTCTCCAAAAATAACATCCACCCCTACCAAACACCTAAAGACACTTTAGTGTAGAGAAGAGTCAAGAGCTGCTTCATAACAATCAACGAAATCCAAGCTCTGAAGCTGTTTATTCAGATTGTCCAAAAAAACCACATCGGAATCACACAATATCTTTGGGGGAAAGTATTCACCACTCAGACCGCATTCTCTTCCACCAGCTTCTCCATAGAGATTCTGGAACAATCATCAAAGATGCAGAACTATGGAGAAGTCTCCATGTTTTTCAACTGTTTCATGTTCAGAAGAGAATACCATACCTCGTCATCGTGGCCAGCATGACCAAACAGTTTCATAACACGTTTCTCCAGTCAGAAACTACAGAAATGATCCCTGAAAGTATAGTCTTAAAATAGCCACCTAAATCTCGCAGACTCCTGTGAAGATTGAAGGAGTTTCATCCACGGTGTCTCTGGTCTTCAAGAAAATGAGCTAGCTTCACGTTACTTTGTATGTACTGCAGGATGGCCCCTCTGAGCCACTCTTGAAAGTTGAGATATACTTAAAAAAAACTGTTAAACCGATTTTATGTAAAGTGGCTTACATGTTTATTTACTTCACAAACGCATATCAAATGCCACATTCAATAAGACTTTCTACGACAAGATTATCATTTAGATGAAAATATTCCATGAAAAAAGTATGAAATAAAATCAATTGTGATCCAGAGCTAACCTTCAAAAGAATAACACAATTTCTTATCAGGTAACACACTTGTTCACAGCAAGTTTCTGAAAGCTTGGTTAAAGTGCTATTTTATTGTTGAAAAAAATAATGGCTACAGATGTCAGAGCACACAAAGGCAGGTAGAAAAAGTGGGGAAAAACTATATAATCTGACCTGCTCACTCTGTAGAATTGTCCATTTGTAGAACCACACACGCGCTCATGCACTGATGCTGCGTAACTAGATGAGACACGACAAAAGTGGAAAATGAGTGATGCAGACACGTGGACATATGTAATAGCAATGAAAATGACACAAGTACGGATAAATCAAGACATGTCAAATCATTAGAAATGGTTCAGTCTTTTTAATCTCATTGACTGCCACCGCTAAAAGAAGCAGTAACCAGTCTGAGTTGCAGCAAGTATCGCTAATGTATTAATGGAGATTCCCAGCCGCAGGTGTCGGAATTGCTGATTATCTAGCAGCCTTCATCAGCAATAAAACAGATGAGAGAAAAAAACAAGATTGAACAAACACTATGCTCTCCAAAAATAACATCCACCCCTACCAAACACCTAAAGACACTTTAGTGTAGAGAAGAGTCAAGAGCTGCTTCATAACAATCAACGAAATCCAAGCTCTGAAGCTGTTTATTCAGATTGTCCAAAAAAACCACATCGGAATCATACAATATCTTTGGGGGAAAGTATTCACCACTCAGACCGCATTCTCTTCCACCAGCTTCTCCATAGAGATTCTGGAACAATCAGCAAAGATGCAGAACTATGGAGAAGTCTCCATGTTCTTCAACTGTTTCATGTTCAGAAAAGAATACCATACCGCGTCATCGTGGCCAGCATGACCAAACACTTTCATAACACGTTTCTCCAGTCAGAAACTACAGAAATGATCCCTGAAAGTATAGTCTTAAAATAGCCACCTAAATCTCGCAGACTCCTGTGAAGATTGAAGGAGTTTCATCCACGGTGTCTCTGGTCTTCAAGAACATGAGCTGGCTTCACGTTCCTTTGTATGTACTGCAGGATGGCCCCTCTGAGCCACTCTTGAAAGTTGAGATATACTTAAAAAAAACTGTTAAACCGATTTTATGTAAAGTGGCTTACATGTTTAGTTACTTCACAAACGCATATCAAATGCCACATTCAATAAGACTTTCTACGACAAGATTATCATTTAAATGAAAATATTCCATGAAAAAAGTATGAAATAAAATCAATTGTGATCCAGAGCTAACCTTCAAAAGAATAACACAATTTCTTATCAGGTAACACACTTGTTCACAGCAAGTTTCTGAAAGCTTGGTTAAAGTGCTATTTTATTGTTGAAAAAAATAATGGCTACAGATGTCAGAGCACACAAAGGCAGGTAGAAAAAGTGGGGAAAAACTATATAATCTGACCTGCTCACTCTGTAGAATTGTCCATTTGTAGAACCACACACGCGCTCATGCACTGATGCTGCGTAACTAGATGAGACACGACAAAAGTGGAAAATGAGTGATGCAGACACGTGGACATATGTAATAGCAATGAAAATGACACAAGTACGGATAAATCAGGACATGTCAAATCATTAGAAATGGTTCAGTCTTTTTAATCTCATTGACTGCCACCGCTAAAAGAAGCAGTTACCAGTCTGAGTTGCAGCAAGTATCGCTAATGTATTAATGGAGATTCCCAGCCGCAGGTGTCGGAATTGCTGATTATCTAGCAGCCTTCATCAGCAATAAAACAGATGAGAGAAAAAAACAACATTGAACAAACACTATGCTCTCCAAAAATAACATCCACACCTACCAAACACCTAAAGACACTTTAGTGTAGAGAGAAGTCAAGAGCTGCTTCTTAACAATCAACGAAATCCAAGCTCTGAAGCTGTTTATTCAGATTGTCTAAAAAAACCACATCGGAATCACACAATATCTTTGGGGGAAAGTATTCACCACTCAGACCGCATTCTCTTCCACCAGCTTCTCCATAGAGATTCTGGAACAATCAGCAAAGATGCAGAACTATGGAGAAGTCTCCATGTTCTTCAACTGTTTCATGTTCAGAAGAGAATACCATACCTCTTCATCGTGGCCAGCATGACCAAACACTTTCATAACATGTTTCTCCAGTCAGAAACTACAGAAATGATCCCTGAAAGTATAGTCTTAAAATAGCCACCTAAATCTCGCAGACTCCTGTGAAGATTGAAGGAGTTTCATCCACGGTGTCTCTGGTCTTCAAGAACATGAGCTGGCTTCACGTTACTTTGTATGTACTGCAGGATGGCCCCTCTGAGCCACTCTTGAAAGTTGAGATATACTTAAAAAAAACTGTTAAACCGATTTTATGTAAAGTGGCTTACATGTTTATTTACTTCACAAACACATATCAAATGCCACATTCAATAAGACTTTCTACGACAAGATTATCATTTAAATGAAAATATTCCATGAAAAAAGTATGAAATAAAATCAATTGTGATCCAGAGCTAACCTTCAAAAGAATAACACAATTTCTTATCAGGTAACACACTTGTTCACAGCAAGTTTCTGAAAGCTTGGTTAAAGTGCTATTTTATTGTTGAAAAAAATAATGGCTACAGATGTCAGAGCACACAAAGGCAGGTAGAAAAAGTGGGGAAAAACTATATAATCTGACCTGCTCACTCTGTAGAATTGTCCATTTGTAGAACCACACACGCGCTCATGCACTGATGCTGCGTAACTAGATGAGACACGACAAAAGTGGAAAATGAGTGATGCAGACACGTGGACATATGTAATAGCAATGAAAATGACACAAGTACGGATAAATCAGGACATGTCAAATCATTAGAAATGGTTCAGTCTTTTTAATCTCATTGACTGCCAACACGCTAAAAGAAGCAGTTACCAGTCTGAGTTGCAGCAAGTATCGCTAATGTATTAATGGAGATTCCCAGCCGCAGGTGTCGGAATTGCTGATTATCTAGCAGCCTTCATCAGCAATAAAACAGATGAGAGAAAAAAACAAGATTGAACAAACACTATGCTCTCCAAAAATAACATCCACACCTACCAAACACCTAAAGACACTTTAGTGTAGAGAGAAGTCAAGAGCTGCTTCATAACAATCAACGAAATCCAAGCTCTGAAGCTGTTTATTCAGATTGTCCAAAAAAACCACATCGGAATCACACAATATCTTTGGGGGAAAGTATTCACCACTCAGACCGCATTCTCTTCCACCAGCTTCTCCATAGAGATTCTGGAACAATCAGCAAAGATGCAGAACTATGGAGAAGTCTCCATGTTCTTCAACTGTTTCATGTTCAGAAGAGAATACCATACCTCTTCATCGTGGCTAGCATGACCAAACACTTTCATAACATGTTTCTCCAGTCAGAAACTACAGAAATGATCCCTGAAAGTATAGTCTTAAAATAGCCACCTAAATCTCGCAGACTCCTGTGAAGATTGAAGGAGTTTCATCCACGGTGCCTCTGGTCTTCAAGAACATGAGCTGGCTTCACGTTACTTTGTATGTACTGCAGGATGGCCCCTCTGAGCCACTCTTGAAAGTTGAGATATACTTAAAAAAAACTGTTAAACCGATTTTATGTAAAGTGGCTTACATGTTTATTTACTTCACAAACACATATCAAATGCCACATTCAATAAGACTTTCTACGACAAGATTATCATTTAAATGAAAATATTCCATGAAAAAAGTATGAAATAAAATCAATTGTGATCCAGAGCTAACCTTCAAAAGAATAACACAATTTCTTATCAGGTAACACACTTGTTCACAGCAAGTTTCTGAAAGCTTGGTTAAAGTGCTATTTTATTGTTGAAAAAAATAATGGCTACAGATGTCAGAGCACACAAAGGCAGGTAGAAAAAGGGGGGAAAAACTAGATAATCTGACCTGCTCACTCTGTAGAATTGTCCATTTGTAGAACCACACACGCGCTCATGCACTGATGCTGCGTAACTAGATGAGACACGACAAAAGTGGAAAATGAGTGATGCAGACACGTGGACATATGTAATAGCAATGAAAATGACACAAGTACGGATAAATCAGAACATGTCAAATCAGAAATGGTTCAGGCTTTTTAATCTCATTGACTGCCACCGCTAAAAGAAGCAGTTACCAGTCTGAGTTGCAGCAAGTATCGCTAATGTATTAATGGAGATTCCCAGCCGCAGGTGTCGGAATTGCTGATTATCTAGCAGCCTTCATCAGCAATGAAACAGATGAGAGAAACAAAACAAGATTGAACAAACACTATGCTCTCTAAAAATAACATCCACACCCACCAAACACCTAAAGACACTTTAGTGTAGAGAAGAGTCAAGAGCTGCTTCATAACAATCAACGAAATCCAAGCTCTGAAGCTGTTTATTCAGATTGTCCAAAAAAACCATATCGGAATCACACAATATCTTTGGGGGAAAATATTCACCACTCAGACCGCATTCTCTTCCACCAGCTTCTCCATAGAGATTCTGGAACAATCATCAAAGATGCAGAACTATGGAGAAGTCTCCATGTTCTTCAACTGTTTCATGTTCAGAAGAGAATACCATACCTCGTCATCGTGGCCAGCATGACCAAACACTTTCATAACACGTTTCTCCAGTCAGAAACTACAGAAATGATCCCTGGAAGTATAGTCTTAAAATAGCCACCTAAATCTCGCAGACTCCTGTGAAGATTGAAGGAGTTTCATCCACGGTGTCTCTGGTCTTCAAGAACATGAGCTGGCTTCACGTTACTTTGTATGTACTGCAGGATGGCCCCTCTGAGCCACTCTTGAAAGTTGAGATATACTTAAAAAAAACTGTTAAACCGATTTTATGTAAAGTGGCTTACATGTTTATTTACTTCACAAACACATATCAAATGCCACATTCAATAAGACTTTCTACGACAAGATTATCATTTAAATGAAAATATTCCATGAAAAAAGTATGAAATAAAATCAATTGTGATCCAGAGCTAACCTTCAAAAGAATAACACAATTTCTTATCAGGTAACACACTTGTTCACAGCAAGTTTCTGAAAGCTTGGTTAAAGTGCTATTTTATTGTTGAAAAAAATAATGGCTACAGATGTCAGAGCACACAAAGGCAGGTAGAAAAAGGGGGGAAAAACTAGATAATCTGACCTGCTGACTCTGTAGAATTGTCCATTTGTAGAACCACACACGCGCTCATGCACTGATGCTGCGTAACTAGATGAGACACGACAAAAGTGGAAAATGAGTGATGCAGACATGTGGACATATGTAATAGCAATGAAAATGACACAAGTACGGATAAATCAGGACATGTCAAATCAGAAATGGTTCAGGCTTTTTAATCTCATTGACTGCCACCGCTAAAAGAAGCAGTTACCAGTCTGAGTTGCAGCAAGTATCGCTAATGTATTAATGGAGATTCCCAGCCGCAGGTGTCGGAATTGCTGATTATCTAGCAGCCTTCATCAGCAATGAAACAGATGAGAGAAACAAAACAAGATTGAACAAACACTATGCTCTCTAAAAATAACATCCACACCCACCAAACACCTAAAGACACTTTAGTGTAGAGAAGAGTCAAGAGCTGCTTCATAACAATCAACGAAATCCAAGCTCTGAAGCTGTTTATTCAGATTGTCCAAAAAAACCATATCGGAATCACACAATATCTTTGGGGGAAAATATTCACCACTCAGACCGCATTCTCTTCCACCAGCTTCTCCATAGAGATTCTGGAACAATCATCAAAGATGCAGAACTATGGAGAAGTCTCCATGTTCTTCAACTGTTTCATGTTCAGCAGAGAATACCATACCTCTTCATCGTGGCCAGCATGACCAAACACTTTCATAACACGTTTCTCCAGTCAGAAACTACAGAAATGATCCCTGAAAGTATAGTCTTAAAATAGCCACCTAAATCTCGCAGACTCCTGTGAAGATTGAAGGAGTTTCATCCACGGTGTCTCTGGTCTTCAAGAACATGAGCTGGCTTCACGTTCCTTTGTATGTACTGCAGGATGGCCCCTCTGAGCCACTCTTGAAAGTTGAGATATACTTAAAAAAAACTGTTAAACCGATTTTATGTAAAGTGGCTTACATGTTTATTTACTTCACAAACACATATCAAATGCCACATTCAATAAGACTTTCTACGACAAGATTATCATTTAAATGAAAATATTCCATGAAAAAAGTATGAAATAAAATCAATTGTGATCCAGAGCTAACCTTCAAAAGAATAACACAATTTCTTATCAGGTAACACACTTGTTCACAGCAAGTTTCTGAAAGCTTGGTTAAAGTGCTATTTTATTGTTGAAAAAAATAATGGCTACAGATGTCAGAGCACACAAAGGCAGGTAGAAAAAGTGGGGAAAAACTATATAATCTGACCTGCTCACTCTGTAGAATTGTCCATTTGTAGAACCACACACGCGCTCATGCACTGATGCTGCGTAACTACATGAGACACGACAAAAGTGGAAAATGAGTGATGCAGACACGTGGACATATGTAATAGCAATGAAAATGACACAAGTACGGATAAATCAAGACATGTCAAATCATTAGAAATGGTTCAGTCTTTTTAATCTCATTGACTGCCACCGCTAAAAGAAGCAGTAACCAGTCTGAGTTGCAGCAAGTATCGCTAATGTATTAATGGAGATTCCCAGCCGCAGGTGTCGGAATTGCTGATTATCTAGCAGCCTTCATCAGCAATAAAACAGATGAGAGAAAAAAACAAGATTGAACAAACACTATGCTCTCCAAAAATAACATCCACCCCTACCAAACACCTAAAGACACTTTAGTGTAGAGAAGAGTCAAGAGCTGCTTCATAACAATCAACGAAATCCAAGCTCTGAAGCTGTTTATTCAGATTGTCCAAAAAAACCACATCGGAATCACACAATATCTTTGGGGGAAAGTATGCACCACTCAGACCGCATTCTCTTCTACCAGCTTCTCCATAGAGATTCTGGAACAATCATCAAAGATGCAGAACTATGGAGAAGTCTCCATGTTCTTCAACTGTTTCATGTTCAGAAGAGAATACCATACCTCTTCATCGTGGCTAGCATGACCAAACACTTTCATAACACGTTTCTCCAGTCAGAAACTACAGAAATGATCCCGGAAAGTATAGTCTTAAAATAGCCACGTAAATCTCGCAGACTCCTGTGAAGATTGAAGGAGTTTCATCCACGGTGTCTCTGGTCTTCAAGAACATGAGCTGGCTTCACGTTCCTTTGTATGTACTGCAGGATGGCCCCTCTGAGCCACTCTTGAAAGTTGAGATATACTTAAAAAAAACTGTTAAACCGATTTTATGTAAAGTGGTTTACATGTTTAGTTACTTCACAAACGCATATCAAATGCCACATTCAATAAGACTTTCTACGACAAGATTATCATTTAAATGAAAATATTCCATGAAAAAAGTATGAAATAAAATCAATTGTGATCCAGAGCTAACCTTCAAAAGAATAACACAATTTCTTATCAGGTAACACACTTGTTCACAGCAAGTTTCTGAAAGCTTGGTTAAAGTGCTATTTTATTGTTGAAAAAAATAATGGCTACAGATGTCAGAGCACACAAAGGCAGGTAGAAAAAGTGGGGAAAAACTATATAATCTGACCTACTCACTCTGTAGAATTGTCCATTTGTAGAACCACACACGCGCTCATGCACTGATGCTACGTAACTAGATGAGACACGACAAAAGTGGAAAATGAGTGATGCAGACACGTGGACATATGTAATAGCAATGAAAATGACACAAGTACGGATAAATCAAGACATGTCAAATCATTAGAAATGGTTCAGTCTTTTTAATCTCATTGACTGCCACCGCTAAAAGAAGCAGTAACCAGTCTGAGTTGCAGCAAGTATCGATAATGTATTAATGGAGATTCCCAGCCGCAGGTGTCGGAATTGCTGATTATCTAGCAGCCTTCATCAGCAATAAAACAGATGAGAGAAAAAAACAAGATTGAACAAACACTATGCTCTCCAAAAATAACATCCACCCCTCCCAAACACCTAAAGACACTTTAGTGTAGAGAAGAGTCAAGAGCTGCTTCATAACAATCAATGAAATCCAAGCTCTGAAGCTGTTTATTCAGATTGTCCAAAAAAACCACATCGGAATCACACAATATCTTTGGGGGAAAGCATTCACCACTCAGACCGCATTCTCTTCCACCAGCTTCTCCATAGAGGTTCTGGAACAATCATCAAAGATGCAGAACTATGGAGAAGTCTCCATGTTCTTCAACTGTTTCATGTTCAGAAGAGAATACCATACCTCTTCATCGTGGCCAGCATGACCAAACACTTTCATAACACGTTTCTCCAGTCAGAAACTACAGAAATGATCCCTGAAAGTATAGTCTTAAAATAGCCACCTAAATCTCGCAGACTCAAGTGAAGATTGAAGGAGTTTCATCCACGGTGTCTCTGGTCTTCAACAACATGAGCTGGCTTCACGTTACTTTGTATGTACTGCAGGATGGCCCCTCTGAGCCACTCTTGAAAGTTGAGATATACTTAAAAAAAACTGTTAAACCGATTTTATGTAAAGTGACTTACATGTTTATTTACTTCACAAACGCATATCAAATGCCACATTCAATAAGACTTTCTACGACAAGATTATCATTTAAATGAAAATATTCCATGAAAAAAGTATGAAATAAAATCAATTGTGATCCAGAGCTAACCTTCAAAAGAATAACACAATTTCTTATCAGGTAACACACTTGTTCCCAGCAAGTTTCTGAAAGCTTGGTTAAAGTGCTATTTTATTGTTGAAAAAAATAATGGCTACAGATGTCAGAGCACACAAAGGCAGGTAGAAAAAGGGGGGAAAATCTAGATAATCTGACCTGCTGACTCTGTAGAATTGTCCATTTGTAGAACCACACACGCGCTCATGCACTGATGCTGCGTAACTAGATGAGACACGACAAAAGTGGAAAATGAGTGATGCAGACACGTGGACATATGTAATAGCAATGAAAATGACACAAGTACGGATAAATCAAGACATGTCAAATCATTAGAAATGGTTCAGTCTTTTTAATCTCATTGACTGCCACTGCTAAAAGAAGCAGTAACCAGTCTGAGTTGCAGCAAGTATCGCTAATGTATTAATGGAGATTCCCAGCCGCAGGTGTCGGAATTGCTGATTATCTAGCAGCCTTCATCAGCAATAAAACAGATGAGAGAAAAAAACGAGATTGAACAAACACTATGCTCTCCAAAAATAACATCCACCCCTACCAAACACCTAAAGACACTTTAGTGTAGAGAAGAGTCAAGAGCTGCTTCATAACAATCAACGAAATCCAAGCTCTGAAGCTGTTTATTCAGATTGTCCAAAAAAACCACATCGGAATCACACAATATCTTTGGGGGAAAGTATTCACCAGTCAGACCGCATTCTCTTCCACCAGCTTCTCCATAGAGATTCTGGAACAATCATCAAAGATGCAGAACTATGGAGAAGTCTCCATGTTCTTCAACTGTTTCATGTTCAGAAGAGAATACCATACCTCTTCATCGTGGCCAGCATGACCAAACACTTTCATAACACATTTCTCCAGTCAGAAACTACAGAAATGATCCCTGAAAGTATAGTCTTAAAATAGCCACCTAAATCTCGCAGACTCCTGTGAAGATTGAAGGAGTTTCATCCACGGTGTCTCTGGTCTTCAAGAACATGAGCTGGCTTCACGTTACTTTGTATGTACTGCAGGATGGCCCCTCTGAGCCACTCTTGAAAGTTGAGATATACTTAAAAAAAACTGTTAAACCGATTTTATGTAAAGTGGCTTACATGTTTACTTCACAAACACATATCAAATGCCACATTCAATAAGACTTTCTACGACAAGATTATCATTTAAATGAAAATATCCCATGAAAAAAGTATGAAATAACATCAATCGTGATTCAGAGATAACCTTCAAAAGAATAACACAATTTCTTATCAGGTAACACACTTGTTCACAGCAAGTTTCTGAAAGCTTGGTTAAAGTGCTACTTCATTGTTGAAAAAAATAATGGCTACAGATGTCAGAGCACACAAAGGCAGGTAGAAAAAGTGGGGAAAAACTATATAATCTGACCTGCTCACTCTGTAGAATTGTCCATTTGTAGAACCACACACGCGCTCATACACTGATGCTGCGTAACTAGATGAGACACGACAAAAGTGGAAAATGAGTGATGCAGACACGTGGACATATGTAATAGCAATGAAAATGACACAAGTACGGATAAATCAAGACATGTCAAATCATTAGAAATGGTTCAGTCTTTTTAATCTCATTGACTGCCACTGCTAAAAGAAGCAGTAACCAGTCTGAGTTGCAGCAAGTATCGCTAATGTATTAATGGAGATTCCCAGCCGCAGGTGTCGGAATTGCTGATTATCTAGCAGCCTTCATCAGCAATAAAACAGATGAGAGAAAAAAACAAGATTGAACAAACACTATGCTCTCCAAAAATAACATCCACCCCTACCAAACACCTAAAGACACTTTAGTGTAGAGAAGAGTCAAGAGCTGCTTCATAACAATCAACGAAATCCAAGCTCTGAAGCTGTTTATTCAGATTGTCCAAAAAAACCACATCGGAATCACACAATATCTTTGGGGGAAAGTATTCACCACTCAGACCGCATTCTCTTCCACCAGCTTCTCCATAGAGATTCTGGAACAATCATCAAAGATGCAGAACTATGGAGAAGTCTCCATGTTCTTCAACTGTTTCATGTTCAGAAGAGAATACCATACCTCTTCATCGTGGCCAGCATGACCAAACACTTTCATAACACGTTTCTCCAGTCAGAAGCTACAGAAATAATCCCTGAAAGTATAGTCTTAAAATAGCCACCTAAATCTCGCAGACTCCTGTGAAGATTGAAGGAGTTTCATCCACGGTGTCTCTGGTCTTCAAGAACATGAGCTGGCTTCACGTTACTTTGTATGTACTGCAGGATGGCCCCTCTGAGCCACTCTTGAAAGTTGAGATATACTTAAAAAAAACTGTTAAACCGATTTTATGTAAAGTGGCTTACATGTTTATTTACTTCACAAACGCATATTAAATGCCACATTCAATAAGACTTTCTACGACAAGATTATCATTTAAATGAAAATATTCCATGAAAAAAGTATGAAATAAAATCAATTGTGATCCAGAGCTAACCTTCAAAAGAATAACACAATTTCTTATCAGGTAACACACTTGTTCACAGCAAGTTTCTGAAAGCTTGGTTAAAGTGCTATTTTATTGTTGAAAAAAATAATGGCTACAGATGTCAGAGCACACAAAGGCAGGTAGAAAAAGTGGGGAAAAACTATATAATCTGACCTGCTCACTCTGTAGAATTGTCCATTTGTAGAACCACACACGCGCTCATGCACTGATGCTACGTAACTAGATGAGACACGACAAAAGTGGAAAATGAGTGATGCAGACACGTGGACATATGTAATAGCAATGAAAATGACACAAGTACGGATAAATCAAGACATGTCAAATCATTAGAAATGGTTCAGTCTTTTTAATCTCATTGACTGCCACCGCTAAAAGAAGCAGTAACCAGTCTGAGTTGCAGCAAGTATCGCTAATATATTAATGGAGATTCCCAGCCGCAGGTGTCGGAATTGCTGATTATCTAGCAGCCTTCATCAGCAATAAAACAGATGAGAGAAAAAAACAAGATTGAACAAACACTATGCTCTCCAAAAATAACATCCACACCTACCAAACACCTAAAGACACTTTAGTGTAGAGAAGAGTCAAGAGCTGCTTCATAACAATCAACGAAATCCAAGCTCTGAAGCTGTTTATTCAGATTGTCCAAAAAAACCACATCGGAATCACACAATATCTTTGGGGGAAAGTATTCACCACTCAGACCGCATTCTCTTCCACCAGCTTCTCCATAGAGATTCTGGAACAATCATCAAAGATGCAGAACTATGGAGAAGTCTCCATGTTCTTCAACTGTTTCATGTTCAGAAGAGAATACCATACCTCTTCATCGTGGCCAGCATGACCAAACACTTTCATAACACGTTTCTCCAGTCAGAAACTACAAAAATGATCCCTGAAAGTATAGTCTTAAAATAGCCACCTAAATCTCGCAGACTCCTGTGAAGATTGAAGGAGTTTCATCCACGGTGTCTCTGGTCTTCAAGAACATGAGCTGGCTTCACGTTACTTTGTATGTACTGCAGGATGGTCCCTCTGAGCCACTCTTGAAAGTTGAGATATACTTAAAAAAAACTGTTAAACCGATTTTATGTAAAGTGGCTTACATGTTTATTTACTTCACAAACACATATCAAATGCCACATTCAATAAGACTTTCTACGACAAGATTATCATTTAGATGAAAATATTCCATGAAAAAAGTATGAAATAAAATCAATTGTGATCCAGAGCTAACCTTCAAAAGAATAACACAATTTCTTATCAGGTAACACACTTGTTCACAGCAAGTTTCTGAAAGCTTGGTTAAAGTGCTATTTTATTGTTGAAAAAAATAATGGCTACAGATGTCAGAGCACACAAAGGCAGGTAGAAAAAGGGGGGAAAAACTAGATAATCTGACCTGCTCACTATGTAGAATTGTCCATTTGTAGAACCACACACGCGCTCATGCACTGATGCTGCGTAACTAGATGAGACACGACAAAAGTGGAAAATGAGTGATGCAGACACGTGGACATATGTAATAGCAATGAAAATGACACAAGTACGGATAAATCAAGACATGTCAAATCATTAGAAATGGTTCAGTCTTTTTAATCTCATTGACTGCCACCGCTAAAAGAAGCAGTAACCAGTCTGAGTTGCAGCAAGTATCGCTAATGTATTAATGGAGATTCCCAGCCGCAGGTGTCGGAATTGCTGATTATCTAGCAGCCTTCATCAGCAATAAAACAGATGAGAGAAAAAAACAAGATTGAACAAACACTATGCTCTCCAAAAATAACATCCACACCTACCAAACACCTAAAGACACTTTAGTGTAGAGAAGAGTCAAGAGCTGCTTCATAACAATCAACGAAATCCAAGCTCTGAAGCTGTTTATTCAGATTGTCCAAAAAAACCACATCGGAATCACACAATATCTTTGGGGGAAAGTATTCACCACTCAGACCGCATTCTCTTCCACCAGCTTCTCCATAGAGATTCTGGAACAATCATCAAAGATGCAGAACTATGGAGAAGTCTCCATGTTCTTCAACTGTTTCATGTTCAGAAGAGAATACCATACCTCTTCATCGTGGCTAGCATGACCAAACACTTTCATAACACGTTTCTCCAGTCAGAAACTACAAAAATGATCCCTGAAAGTATAGTCTTAAAATAGCCACCTAAATCTCGCAGACTCCTGTGAAGATTGAAGGAGTTTCATCCACGGTGTCTCTGGTCTTCAAGAACATGAGCTGGCTTCACGTTACTTTGTATGTACTGCAGGATGGTCCCTCTGAGCCACTCTTGAAAGTTGAGATATACTTAAAAAAAACTGTTAAACCGATTTTATGTAAAGTGGCTTACATGTTTATTTACTTCACAAACACATATCAAATGCCACATTCAATAAGACTTTCTACGACAAGATTATCATTTAAATGAAAATATTCCATGAAAAAAGTATGAAATAAAATCAATTGTGATCCAGAGCTAACCTTCAAAAGAATAACACAATTTCTTATCAGGTAACACACTTGTTCACAGCAAGTTTCTGAAAGCTTGGTTAAAGTGCTATTTTATTGTTGAAAAAAATAATGGCTACAGATGTCAGAGCACACAAAGGCAGGTAGAAAAAGGGGGGAAAAACTAGATAATCTGACCTGCTCACTATGTAGAATTGTCCATTTGTAGAACCACACACGCGCTCATGCACTGATGCTGCGTAACTAGATGAGACACGACAAAAGTGGAAAATGAGTGATGCAGACACGTGGACATATGTAATAGCAATGAAAATGACACAAGTACGGATAAATCAAGACATGTCAAATCATTAGAAATGGTTCAGTCTTTTTAATCTCATTGACTGCCACTGCTAAAAGAAGCAGTAACCAGTCTGAGTTGCAGCAAGTATCGCTAATGTATTAATGGAGATTCCCAGCCGCAGGTGTCGGAATTGCTGATTATCTAGCAGCCTTCATCAGCAATAAAACAGATGAGAGAAAATAACAAGATTGAACAAACACTATGCTCTCCAAAAATAACATCCACACCTACCAAACACCTAAAGACACTTTAGTGTAGAGAAGAGTCAAGAGCTGCTTCATAACAATCAACGAAATCCAAGCTCTGAAGCTGTTTATTCAGATTGTCCAAAAAAACCACATCGGAATCACACAATATCTTTGGGGGAAAGTATTCACCACTCAGACCGCATTCTCTTCCACCAGCTTCTCCATAGAGATTCTGGAACAATCATCAAAGATGCAGAACTATGGAGAAGTCTCCATGTTCTTCAACTGTTTCATGTTCAGAAGAGAATACCTTACCTCTTCATCGCGGCCAGCATGACCAAACACTTTCATAACACGTTTCTCCAGTCAGAAACTACAGAAATGATCCCTGAAAGTATAGTCTTAAAATAGCCACCTAAATCTCGCAGACTCCTGTGAAGATTGAAGGAGTTTCATCCACGGTGTCTCTGGTCTTCAAGAACATGAGCTGGCTTCACGTTACTTTGTATGTACTGCAGGATGGCCCCTCTGAGCCACTCTTGAAAGTTGAGATATACTTAAAAAAAACTGTTAAACCGATTTTATGTAAAGTGGCTTACATGTTTATTTACTTCACAAACACATATCAAATGCCACATTCAATAAGACTTTCTACGACAAGATTATCATTTAAATGAAAATATTCCATGAAAAAAGTATGAAATAAAATCAATTGTGATCCAGAGCTAACCTTCAAAAGAATAACACAATTTCTTATCAGGTAACACACTTGTTCACAGCAAGTTTCTGAAAGCTTGGTTAAAGTGCTATTTTATTGTTGAAAAAAATAATGGCTACAGATGTCAGAGCACACAAAGGCAGGTAGAAAAAGTGGGGAAAAACTAGACAATCTGACCTGCTCACTATGTAGAATTGTCCATTTGTAGAACCACACACGCGCTCATGCACTGATGCTGCGTAACTAGATGAGACACGACAAAAGTGGAAAATGAGTGATGCAGACACGTGGACATATGTAATAGCAATGAAAATGACACAAGTACGGATAAATCAAGATATGTCAAATCATTAGAAATGGTTCAGTCTTTTTAATCTCATTGACTGCCACCGCTAAAAGAAGCAGTAACCAGTCTGAGTTGCAGCAAGTATCGCTAATGTATTAATGGAGATTCCCAGCCGCAGGTGTCGGAATTGCTGATTATCTAGCAGCCTTCATCAGCAATAAAACAGATGAGAGAAAAAAACAAGATTGAACAAACACTATGCTCTCCAAAAATAACATCCACCCCTACCAAACACCTAAAGACACTTTAGTGTAGAGAAGAGTCAAGAGCTGCTTCATAACAATCAACGAAATCCAAGCTCTGAAGCTGTTTATTCAGATTGTCCAAAAAAACCACATCGGAATCACACAATATCTTTGGGGGAAAGTATTCACCACTCAGACCGCATTCTCTTCCACCAGCTTCTCCATAGAGATTCTGGAACAATCATCAAAGATGCAGAACTATGGAGAAGTCTCCATGTTCTTCAACTGTTTCATGTTCAGCAGAGAATACCATACCTCTTCATCGTGGCCAGCATGACCAAACACTTTCATAACACATTTCTCCAGTCAGAAACTACAGAAATGATCCCTGAAAATATAGTCTTAAAATAGCCACCTAAATCTCGCAGACTCCTGTGAAGATTGAAGGAGTTTCATCCACGGTGTCTCTGGTCTTCAAGAACATGAGCTGGCTTCACGTTACTTTGTATGTACTGCAGGATGGCCCCTCTGAGCCACTCTTGAAAGTTGAGATATACTTAAAAAAAACTGTTAAACCGATTTTATGTAAAGTGGCTTACATGTTTATTTACTTCACAAACACATATCAAATGCCACATTCAATAAGACTTTCTACGACAAGATTATCATTTAAATGAAAATATCCCATGAAAAAAGTATGAAATAAAATCAATTGTGATCCAGAGCTAACCTTCAAAAGAATAACACAATTTCTTATCAGGTAACACACTTGTTCACAGCAAGTTTCTGAAAGCTTGGTTAAAGTGCTATTTTATTGTTGAAAAAAATAATGGCTACAGATGTCAGAGCACACAAAGGCAGGTAGAAAAAGGGGGGAAAAACTAGATAATCTGACCTGCTCACTCTGTAGAATTGTCCATTTGTAGAACCACACACGCGCTCATACACTGATGCTGCGTAACTAGATGAGACACGACAAAAGTGGAAAATGAGTGATGCAGACACGTGGACATATGTAATAGCAATGAAAATGACACAAGTACGGATAAATCAAGACATGTCAAATCATTAGAAATGGTTCAGTCTTTTTAATCTCATTGACTGCCACTGCTAAAAGAAGCAGTAACCAGTCTGAGTTGCAGCAAGTATCGCTAATGTATTAATGGAGATTCCCAGCCGCAGGTGTCGGAATTGCTGATTATCTAGCAGCCTTCATCAGCAATAAAACAGATGAGAGAAAAAAACAAGATTGAACAAACACTATGCTCTCCAAAAGTAACATCCACACCTACCAAACACCTAAAGACACTTTAGTGTAGAGAAGAGTCAAGAGCTGCTTCATAACAATCAACGAAATCCAAGCTCTGAAGCTGTTTATTCAGATTGTCCAAAAAAACCACATCGGAATCACACAATATCTTTGGGGGAAAGTATTCACCACTCAGACCGCATTCTCTTCCACCAGCTTCTCCATAGAGATTCTGGAACAATCATCAAAGATGCAGAACTATGGAGAAGTCTCCATGTTCTTCAACTGTTTCATGTTCAGAAGAGAATACCATACCTCTTCATCGTGGCCAGCATGACCAAACACTTTCATAACACGTTTCTCCAGTCAGAAACTACAGAAATGATCCCTGAAAGTATAGTCTTAAAATAGCCACCTAAATCTCGCAGACTCCTGTGAAGATTGAAGGAGTTTCATCCACGGTGTCTCTGGTCTTCAAGAACATGAGCTGGCTTCACGTTACTTTGTATGTACTGCAGGATGGCCCCTCTGAGCCACTCTTGAAAGTTGAGATATACTTAAAAAAAACTGTTAAACCGATTTTATGTAAAGTGGCTTACATGTTTATTTACTTCACAAACACATATCAAATGCCACATTCAATAAGACTTTCTACGACAAGATTATCATTTAAATGAAAATATTCCATGAAAAAAGTATGAAATAAAATCAATTGTGATCCAGAGCTAACCTTCAAAAGAGTAACACAATTTCTTATCAGGTAACACACTTGTTCACAGCAAGTTTCTGAAAGCTTGGTTAAAGTGCTATTTTATTGTTGAAAAAAATAATGGCTACAGATGTCAGAGCACACAAAGGCAGGTAGAAAAAGGGGGGAAAAACTAGATAATCTGACCTGCTCACTCTGTAGAATTGTCCATTTGTAGAACCACACACGCGCTCATGCACTGATGCTGCGTAACTAGATGAGACACGACAAAAGTGGAAAATGAGTGATGCAGACACGTGGACATATGTAATAGCAATGAAAATGACACAAGTACGGATAAATCAAGACATGTCAAATCATTAGAAATGGTTCAGTCTTTTTAATCTCATTGACTGCCACTGCTAAAAGAAGCAGTAACCAGTCTGAGTTGCAGCAAGTATCGCTAATGTATTAATGGAGATTCCCAGCCGCAGGTGTCGGAATTGCTGATTATCTAGCAGCCTTCATCAGCAATAAAACAGATGAGAGAAAAAAACAAGATTGAACAAACATTATGCTCTCCAAAAATAACATCCACACCTACCAAACACCTAAAGACACTTTAGTGTAGAGAAGAGTCAAGAGCTGCTTCATAACAATCAACGAAATCCAAGCTCTGAAGCTGTTTATTCAGATTGTCCAAAAAAACCACATCGGAATCACACAATATCTTTGGGGGAAAGTATTCACCACTCAGACCGCATTCTCTTCCACCAGCTTCTCCATAGAGATTCTGGAACAATCATCAAAGATGCAGAACTATGGAGAAGTCTCCATGTTCTTCAACTGTTTCATGTTCAGAAGCGAATACCATACCTCTTCATCGTGGCCAGCATGACCAAACACTTTCATAACACGTTTCTCCAGTCAGAAACTACAGAAATGATCCCTGAAAGTATAGTCTTAAAATAGCCACCTAAATCTCGCAGACTCCTGTGAAGATTGAAGGAGTTTCATCCACGGTGTCTCTGGTCTTCAAGAACATGAGCTGGCTTCACGTTACTTTGTATGTACTGCAGGATGGCCCCTCTGAGCCACTCTTGAAAGTTGAGATATACTTAAAAAAAACTGTTAAACCGATTTTATGTAAAGTGGCTTACATGTTTATTTACTTCACAAACACATATCAAATGCCACATTCAATAAGACTTTCTACGACAAGATTATCATTTAAATGAAAATATTCCATGAAAAAAGTATGAAATAAAATCAATTGTGATCCAGAGCTAACCTTCAAAAGAGTAACACAATTTCTTATCAGGTAACACACTTGTTCACAGCAAGTTTCTGAAAGCTTGGTTAAAGTGCTACTTCATTGTTGAAAAAAATAATGGCTACAGATGTCAGAGCACACAAAGGCAGGTAGAAAAAGTGGGGAAAAACTATATAATCTGACCTGCTCACTCTGTAGAATTGTCCATTTGTAGAACCACACACGCGCTCATACACTGATGCTGCGTAACTAGATGAGACACGACAAAAGTGGAAAATGAGTGATGCAGACACGTGGACATATGTAATAGCAATGAAAATGACACAAGTACGGATAAATCAAGACATGTCAAATCATTAGAAATGGTTCAGTCTTTTTAATCTCATTGACTGCCACTGCTAAAAGAAGCAGTAACCAGTCTGAGTTGCAGCAAGTATCGCTAATGTATTAATGGAGATTCCCAGCCGCAGGTGTCGGAATTGCTGATTATCTAGCAGCCTTCATCAGCAATAAAACAGATGAGAGAAAAAAACAAGATTGAACAAACACTATGCTCTCCAAAAATAACATCCACCCCTACCAAACACCTAAAGACACTTTAGTGTAGAGAAGAGTCAAGAGCTGCTTCATAACAATCAACGAAATCCAAGCTCTGAAGCTGTTTATTCAGATTGTCCAAAAAAACCACATCGGAATCACACAATATCTTTGGGGGAAAGTATTCACCACTCAGACCGCATTCTCTTCCACCAGCTTCTCCATAGAGATTCTGGAACAATCATCAAAGATGCAGAACTATGGAGAAGTCTCCATGTTCTTCAACTGTTTCATGTTCAGAAGAGAATACCATACCTCTTCATCGTGGCCAGCATGACCAAACACTTTCATAACACGTTTCTCCAGTCAGAAACTACAGAAATGATCCCTGAAAGTATAGTCTTAAAATAGCCACCTAAATCTCGCAGACTCCTGTGAAGATTGAAGGAGTTTCATCCACGGTGTCTCTGGTCTTCAAGAACATGAGCTGGCTTCACGTTACTTTGTATGTACTGCAGGATGGCCCCTCTGAGCCACTCTTGAAAGTTGAGATATACTTAAAAAAAACTGTTAAACCGATTTTATGTAAAGTGGCTTACATGTTTATTTACTTCACAAACACATATCAAATGCCACATTCAATAAGACTTTCTACGACAAGATTATCATTTAAATGAAAATATTCCATGAAAAAAGTATGAAATAAAATCAATTGTGATCCAGAGCTAACCTTCAAAAGAGTAACACAATTTCTTATCAGGTAACACACTTGTTCACAGCAAGTTTCTGAAAGCTTGGTTAAAGTGCTATTTTATTGTTGAAAAAAATAATGGCTACAGATGTCAGAGCACACAAAGGCAGGTAGAAAAAGTGGGGAAAAACTATATAATCTGACCTGCTCACTCTGTAGAATTGTCCATTTGTAGAACCACACACGCGCTCATACACTGATGCTGCGTAACTAGATGAGACACGACAAAAGTGGAAAATGAGTGATGCAGACACGTGGACATATGTAATAGCAATGAAAATGACACAAGTACGGATAAATCAAGACATGTCAAATCATTAGAAATGGTTCAGTCTTTTTAATCTCATTGACTGCCACTGCTAAAAGAAGCAGTAACCAGTCTGAGTTGCAGCAAGTATCGCTAATGTATTAATGGAGATTCCCAGCCGCAGGTGTCGGAATTGCTGATTATCTAGCAGCCTTCATCAGCAATAAAACAGATGAGAGAAAAAAACAAGATTGAACAAACACTATGCTCTCCAAAAATAACATCCACCCCTACCAAACACCTAAAGACACTTTAGTGTAGAGAAGAGTCAAGAGCTGCTTCATAACAATCAACGAAATCCAAGCTCTGAAGCTGTTTATTCAGATTGTCCAAAAAAACCACATCGGAATCACACAATATCTTTGGGGGAAAGTATTCACCACTCAGACCGCATTCTCTTCCACCAGCTTCTCCATAGAGATTCTGGAACAATCATCAAAGATGCAGAACTATGGAGAAGTCTCCATGTTCTTCAACTGTTTCATGTTCAGAAGAGAATACCATACCTCTTCATCGTGGCCAGCATGACCAAACACTTTCATAACACGTTTCTCCAGTCAGAAACTACAGAAATGATCCCTGAAAGTATAGTCTTAAAATAGCCACCTAAATCTCGCAGACTCCTGTGAAGATTGAAGGAGTTTCATCCACGGTGTCTCTGGTCTTCAAGAACATGAGCTGGCTTCACGTTACTTTGTATGTACTGCAGGATGGCCCCTCTGAGCCACTCTTGAAAGTTGAGATATACTTAAAAAAAACTGTTAAACCGATTTTATGTAAAGTGGCTTACATGTTTATTTACTTCACAAACACATATCAAATGCCACATTCAATAAGACTTTCTACGACAAGATTATCATTTAAATGAAAATATTCCATGAAAAAAGTATGAAATAAAATCAATTGTGATCCAGAGCTAACCTTCAAAAGAGTAACACAATTTCTTATCAGGTAACACACTTGTTCACAGCAAGTTTCTGAAAGCTTGGTTAAAGTGCTACTTCATTGTTGAAAAAAATAATGGCTACAGATGTCAGAGCACACAAAGGCAGGTAGAAAAAGTGGGGAAAAACTATATAATCTGACCTGCTCACTCTGTAGAATTGTCCATTTGTAGAACCACACACGCGCTCATACACTGATGCTGCGTAACTAGATGAGACACGACAAAAGTGGAAAATGAGTGATGCAGACACGTGGACATATGTAATAGCAATGAAAATGACACAAGTACGGATAAATCAAGACATGTCAAATCATTAGAAATGGTTCAGTCTTTTTAATCTCATTGACTGCCACTGCTAAAAGAAGCAGTAACCAGTCTGAGTTGCAGCAAGTATCGCTAATGTATTAATGGAGATTCCCAGCCGCAGGTGTCGGAATTGCTGATTATCTAGCAGCCTTCATCAGCAATAAAACAGATGAGAGAAAAAAACAAGATTGAACAAACACTATGCTCTCCAAAAATAACATCCACCCCTACCAAACACCTAAAGACACTTTAGTGTAGAGAAGAGTCAAGAGCTGCTTCATAACAATCAACGAAATCCAAGCTCTGAAGCTGTTTATTCAGATTGTCCAAAAAAACCACATCGGAATCACACAATATCTTTGGGGGAAAGTATTCACCACTCAGACCGCATTCTCTTCCACCAGCTTCTCCATAGAGATTCTGGAACAATCATCAAAGATGCAGAACTATGGAGAAGTCTCCATGTTCTTCAACTGTTTCATGTTCAGAAGAGAATACCATACCTCTTCATCGTGGCCAGCATGACCAAACACTTTCATAACACGTTTCTCCAGTCAGAAACTACAGAAATGATCCCTGAAAGTATAGTCTTAAAATAGCCACCTAAATCTCGCAGACTCCTGTGAAGATTGAAGGAGTTTCATCCACGGTGTCTCTGGTCTTCAAGAACATGAGCTGGCTTCACGTTACTTTGTATGTACTGCAGGATGGCCCCTCTGAGCCACTCTTGAAAGTTGAGATATACTTAAAAAAAACTGTTAAACCGATTTTATGTAAAGTGGCTTACATGTTTATTTACTTCACAAACACATATCAAATGCCACATTCAATAAGACTTTCTACGACAAGATTATCATTTAAATGAAAATATCCCATGAAAAAAGTATGAAATGAAATCAATTGTGATCCAGAGATAACCTTCAAAAGAATAACACAATTTCTTATCAGGTAACACACTTGTTCACAGCAAGTTTCTGAAAGCTTGGTTAAAGTGCTATTTTATTGTTGAAAAAAATAATGGCTACAGATGTCAGAGCACACAAAGGCAGGTAGAAAAAGGGGGGAAAAACTAGATAATCTGACCTGCTCACTCTGTAGAATTGTCCATTTGTAGAACCACACACGCGCTCATGCACTGATGCTGCGTAACTAGATGAGACACGACAAAAGTGGAAAATGAGTGATGCAGACACGTGGACATATGTAATAGCAATGAAAATGACACAAGTACGGATAAATCAAGACATGTCAAATCATTAGAAATGGTTCAGTCTTTTTAATCTCATTGACTGCCACTGCTAAAAGAAGCAGTAACCAGTCTGAGTTGCAGCAAGTATCGCTAATGTATTAATGGAGATTCCCAGCCGCAGGTGTCGGAATTGCTGATTATCTAGCAGCCTTCATCAGCAATAAAACAGATGAGAGAAAAAAACAAGATTGAAAAAACACTATGCTCTCCAAAAATAACATCCACACCTACCAAACACCTAAAGACACTTTAGTGTAGAGAAGAGTCAAGAGCTGCTTCATAACAATCAACGAAATCCAAGCTCTGAAGCTGTTTATTCAGATTGTCCAAAAAAACCACATCGGAATCACACAATATCTTTGGGGGAAAGTATTCACCACTCAGACCGCATTCTCTTCCACCAGCTTCTCCATAGAGGTTCTGGAACAATCATCAAAGATGCAGAACTATGGAGAAGTCTCCATGTTCTTCAACTGTTTCATGTTCAGAAGAGAATACCATACCTCTTCATCGTGGCCAGCATGACCAAACACTTTCATAACACGTTTCTCCAGTCAGAAACTACAGAAATGATCCCTGAAAGTATAGTCTTAAAATAGCCACCTAAATCTCGCAGACTCCTGTGAAGATTGAAGGAGTTTCATCCACGGTGTCTCTGGTCTTCAAGAACATGAGCTGGCTTCACGTTACTTTGTATGTACTGCAGGATGGCCCCTCTGAGCCACTCTTGAAAGTTGAGATATACTTAAAAAAAACTGTTAAACCGATTTTATGTAAAGTGGCTTACATGTTTATTTACTTCACAAACACATATCAAATGCCACATTCAATAAGACTTTCTACGACAAGATTATCATTTAAATGAAAATATCCCATGAAAAAAGTATGAAATGAAATCAATTGTGATCCAGAGATAACCTTCAAAAGAATAACACAATTTCTTATCAGGTAACACACTTGTTCACAGCAAGTTTCTGAAAGCTTGGTTAAAGTGCTATTTTATTGTTGAAAAAAATAATGGCTACAGATGTCAGAGCACACAAAGGCAGGTAGAAAAAGGGGGGAAAAACTAGATAATCTGACCTGCTCACTCTGTAGAATTGTCCATTTGTAGAACCACACACGCGCTCATACACTGATGCTGCGTAACTAGATGAGACACGACAAAAGTGGAAAATGAGTGATGCAGACACGTGGACATATGTAATAGCAATGAAAATGACACAAGTACGGATAAATCAAGACATGTCAAATCATTAGAAATGGTTCAGTCTTTTTAATCTCATTGACTGCCACTGCTAAAAGAAGCAGTAACCAGTCTGAGTTGCAGCAAGTATCGCTAATGTATTAATGGAGATTCCCAGCCGCAGGTGTCGGAATTGCTGATTATCTAGCAGCCTTCATCAGCAATAAAACAGATGAGAGAAAAAAACAAGATTGAAAAAACACTATGCTCTCCAAAAATAACATCCACACCTACCAAACACCTAAAGACACTTTAGTGTAGAGAAGAGTCAAGAGCTGCTTCATAACAATCAACGAAATCCAAGCTCTGAAGCTGTTTATTCAGATTGTCCAAAAAAACCACATCGGAATCACACAATATCTTTGGGGGAAAGTATTCACCACTCAGACCGCATTCTCTTCCACCAGCTTCTCCATAGAGATTCTGGAACAATCATCAAAGATGCAGAACTATGGAGAAGTCTCCATGTTCTTCAACTGTTTCATGTTCAGAAGAGAATACCATACCTCTTCATCGTGGCCAGCATGACCAAACACTTTCATAACACGTTTCTCCAGTCAGAAACTACAGAAATGATCCCTGAAAGTATAGTCTTAAAATAGCCACCTAAATCTCGCAGACTCCTGTGAAGATTGAAGGAGTTTCATCCACGGTGTCTCTGGTCTTTAAGAACATGAGCTGGCTTCACGTTACTTTGTATGTACTGCAGGATGGCCCCTCTGAGCCACTCTTGAAAGTTGAGATATACTTAAAAAAAACTGTTAAACCGATTTTATGTAAAGTGGCTTACATGTTTATTTACTTCACAAACACATATCAAATGCCACATTCAATAAGACTTTCTACGACAAGATTATCATTTAAATGAAAATATCCCATGAAAAAAGTATGAAATGAAATCAATTGTGATCCAGAGATAACCTTCAAAAGAATAACACAATTTCTTATCAGGTAACACACTTGTTCACAGCCAGTTGCTGAAAGCTTGGTTAAAGTGCTACTTCATTGTTGAAAAAAATAATGGCTACAGATGTCAGAGCACACAAAGGCAGGTAGAAAAAGGGGGGAAAAACTAGATAATCTGACGTGCTCACTCTGCAGAATTGTCCATTTGTAGAACCTCACACACGCTCATGCACTGATGCTGCGTAACTAGATGAGACACGACAAAAGTGGAAAATGAGTGATGCAGACACGTGGACATATGTAATAGCAATGAAAATGACACAAGTACGGATAAATCAAGATATGTCAAATCATTAGAAATGGTTCAGTCTTTTTAATCTCATTGACTGCCACCGCTAAAAGAAGCAGTAACCAGTCTGAGTTGCAGCAAGTATCGCTAATGTATTAATGGAGATTCCAAGCCGCAGGTGTCGGAATTGCTGATTATCTAGCAGCCTTCATCGGCAATAAAACAGATGAGAGGAACAGAACAAGATTGAACAAACACTATGCTCTCCAAAAATAACATCCACACCTACCAAACACCTTAAGATACTTTAGTGTAGAGAAGAGTCAAGAGCTGCTTCATAATAATCAATGAAATCCAAGCTCTGAAGCTGTTTATTCAGATTGTCCAAAAAAATCACATTGGAATCACACAATAATTTTGGGGGAAAGTACTCACCACTCAGACCGCATTCTCTTCCACCAGCTTCTCCATAGAGATTCTGGAACAATCATCAAAGATGCAGAACTATGGAGAAGTCTCCATGTTCTTCAACTGTTTTATGTTCAGAAGAAAATACCATACCTCTTCATCGTGGCCAGCATGACCAAACACTTTCATAACACGCTTCTCCACTCAGAAACTACAGAAATGATCCCTGAAAGTATAGTCTTAAAATAGCCACCAAAATCTCGCAGACTCCTGTGATGATTGAAGGAGTTTCATCCACGGTGTCTCTGGTCTTCAAGAACATGAGCTGGCTTCACGTTACTTTGTATGTACTGCAGGATGGCCCCTCTGAGCCACTCTTGAAAGTTGAGATATACTTAAAAAAAACTGTTAAACCGATTTTATGTAAAGTGGCTTACATGTTTATTTACTTCACAAACGCATATCAAATGCCACATTCAATAAGACTTTCTACGACAAGATTATCATTTAAATGAAAATATTCCATGAAAAAAGTATGAAATAAAATCAATTGTGGTCCAGAGCTAACCTTCAAAAGAATAACACAATTTCTTATCAGGTAACACACTTGTTCACAGCAAGTTTCTGAAAGCTTGGTTAAAGTGCTATTTTATTGTTGAAAAAAATAATGGCTACAGATGTCAGAGCACACAAAGGCAGGTAGAAAAAGTGGGGAAAAACTATATAATCTGACCTGCTCACTGTAGAATTGTCCATTTGTAGAACCACACACGCGCTCATGCACTGATGCTGCGTAACTAGATGAGACACGACAAAAGTGGAAAATGAGTGATGCAGACACGTGGACATATGTAATAGCAATGAAAATGACACAAGTACGGATAAATCAAGACATGTCAAATCATTAGAAATGGTTCAGTCTTTTTAATCTCATTGACTGCCACTGCTAAAAGAAGCAGTAACCAGTCTGAGTTGCAGCAAGTATCGCTAATGTATTAATGGAGATTCCCAGCCGCAGGTGTCGGAATTGCTGATTATCTAGCAGCCTTCATCAGCAATAAAACAGATGAGAGAAAAAAACAAGATTGAACAAACATTATGCTCTCCAAAAATAACATCCACACCTACCAAACACCTAAAGACACTTTAGTGTAGAGAAGAGTCAAGAGCTGCTTCATAACAATCAACGAAATCCAAGCTCTGAAGCTGTTTATTCAGATTGTCCAAAAAAACCACATCGGAATCACACAATATCTTTGGGGGAAAGTATTCACCACTCAGACCGCATTCTCTTCCACCAGCTTCTCCATAGAGATTCTGTAACAATCATCAAAGATGCAGAACTATGGAGAAGTCTCCATGTTCTTCAACTGTTTCATGTTCAGAAGAGAATACCATACCTCTTCATCATGGCCAGCATGACCAAACACTTTCATAACACGTTTTTCCAGTCAGAAACTACAGAAATGATCCCTGAAAGTATAGTCTTAAAATAGCCACCTAAATCTCGCAGACTCCTGTGAAGATTGAAGGAGTTTCATCCACGGTGTCTCTGGTCTTCAAGAACATGAGCTGGCTTCACGTTACTTTGTATGTACTGCAGGATGGCCCCTCTGAGCCACTCTTGAAAGTTGAGATATACTTAAAAAAAACTGTTAAACCGATTTTATGTAAAGTGGCTTACATGTTTATTTACTTCACAAACACATATCAAATGCCACATTCAATAAGACTTTCTACGACAAGATTATCATTTAAATGAAAATATCCCATGAAAAAAGTATGAAATAAAATCAATTGTGATCCAGAGCTAACCTTCAAAAGAATAACACAATTTCTTATCAGGTAACACACTTGTTCACAGCAAGTTTCTGAAAGCTTGGTTAAAGTGCTATTTTATTGTTGAAAAAAATAATGGCTACAGATGTCAGAGCACACAAAGGCAGGTAGAAAAAGGGGGGAAAAACTAGATAATCTGACCTGCTCACTCTGTAGAATTGTCCATTTGTAGAACCACACACGCGCTCATGCACTGATGCTGCGTAACTAGATGAGACACGACAAAAGTGGAAAATGAGTGATGCAGACACGTGGACATATGTAATAGCAATGAAAATGACACAAGTACGGATAAATCAAGACATGTCAAATCATTAGAAATGGTTCAGTCTTTTTAATCTCATTGACTGCCACTGCTAAAAGAAGCAGTAACCAGTCTGAGTTGCAGCAAGTATCGCTAATGTATTAATGGAGATTCCCAGCCGCAGGTGTCGGAATTGCTGATTATCTAGCAGCCTTCATCAGCAATAAAACAGATGAGAGAAAAAAACAAGATTGAACAAACATTATGCTCTCCAAAAATAACATCCACACCTACCAAACATCCACACCTACCAAACACCTAAAGACACTTTAGTGTAGAGAAGAGTCAAGAGCTGCTTCATAACAATCAACGAAATCCAAGCTCTGAAGCTGTTTATTCAGATTGTCCAAAAAAACCACATCGGAATCACACAATATCTTTGGGGGAAAGTATTCACCACTCAGACCGCATTCTCTTCCACCAGCTTCTCCATAGAGATTCTGGAACAATCATCAAAGATGCAGAACTATGGAGAAGTCTCCATGTTCTTCAACTGTTTCATGTTCAGAAGCGAATACCATACCTCTTCATCGTGGCCAGCATGACCAAACACTTTCATAACACGTTTCTCCAGTCAGAAACTACAGAAATGATCCCTGAAAGTATAGTCTTAAAATAGCCACCTAAATCTCGCAGACTCCTGTGAAGATTGAAGGAGTTTCATCCACGGTGTCTCTGGTCTTCAAGAACATGAGCTGGCTTCACGTTACTTTGTATGTACTGCAGGATGGCCCCTCTGAGCCACTCTTGAAAGTTGAGATATACTTAAAAAAAACTGTTAAACCGATTTTATGTAAAGTGGCTTACATGTTTATTTACTTCACAAACACATATCAAATGCCACATTCAATAAGACTTTCTACGACAAGATTATCATTTAAATGAAAATATTCCATGAAAAAAGTATGAAATAAAATCAATTGTGATCCAGAGCTAACCTTCAAAAGAGTAACACAATTTCTTATCAGGTAACACACTTGTTCACAGCAAGTTTCTGAAAGCTTGGTTAAAGTGCTACTTCATTGTTGAAAAAAATAATGGCTACAGATGTCAGAGCACACAAAGGCAGGTAGAAAAAGTGGGGAAAAACTATATAATCTGACCTGCTCACTCTGTAGAATTGTCCATTTGTAGAACCACACACGCGCTCATACACTGATGCTGCGTAACTAGATGAGACACGACAAAAGTGGAAAATGAGTGATGCAGACACGTGGACATATGTAATAGCAATGAAAATGACACAAGTACGGATAAATCAAGACATGTCAAATCATTAGAAATGGTTCAGTCTTTTTAATCTCATTGACTGCCACTGCTAAAAGAAGCAGTAACCAGTCTGAGTTGCAGCAAGTATCGCTAATGTATTAATGGAGATTCCCAGCCGCAGGTGTCGGAATTGCTGATTATCTAGCAGCCTTCATCAGCAATAAAACAGATGAGAGAAAAAAACAAGATTGAACAAACACTATGCTCTCCAAAAATAACATCCACCCCTACCAAACACCTAAAGACACTTTAGTGTAGAGAAGAGTCAAGAGCTGCTTCATAACAATCAACGAAATCCAAGCTCTGAAGCTGTTTATTCAGATTGTCCAAAAAAACCACATCGGAATCACACAATATCTTTGGGGGAAAGTATTCACCACTCAGACCGCATTCTCTTCCACCAGCTTCTCCATAGAGATTCTGGAACAATCATCAAAGATGCAGAACTATGGAGAAGTCTTCATGTTCTTCAACTGTTTCATGTTCAGAAGAGAATACCATACCTCTTCATCGTGGCCAGCATGACCAAACACTTTCATAACACGTTTCTCCAGTCAGAAACTACAGAAATGATCCCTGAAAGTATAGTCTTAAAATAGCCACCTAAATCTCGCAGACTCCTGTGAAGATTGAAGGAGTTTCATCCACGGTGTCTCTGGTCTTCAAGAACATGAGCTGGCTTCACGTTACTTTGTATGTACTGCAGGATGGCCCCTCTGAGCCACTCTTGAAAGTTGAGATATACTTAAAAAAAACTGTTAAACCGATTTTATGTAAAGTGGCTTACATGTTTATTTACTTCACAAACACATATCAAATGCCACATTCAATAAGACTTTCTACGACAAGATTATCATTTAAATGAAAATATTCCATGAAAAAAGTATGAAATAAAATCAATTGTGATCCAGAGCTAACCTTCAAAAGAGTAACACAATTTCTTATCAGGTAACACACTTGTTCACAGCAAGTTTCTGAAAGCTTGGTTAAAGTGCTACTTCATTGTTGAAAAAAATAATGGCTACAGATGTCAGAGCACACAAAGGCAGGTAGAAAAAGTGGGGAAAAACTATATAATCTGACCTGCTCACTCTGTAGAATTGTCCATTTGTAGAACCACACACGCGCTCATACACTGATGCTGCGTAACTAGATGAGACACGACAAAAGTGGAAAATGAGTGATGCAGACACGTGGACATATGTAATAGCAATGAAAATGACACAAGTACGGATAAATCAAGACATGTCAAATCATTAGAAATGGTTCAGTCTTTTTAATCTCATTGACTGCCACTGCTAAAAGAAGCAGTAACCAGTCTGAGTTGCAGCAAGTATCGCTAATGTATTAATGGAGATTCCCAGCCGCAGGTGTCGGAATTGCTGATTATCTAGCAGCCTTCATCAGCAATAAAACAGATGAGAGAAAAAAACAAGATTGAACAAACACTATGCTCTCCAAAAATAACATCCACCCCTACCAAACACCTAAAGACACTTTAGTGTAGAGAAGAGTCAAGAGCTGCTTCATAACAATCAACGAAATCCAAGCTCTGAAGCTGTTTATTCAGATTGTCCAAAAAAACCACATCGGAATCACACAATATCTTTGGGGGAAAGTATTCACCACTCAGACCGCATTCTCTTCCACCAGCTTCTCCATAGAGATTCTGGAACAATCATCAAAGATGCAGAACTATGGAGAAGTCTCCATGTTCTTCAACTGTTTCATGTTCAGAAGAGAATACCATACCTCTTCATCGTGGCCAGCATGACCAAACACTTTCATAACACGTTTCTCCAGTCAGAAACTACAGAAATGATCCCTGAAAGTATAGTCTTAAAATAGCCACCTAAATCTCGCAGACTCCTGTGAAGATTGAAGGAGTTTCATCCACGGTGTCTCTGGTCTTCAAGAACATGAGCTGGCTTCACGTTACTTTGTATGTACTGCAGGATGGCCCCTCTGAGCCACTCTTGAAAGTTGAGATATACTTAAAAAAAACTGTTAAACCGATTTTATGTAAAGTGGCTTACATGTTTATTTACTTCACAAACACATATCAAATGCCACATTCAATAAGACTTTCTACGACAAGATTATCATTTAAATGAAAATATTCCATGAAAAAAGTATGAAATAAAATCAATTGTGATCCAGAGCTAACCTTCAAAAGAGTAACACAATTTCTTATCAGGTAACACACTTGTTCACAGCAAGTTTCTGAAAGCTTGGTTAAAGTGCTACTTCATTGTTGAAAAAAATAATGGCTACAGATGTCAGAGCACACAAAGGCAGGTAGAAAAAGTGGGGAAAAACTATATAATCTGACCTGCTCACTCTGTAGAATTGTCCATTTGTAGAACCACACACGCGCTCATACACTGATGCTGCGTAACTAGATGAGACACGACAAAAGTGGAAAATGAGTGATGCAGACACGTGGACATATGTAATAGCAATGAAAATGACACAAGTACGGATAAATCAAGACATGTCAAATCATTAGAAATGGTTCAGTCTTTTTAATCTCATTGACTGCCACTGCTAAAAGAAGCAGTAACCAGTCTGAGTTGCAGCAAGTATCGCTAATGTATTAATGGAGATTCCCAGCCGCAGGTGTCGGAATTGCTGATTATCTAGCAGCCTTCATCAGCAATAAAACAGATGAGAGAAAAAAACAAGATTGAACAAACACTATGCTCTCCAAAAATAACATCCACCCCTACCAAACACCTAAAGACACTTTAGTGTAGAGAAGAGTCAAGAGCTGCTTCATAACAATCAACGAAATCCAAGCTCTGAAGCTGTTTATTCAGATTGTCCAAAAAAACCACATCGGAATCACACAATATCTTTGGGGGAAAGTATTCACCACTCAGACCGCATTCTCTTCCACCAGCTTCTCCATAGAGATTCTGGAACAATCATCAAAGATGCAGAACTATGGAGAAGTCTCCATGTTCTTCAACTGTTTCATGTTCAGAAGAGAATACCATACCTCTTCATCGTGGCCAGCATGACCAAACACTTTCATAACACGTTTCTCCAGTCAGAAACTACAGAAATGATCCCTGAAAGTATAGTCTTAAAATAGCCACCTAAATCTCGCAGACTCCTGTGAAGATTGAAGGAGTTTCATCCACGGTGTCTCTGGTCTTCAAGAACATGAGCTGGCTTCACGTTACTTTGTATGTACTGCAGGATGGCCCCTCTGAGCCACTCTTGAAAGTTGAGATATACTTAAAAAAAACTGTTAAACCGATTTTATGTAAAGTGGCTTACATGTTTATTTACTTCACAAACACATATCAAATGCCACATTCAATAAGACTTTCTACGACAAGATTATCATTTAAATGAAAATATCCCATGAAAAAAGTATGAAATGAAATCAATTGTGATCCAGAGCTAACCTTCAAAAGAATAACACAATTTCTTATCAGGTAACACACTTGTTCACAGCAAGTTTCTGAAAGCTTGGTTAAAGTGCTATTTTATTGTTGAAAAAAATAATGGCTACAGATGTCAGAGCACACAAAGGCAGGTAGAAAAAGGGGGGAAAAACTAGATAATCTGACCTGCTCACTCTGTAGAATTGTCCATTTGTAGAACCACACACGCGCTCATGCACTGATGCTGCGTAACTAGATGAGACACGACAAAAGTGGAAAATGAGTGATGCAGACACGTGGACATATGTAATAGCAATGAAAATGACACAAGTACGGATAAATCAAGACATGTCAAATCATTAGAAATGGTTCAGTCTTTTTAATCTCATTGACTGCCACTGCTAAAAGAAGCAGTAACCAGTCTGAGTTGCAGCAAGTATCGCTAATGTATTAATGGAGATTCCCAGCCGCAGGTGTCGGAATTGCTGATTATCTAGCAGCCTTCATCGGCAATAAAACAGATGAGAGGAATAGAACAAGATTGAACAAACACTATGCTCTCCAAAAATAACATCCACACCTACCAAACACCTTAAGATACTTTAGTGTAGAGAAGAGTCAAGAGCTGCTTCATAATAATCAATGAAATCCAAGCTCTGAAGCTGTTTATTCAGATTGTCCAAAAAAATCACATTGGAATCACACAATAATTTTGGGGGAAAGTACTCACCACTCAGACCGCATTCTCTTCCACCAGCTTCTCCATAGAGATTCTGGAACAATCATCAAAGATGCAGAACTATGGAGAAGTCTCCATGTTCTTCAACTGTTTTATGTTCAGAAGAAAATACCATACCTCTTCATCGTGGCCAGCATGTCCAAACACTTTCATAACACGCTTCTCCACTCAGAAACTACAGAAATGATCCCTGAAAGTATAGTCTTAAAATAGCCACCTAAATCTCGCAGACTCCTGTGATGATTGAAGGAGTTTCATCCACGGTGTCTCTGGTCTTCAAGAACATGAGCTGGCTTCACGTTACTTTGTATGTACTGCAGGATGGCCCCTCTGAGCCACTCTTGAAAGTTGAGATATACTTAAAAAAAACTGTTAAACCGATTTTATGTAAAGTGGCTTACATGTTTATTTACTTCACAAACGCATATCAAATGCCACATTCAATAAGACTTTCTACGACAAGATTATCATTTAAATGAAAATATTCCATGAAAAAAGTATGAAATAAAATCAATTGTGGTCCAGAGCTAACCTTCAAAAGAATAACACAATTTCTTATCAGGTAACACACTTGTTCACAGCAAGTTTCTGAAAGCTTGGTTAAAGTGCTATTTTATTGTTGAAAAAAATAATGGCTACAGATGTCAGAGCACACAAAGGCAGGTAGAAAAAGTGGGGAAAAACTATATAATCTGACCTGCTCACTGTAGAATTGTCCATTTGTAGAACCACACACGCGCTCATGCACTGATGCTGCGTAACTAGATGAGACACGACAAAAGTGGAAAATGAGTGATGCAGACACGTGGACATATGTAATAGCAATGAAAATGACACAAGTACGGATAAATCAAGACATGTCAAATCATTAGAAATGGTTCAGTCTTTTTAATCTCATTGACTGCCACTGCTAAAAGAAGCAGTAACCAGTCTGAGTTGCAGCAAGTATCGCTAATGTATTAATGGAGATTCCCAGCCGCAGGTGTCGGAATTGCTGATTATCTAGCAGCCTTCATCAGCAATAAAACAGATGAGAGAAAAAAAGAAGATTGAACAAACATTATGCTCTCCAAAAATAACATCCACACCTACCAAACACCTAAAGACACTTTAGTGTAGAGAAGAGTCAAGAGCTGCTTCATAACAATCAACGAAATCCAAGCTCTGAAGCTGTTTATTCAGATTGTCCAAAAAAACCACATCGGAATCACACAATATCTTTGGGGGAAAGTATTCACCACTCAGACCGCATTCTCTTCCACCAGCTTCTCCATAGAGATTCTGGAACAATCATCAAAGATGCAGAACTATGGAGAAGTCTCCATGTTCTTCAACTGTTTTATGTTCAGAAGAGAATACCATACCTCTTCATCGTGGCCAGCATGACCAAACACTTTCATAACACGTTTCTCCAGTCAGAAACTACAGAAATGATCCCTGAAAGTATAGTCTTAAAATAGCCACCTAAATCTCGCAGACTCCTGTGAAGATTGAAGGAGTTTCATCCACGGTGTCTCTGGTCTTCAAGAACATGAGCTGGCTTCACGTTACTTTGTATGTACTGCAGGATGGCCCCTCTGAGCCACTCTTGAAAGTTGAGATATACTTAAAAAAAACTGTTAAACCGATTTTATGTAAAGTGGCTTACATGTTTATTTACTTCACAAACACATATCAAATGCCACATTCAATAAGACTTTCTACGACAAGATTATCATTTAAATGAAAATATTCCATGAAAAAAGTATGAAATAAAATCAATTGTGATCCAGAGCTAACCTTCAAAAGAGTAACACAATTTCTTATCAGGTAACACACTTGTTCACAGCAAGTTTCTGAAAGCTTGGTTAAAGTGCTATTTTATTGTTGAAAAAAATAATGGCTACAGATGTCAGAGCACACAAAGGCAGGTAGAAAAAGTGGGGAAAAACTATATAATCTGACCTGCTCACTCTGTAGAATTGTCCATTTGTAGAACCACACACGCGCTCATACACTGAAGCTGCGTAACTAGATGAGACACGACAAAAGTGGAAAATGAGTGATGCAGACACGTGGACATATGTAATAGCAATGAAAATGACACAAGTACGGATAAATCAAGACATGTAAAATCATTAGAAATGGTTCAGTCTTTTTAATCTCATTGACTGCCACCGCTAAAAGAAGCAGTAACCAGTCTGAGTTGCAGCAAGTATCGCTAATGTATTAATGGAGATTCCCAGCCGCAGGTGTCGGAATTGCTGATTATCTAGCAGCCTTCATCAGCAATAAAACAGATGAGAGAAAAAAACAAGATTGAACAAACACTATGCTCTCCAAAAATAACATCCACCCCTACCAAACACCTAAAGACACTTTAGTGTAGAGAAAAGTCAAGAGCTGCTTCATAACAATCAACGAAATCCAAGCTCTGAAGCTGTTTATTCAGATTGTCCAAAAAAACCACATCGGAATCACACAATATCTTTGGGGGAAAGTATTCACCACTCAGACCGCATTCTCTTCCACCAGCTTCTCCATAGAGATTCTGGAACAATCATCAAAGATGCAGAACTATGGAGAAGTCTCCATGTTCTTCAACTGTTTCATGTTCAGAAGAGAATACCATACCTCTTCATCGTGGCCAGCATGACCAAACACTTTCATAACACTTTTCTCCAGTCAGAAACTACAGAAATGATCCCTGAAAATATAGTTTTAAAATAGCCACCTAAATCTCGCAGACTCCTGTGAAGATTGAAGGAGTTTCATCCACGGTGTCTCTGGTCTTCAAGAACATGAGCTGGCTTCACGTTACTTTGTATGTACTGCAGGATGGCCCCTCTGAGCCACTCTTGAAAGTTGAGATATACTTAAAAAAAACTGTTAAACCGATTTTATGTAAAGTGGCTTACATGTTTATTTACTTCACAAACACATATCAAATGCCACATTCAATAAGACTTTCTACGACAAGATTATCATTTAAATGAAAATATTCCATGAAAAAAGTATGAAATAAAATCAATTGTGATCCAGAGCTAACCTTCAAAAGAATAACACAATTTCTTATCAGGTAACACACTTGTTCACAGCAAGTTTCTGAAAGCTTGGTTAAAGTGCTATTTTATTGTTGAAAAAAATAATGGCTACAGATGTCAGAGCACACAAAGGCAGGTAGAAAAAGGGGGGAAAAACTAGATAATCTGACCTGCTCACTCTGTAGAATTGTCCATTTGTAGAACCACACACGCGCTCATGCACTGATGCTGCGTAACTAGATGAGACACGACAAAAGTGGAAAATGAGTGATGCAGACACGTGGACATATGTAATAGCAATGAAAATGACACAAGTACGGATAAATCAAGACATGTCAAATCATTAGAAATGGTTCAGTCTTTTTAATCTCATTGACTGCCACTGCTAAAAGAAGCAGTAACCAGTCTGAGTTGCAGCAAGTATCGCTAATGTATTAATGGAGATTCCCAGCCGCAGGTGTCGGAATTGCTGATTATCTAGCAGCCTTCATCAGCAATAAAACAGATGAGAGAAAAAAACAAGATTGAACAAACATTATGCTCTCCAAAAATAATATCCACACCTACCAAACACCTAAAGACACTTTAGTGTAGAGAAGAGTCAAGAGCTGCTTCATAACAATCAACGAAATCCAAGCTCTGAAGCTGTTTATTCAGATTGTCCAAAAAAACCACATCGGAATCACACAATATCTTTGGGGGAAAGTATTCACCACTCAGACCGCATTCTCTTCCACCAGCTTCTCCATAGAGATTCTGGAACAATCATCAAAGATGCAGAACTATGGAGAAGTCTCCAAGTTCTTCAACTGTTTCATGTTCAGAAGAGAATACCATACCTCTTCATCGTGGCCAGCATGACCAAACACTTTCATAACACGTTTCTCCAGTCAGAAACTACAGAAATGATCCCTGAAAGTATAGTCTTAAAATAGCCACCTAAATCTCGCAGACTCCTGTGAAGATTGAAGGAGTTTCATCCACGGTGTCTCTGGTCTTCAAGAACATGAGCTGGCTTCACGTTACTTTGTATGTACTGCAGGATGGCCCCTCTGAGCCACTCTTGAAAGTTGAGATATACTTAAAAAAAACTGTTAAACCGATTTTATGTAAAGTGGCTTACATGTTTATTTACTTCACAAACACATATCAAATGCCACATTCAATAAGACTTTCTACGACAAGATTATCATTTAAATGAAAATATTCCATGAAAAAAGTATGAAATAAAATCAATTGTGGTCCAGAGCTAACCTTCAAAAGAATAACACAATTTCTTATCAGGTAACACACTTGTTCACAGCAAGTTTCTGAAAGCTTGGTTAAAGTGCTATTTTATTGTTGAAAAAAATAATGGCTACAGATGTCAGAGCACACAAAGGCAGGTAGAAAAAGTGGGGAAAAACTATATAATCTGACCTGCTCACTGTAGAATTGTCCATTTGTAGAACCACACACGCGCTCATGCACTGATGCTGCGTAACTAGATGAGACACGACAAAAGTGGAAAATGAGTGATGCAGACACGTGGACATATGTAATAGCAATGAAAATGACACAAGTACGGATAAATCAAGACATGTCAAATCATTAGAAATGGTTCAGTCTTTTTAATCTCATTGACTGCCACTGCTAAAAGAAGCAGTAACCAGTCTGAGTTGCAGCAAGTATCGCTAATGTATTAATGGAGATTCCCAGCCGCAGGTGTCGGAATTGCTGATTATCTAGCAGCCTTCATCAGCAATAAAACAGATGAGAGAAAAAAAGAAGATTGAACAAACATTATGCTCTCCAAAAATAACATCCACACCTACCAAACACCTAAAGACACTTTAGTGTAGAGAAGAGTCAAGAGCTGCTTCATAACAATCAACGAAATCCAAGCTCTGAAGCTGTTTATTCAGATTGTCCAAAAAAACCACATCGGAATCACACAATATCTTTGGGGGAAAGTATTCACCACTCAGACCGCATTCTCTTCCACCAGCTTCTCCATAGAGATTCTGGAACAATCATCAAAGATGCAGAACTATGGAGAAGTCTCCATGTTCTTCAACTGTTTCATGTTCAGAAGAGAATACCATACCTCTTCATCGTGGCCAGCATGACCAAACACTTTCATAACACGTTTCTCCAGTCAGAAACTACAGAAATGATCCCTGAAAGTATAGTCTTAAAATAGCCACCTAAATCTCGCAGACTCCTGTGAAGATTGAAGGAGTTTCATCCACGGTGTCTCTGGTCTTCAAGAACATGAGCTGGCTTCACGTTACTTTGTATGTACTGCAGGATGGCCCCTCTGAGCCACTCTTGAAAGTTGAGATATACTTAAAAAAAACTGTTAAACCGATTTTATGTAAAGTGGCTTACATGTTTATTTACTTCACAAACACATATCAAATGCCACATTCAATAAGACTTTCTACGACAAGATTATCATTTAAATGAAAATATTCCATGAAAAAAGTATGAAATAAAATCAATTGTGATCCAGAGCTAACCTTCAAAAGAGTAACACAATTTCTTATCAGGTAACACACTTGTTCACAGCAAGTTTCTGAAAGCTTGGTTAAAGTGCTATTTTATTGTTGAAAAAAATAATGGCTACAGATGTCAGAGCACACAAAGGCAGGTAGAAAAAGTGGGGAAAAACTATATAATCTGACCTGCTCACTCTGTAGAATTGTCCATTTGTAGAACCACACACGCGCTCATACACTGATGCTGCGTAACTAGATGAGACACGACAAAAGTGGAAAATGAGTGATGCAGACACGTGGACATATGTAATAGCAATGAAAATGACACAAGTACGGATAAATCAAGACATGTCAAATCATTAGAAATGGTTCAGTCTTTTTAATCTCATTGACTGCCACCGCTAAAAGAAGCAGTAACCAGTCTGAGTTGCAGCAAGTATCGCTAATGTATTAATGGAGATTCCCAGCCGCAGGTGTCGGAATTGCTGATTATCTAGCAGCCTTCATCAGCAATAAAACAGATGAGAGAAAAAAACAAGATTGAACAAACACTATGCTCTCCAAAAATAACATCCACCCCTACCAAACACCTAAAGACACTTTAGTGTAGAGAAGAGTCAAGAGCTGCTTCATAACAATCAACGAAATCCAAGCTCTGAAGCTGTTTATTCAGATTGTCCAAAAAAACCACATCGGAATCACACAATATCTTTGGGGGAAAGTATTCACCACTCAGACCGCATTCTCTTCCACCAGCTTCTCCATAGAGATTCTGGAACAATCATCAAAGATGCAGAACTATGGAGAAGTCTCCATGTTCTTCAACTGTTTCATGTTCAGAAGAGAATACCATACCTCTTCATCGTGGCCAGCATGACCAAACACTTTCATAACACGTTTCTCCAGTCAGAAACTACAGAAATGATCCCTGAAAGTATAGTCTTAAAATAGCCACCTAAATCTCGCAGACTCCTGTGAAGATTGAAGGAGTTTCATCCACGGTGTCTCTGGTCTTCAAGAACATGAGCTGGCTTCACGTTACTTTGTATGTACTGCAGGATGGCCCCTCTGAGCCACTCTTGAAAGTTGAGATATACTTAAAAAAAACTGTTAAACCGATTTTATGTAAAGTGGCTTACATGTTTATTTACTTCACAAACACATATCAAATGCCACATTCAATAAGACTTTCTACTACAAGTTTATCATTTAAATGAAAATATTCCATGAAAAAAGTATGAAATAAAATCAATTGTGATCCAGAGCTAACCTTCAAAAGAGTAACACAATTTCTTATCAGGTAACACACTTGTTCACAGCAAGTTTCTGAAAGCTTGGTTAAAGTGCTATTTTATTGTTGAAAAAAATAATGGCTACAGATGTCAGAGCACACAAAGGCAGGTAGAAAAAGTGGGGAAAAACTATATAATCTGACCTGCTCACTCTGTAGAATTGTCCATTTGTAGAACCACACACGCGCTCATACACTGATGCTGCGTAACTAGATGAGACACGACAAAAGTGGAAAATGAGTGATGCAGACACGTGGACATATGTAATAGCAATGAAAATGACACAAGTACGGATAAATCAAGACATGTAAAATCATTAGAAATGGTTCAGTCTTTTTAATCTCATTGACTGCCACCGCTAAAAGAAGCAGTAACCAGTCTGAGTTGCAGCAAGTATCGCTAATGTATTAATGGAGATTCCCAGCCGCAGGTGTCGGAATTGCTGATTATCTAGCAGCCTTCATCAGCAATAAAACAGATGAGAGAAAAAAACAAGATTGAACAAACACTATGCTCTCCAAAAATAACATCCACCCCTACCAAACACCTAAAGACACTTTAGTGTAGAGAAGAGTCAAGAGCTGCTTCATAACAATCAACGAAATCCAAGCTCTGAAGCTGTTTATTCAGATTGTCCAAAAAAACCACATCGGAATCACACAATATCTTTGGGGGAAAGTATTCACCACTCAGACCGCATTCTCTTCCACCAGCTTCTCCATAGAGATTCTGGAACAATCATCAAAGATGCAGAACTATGGAGAAGTCTCCATGTTCTTCAACTGTTTCATGTTCAGAAGAGAATACCATACCTCTTCATCGTGGCCAGCATGACCAAACACTTTCATAACACTTTTCTCCAGTCAGAAACTACAGAAATGATCCCTGAAAATATAGTTTTAAAATAGCCACCTAAATCTCGCAGACTCCTGTGAAGATTGAAGGAGTTTCATCCACGGTGTCTCTGGTCTTCAAGAACATGAGCTGGCTTCACGTTACTTTGTATGTACTGCAGGATGGCCCCTCTGAGCCACTCTTGAAAGTTGAGATATACTTAAAAAAAACTGTTAAACCGATTTTATGTAAAGTGGCTTACATGTTTATTTACTTCACAAACACATATCAAATGCCACATTCAATAAGACTTTCTACGACAAGATTATCATTTAAATGAAAATATTCCATGAAAAAAGTATGAAATAAAATCAATTGTGATCCAGAGCTAACCTTCAAAAGAATAACACAATTTCTTATCAGGTAACACACTTGTTCACAGCAAGTTTCTGAAAGCTTGGTTAAAGTGCTATTTTATTGTTGAAAAAAATAATGGCTACAGATGTCAGAGCACACAAAGGCAGGTAGAAAAAGGGGGGAAAAACTAGATAATCTGACCTGCTCACTCTGTAGAATTGTCCATTTGTAGAACCACACACGCGCTCATGCACTGATGCTGCGTAACTAGATGAGACACGACAAAAGTGGAAAATGAGTGATGCAGACACGTGGACATATGTAATAGCAATGAAAATGACACAAGTACGGATAAATCAAGACATGTCAAATCATTAGAAATGGTTCAGTCTTTTTAATCTCATTGACTGCCACTGCTAAAAGAAGCAGTAACCAGTCTGAGTTGCAGCAAGTATCGCTAATGTATTAATGGAGATTCCCAGCCGCAGGTGTCGGAATTGCTGATTATCTAGCAGCCTTCATCAGCAATAAAACAGATGAGAGAAAAAAACAAGATTGAACAAACATTATGCTCTCCAAAAATAATATCCACACCTACCAAACACCTAAAGACACTTTAGTGTAGAGAAGAGTCAAGAGCTGCTTCATAACAATCAACGAAATCCAAGCTCTGAAGCTGTTTATTCAGATTGTCCAAAAAAACCACATCGGAATCACACAATATCTTTGGGGGAAAGTATTCACCACTCAGACCGCATTCTCTTCCACCAGCTTCTCCATAGAGATTCTGGAACAATCATCAAAGATGCAGAACTATGGAGAAGTCTCCAAGTTCTTCAACTGTTTCATGTTCAGAAGAGAATACCATACCTCTTCATCGTGGCCAGCATGACCAAACACTTTCATAACACGTTTCTCCAGTCAGAAACTACAGAAATGATCCCTGAAAGTATAGCCTTAAAATAGCCACCTAAATCTCGCAGACTCCTGTGAAGATTGAAGGAGTTTCATCCACGGTGTCTCTGGTCTTCAAGAACATGAGCTGGCTTCACGTTACTTTGTATGTACTGCAGGATGGCCCCTCTGAGCCACTCTTGAAAGTTGAGATATACTTAAAAAAAACTGTTAAACCGATTTTATGTAAAGTGGCTTACATGTTTATTTACTTCACAAACACATATCAAATGCCACATTCAATAAGACTTTCTACGACAAGATTATCATTTAAATGAAAATATTCCATGAAAAAAGTATGAAATAAAATCAATTGTGATCCAGAGCTAACCTTCAAAAGAATAACACAATTTCTTATCAGGTAACACACTTTTTCACAGCAAGTTTCTGAAAGCTTGGTTAAAGTGCTATTTTATTGTTGAAAAAAATAATGGCTACAGATGTCAGAGCGTACAAAGGCAGGTAGAAAAAGGGGGGAAAAACTAGATAATCTGACCTGCTCACTCTGTAGAATTGTCCATTTGTAGAACCACACACGCGCTCATGCACTGATGCTGCGTAACTAGATGAGACACGACAAAAGTGGAAAATGAGTGATGCAGACACGTGGACATATGTAATAGCAATGAAAATGACACAAGTACGGATAAATCAAGACATGTCAAATCATTAGAAATGGTTCAGTCTTTTTAATCTCATTGACTGCCACTGCTAAAAGAAGCAGTAACCAGTCTGAGTCGCAGCAAGTATCGCTAATGTTTTAATGGAGATTCCCAGCCGCAGGTGTCGGAATTGCTGATTATCTAGCAGCCTTCATCAGCAATAAAACAGATGAGAGAAAAAAACAAGATTGAACAAACATTATGCTCTCCAAAAATAACATCCACCCCTACCAAACACCTAAAGACACTTTAGTGTAGAGAAGAGTCAAGAGCTGCTTCATAACAATCAACGAAATCCAAGCTCTGAAGCTGTTTATTCAGATTGTCCAAAAAAACCACATCGGAATCACACAATATCTTTGGGGGAAAGTATTCACCACTCAGACCGCATTCTCTTCCACCAGCTTCTCCATAGAGATTCTGGAACAATCATCAAAGATGCAGAACTATGGAGAAGTCTCCATGTTCTTCAACTGTTTCATGTTCAGAAGAGAATACCATACCTCTTCATCGTGGCCAGCATGACCAAACACTTTCATAACACGTTTCTCCAGTCAGAAACTACAGAAATGATCCCTGAAAGTATAGTCTTAAAATAGCCACCTAAATCTCGCAGACTCCTGTGAAGATTGAAGGAGTTTCATCCACGGTGTCTCTGGTCTTCAAGAACATGAGCTGGCTTCACGTTACTTTGTATGTACTGCAGGATGGCCCCTCTGAGCCACTCTTGAAAGTTGAGATATACTTAAAAAAAACTGTTAAACCGATTTTATGTAAAGTGGCTTACATGTTTATTTACTTCACAAACACATATCAAATGCCACATTCAATAAGACTTTCTACGACAAGATTATCATTTAAATGAAAACATTCCATGAAAAAAGTATGAAATAAAATCAATTGTGATCCAGAGCTAACCTTCAAAAGAGTAACACAATTTCTTATCAGGTAACACACTTGTTCACAGCAAGTTTCTGAAAGCTTGGTTAAAGTGCTATTTTATTGTTGAAAAAAATAATGGCTACAGATGTCAGAGCACACAAAGGCAGGTAGAAAAAGGGGGGAAAAACTAGATAATCTGACGTGCTCACTCTGCAGAATTGTCCATTTGTAGAACCACACACACGCTCATGCACTGATGCTGCGTAACTAGATGAGACACGACAAAAGTGGAAAATGAGTGATGCAGACACGTGGACATATGTAATAGCAATGAAAATGACACAAGTACGGATAAATCAAGATATGTCAAATCATTAGAAATGGTTCAGTCTTTTTAATCTCATTGACTGCCACCGCTAAAAGAAGCAGTAACCAGTCTGAGTTGCAGCAAGTATCGCTAATGTATTAATGGAGATTCCCAGCCGCAGGTGTCGGAATTGCTGATTATCTAGCAGCCTTCATCGGCAATAAAACAGATGAGAGGAACAAAACAAGATTGAACAAACACTATGCTCTCCAAAAATAACATCCACACCTACCAAACACCTTAAGATACTTTAGTGTAGAGAAGAGTCAAGAGCTGCTTCATAATAATCAATGAAATCCAAGCTCTGAAGCTGTTTATTCAGATTGTCCAAAAAAATCACATTGGAATCACACAATAATTTTGGGGGAAAGTATTCACCACTCAGACCGCATTCTCTTCCACCAGCTTCTCCATAGAGATTCTGGAACAATCATCAAAGATGCAGAACTATGGAGAAGTCTCCATGTTCTTCAACTGTTTCATGTTCAGAAGAGAATACCATACTTCTTCATCGTGGCCAGCATGACCAAACACTTTCATTACACGCTTCTCCAGTCAGAAACTACAGAAACGATCCCTGAAAGTATAGTCTTAAAATAGCCACCTAAATCTCGCAGACTCCTGTGAAGATTGAAGGAGTTTCATCCACGGTGTCTCTGGTCTTCAAGAACATGAGCTGGCTTCACGTTACTTTGTATGTACTGCAGGATGGCCCCTCTGAGCCACTCTTGAAAGTTGAGATATACTTAAAAAAAACTGTTAAACCGATTTTATGTAAAGTGGCTTACATGTTTATTTACTTCACAAACACATATCAAATGCCACATTCAATAAGACTTTCTACGACAAGATTATCATTTAAATGAAAATATCCCATGAAAAAAGTATGAAATAAAATCAATTGTGATCCAGAGCTAACCTTCAAAAGAATAACACAATTTCTTATCAGGTAACACACTTGTTCACAGCAAGTTTCTGAAAGCTTGGTTAAAGTGCTATTTTATTGTTGAAAAAAATAATGGCTACAGATGTCAGAGCACACAAAGGCAGGTAGAAAAAGGGGGGAAAAACTAGATAATCTGACCTGCTTACTCTGTAGAATTGTCCATTTGTAGAACCACACACGCGCTCATGCACTGATGCTGCGTAACTAGATGAGACACGACAAAAGTGGAAAATGAGTGATGCAGACACGTGGACATATGTAATAGCAATGAAAATGACACAAGTACGGATAAATCAAGACATGTCAAATCATTAGAAATGGTTCAGTCTTTTTAATCTCATTGACTGCCACTGCTAAAAGAAGCAGTAACCAGTCTGAGTTGCAGCAAGTATCGCTAATGTATTAATGGAGATTCCCAGCCGCAGGTGTCGGAATTGCTGATTATCTAGCAGCCTTCATCAGCAATAAAACAGATGAGAGAAAAAAACAAGATTGAACAAACATTATGCTCTCCAAAAATAACATCCACACCTACCAAACACCTAAAGATACTTTAGTGTAGAGAAGAGTCAAGAGCTGCTTCATAATAATCAATGAAATCCAAGCTCTGAAGCTGTTTATTCAGATTGTCCAAAAAAACCACATTGGAATCACACAATAATTTTGGGGGAAAGTATTCACCACTCAGACCGCATTCTCTTCCACCAGCTTCTCCATAGAGATTCTGGAACAATCATCAAAGATGCAGAACTATGGAGAAGTCTCCATGTTCTTCAACTGTTCCATGTTCAGAAGAGAATACCATACCTCTTCATCGTGGCCAGCATGACCAAACACTTTCATAACACGCTTCTCCAGTCAGAAACTACAGAAATGATCCCTGAAAGTATAGTCTTAAAATAGCCACCAAAATCTCGCAGACTCCTGTGATGATTGAAGGAGTTTCATCCACGGTGTCTCTGGTCTTCAAGAACATGAGCTGGCTTCACGTTACTTTGTATGTACTGCAGGATGGCCCCTCTGAGCCACTCTTGAAAGTTGAGATATACTTAAAAAAAACTGTTAAACCGATTTTATGTAAAGTGGCTTACATGTTTATTTACTTCACAAACACATATCAAATGCCACATTCAATAAGACTTTCTACGACAAGATTATCATTTAAATGAAAATATCCCATGAAAAAAGTATGAAATAAAATCAATTGTGATCCAGAGCTAACCTTCAAAAGAATAACACAATTTCTTATCAGGTAACACACTTGTTCACAGCAAGTTTCTGAAAGCTTGGTTAAAGTGCTATTTTATTGTTGAAAAAAATAATGGCTACAGATGTCAGAGCACACAAAGGCAGGTAGAAAAAGGGGGGAAAAACTAGATAATCTGACCTGCTCACTCTGTAGAATTGTCCATTTGTAGAACCACACACGCGCTCATGCACTGATGCTGCGTAACTAGATGAGACACGACAAAAGTGGAAAATGAGTGATGCAGACACGTGGACATATGTAATAGCAATGAAAATGACACAAGTACGGATAAATCAAGACATGTCAAATCATTAGAAATGGTTCAGTCTTTTTAATCTCATTGACTGCCACTGCTAAAAGAAGCAGTAACCAGTCTGAGTTGCAGCAAGTATCGCTAATGTATTAATGGAGATTCCCAGCCGCAGGTGTCGGAATTGCTGATTATCTAGCAGCCTTCATCAGCAATAAAACAGATGAGAGAAAAAAACAAGATTGAACAAACATTATGCTCTCCAAAAATAACATCCACACCTACCAAACACCTAAAGACACTTTAGTGTAGAGAAGAGTCAAGAGCTGCTTCTTAACAATCAACGAAATCCCAGCTCTGAAGCTGTTTATTCAGATTGTCCAAAAAAACCACATCGGAATCACACAATATCTTTGGGGGAAAGTATTCACCACTCAGACCGCATTCTCTTCCACCAGCTTCTCCATAGAGATTCTGGAACAATCATCAAAGATGCAGAACTATGGAGAAGTCTCCATGTTCTTCAACTGTTTCATGTTCAGAAGAGAATACCATACCTCTTCATCGTGACCAGCATGACCAAACACTTTCATAACACGTTTCTCCAGTCAGAAACTACAGAAATGATCCCTGAAAGTATAGTCTTAAAATAGCCACCTAAATCTCGCAGACTCCTGTGAAGATTGAAGGAGTTTCATCCACGGTGTCTCTGGTCTTCAAGAACATGAGCTGGCTTCACGTTCCTTTGTATGTACTGCAGGATGGCCCCTCTGAGCCACTCTTGAAAGTTGAGATATACTTAAAAAAAAACTGTTAAACCGATTTTATGTAAAGTGGCTTACATGTTTATTTACTTCACAAACACATATCAAATGCCACATTCAATAAGACTTTCTACGACAAGATTATCATTTAAATGAAAATATTCCATGAAAAAAGTATGAAATAAAATCAATTGTGATCCAGAGCTAACCTTCAAAAGAATAACACAATTTCTTATCAGGTAACACACTTGTTCACAGCAAGTTTCTGAAAGCTTGGTTAAAGTGCTATTTTATTGTTGAAAAAAATAATGGCTACAGATGTCAGAGCACACAAAGGCAGGTAGAAAAAGTGGGGAAAAACTAGATAATCTGACGTGCTCACTCTGCAGAACTGTCATTTGTAGAACCACTCATGCGCTCATGCACTGATGCTGCGTAGACAGATATTGCCTATTCCTGAGCCTACCAAATATCCAATGTTGCATTTGGTCATTTGCAAACTACTGTTGCAGTCAGATTTTATGTAAAGTAACTTGCATTTTTATATATGTGTGTGTGTTTGTGCATTTGAATTATTTTTCCAGATTAGGTGTCCCAATATCAGAATGAACAGCATATATAATAAATCTGAGACATATCCACTGCAGACTTTTCCCTGATATTCCAGGCCTCCAGCTACGCCCTGCAGAAATCTGTGGCAATCAGTCAGTTCCGTTTCCCTCTGAACGATGCTCTGAATGGTCCGATGATATCCATACGATCTGATGGGGGGAAAAAAACAATTGAACTTAGAAAGAAAGAAAAAATTAAGAATTAAAGAGAAATAGCCCATAGCATTTTAAATTTTATTTTGAGTTTAAATATTGATACACGCTTACCGATCAAGTACCATTATGATGCTGGTTTGATGGGCTTTCTGGTGCCTCTGTCTTCACCCTCTGAAACCTCTGACAAGGCAGACAAGATCTAACCAAGAAGATGAATGATGGTACACATTTGATTAATTGAATTTTAAATCACTCACAGTTCCTTTTGATGAAAGTCATCAAAAACATTATGTTATATGTAACCGGGTGGGAAATGTAGGGAGGAACGTAGTCCCTTTAAGGGAGTGACACTGTGGAGTGAGGTCATCACTCTGCGAAAAGGGAAAAGGAAGCGTGTTTGGGTGTGGTGGACGTGCGGTTGCTGAAGAAGAGGGATCCTCATTTGATCTAAATTATTAGTGAGATATTTGGGGGAAATCGCTGGTGTTGCAGCCAAGGAGGAATTGGAAGCATTAGATTTATCAGGACGTTAGATGAGTGAAGATTGAGCGTGGTCGCGGTGTTAGTCTGACCTGGTGAGCTCAGCGGGTGGTAGTTGCTGGGTGAAGAGATGCGTTAAGGGAGCCACGTGTAGAGAAATGACTGATAAAAGGGGTAAGTGTTAGATGAACGACATACGAAGTGCATATGTAGCATTTAATGATGGATAAGTGGAATAACAAAATTGTTTGGTTTGACGCAGTACTGCCACTACTGTAATTGTACTGGGGATCTTTTTCCTGTTTTCTCTTTTTATTTCTTTTCTACTTTTGAACGAGAATAAGAGGTTTATAAAATTTCTGGTTTGCCTGATTTAAGGGTTTTCTTGAATTTGGATTTTTCTTTCGGATGGTAAATTGTAATTTTCTTTTCATTGTTTAATAAATGGGAAGGTTAATTGTCCCAGTTTGGTGGATAACCTGCATTCAATAAAAGATCCCACTTAAAATGTTGCTTGTTGTTTCGTGGATACCTTACCTGGCCACATATATGAAACGTCTTACATAGTTTTTAGCATAATTAACTCTAAATACGTACTGGTAACTATAAATAAGTAAATAACATCAGTTTTTTTGTAGCAATTAAGTTCTCTGATAATTCTGAACTGATTTAGGCTGAAAGACCTCATCTTCTCTAACTGCTTTGGGGTTGCGGTGCACTGACATAGTGTCACATACCGAGTCTTGCACGTCCTTAGTGATGGTCGGCCAGTAAGTGTTGGGTGATCTTCTGCAGCATTGCCCGAAATGCCCAGCATGGACCTCATTGAGAATCTTCTTTTTCTCCTCCTCTTCTGTAAGCCATCAGGCCCCCTGTAGCACATGGTGTCATCTAAAGTACAGAAAAGGAGAACACCAAGTATATCTATACCAGCAGAAAACAAAATATACTGATGACATAGTGCGTCTTGACCAGGAAAATAATAAGTACAGTAGTATCAAGATAAGACCTGTGATAAATCTCTGGTAGTAATTAATCAACAGATATTGACAGGTATACAGGCCAAAACACAGTGAAATCGAGCACTTTGAGACAATATACTGTCGTTAAAATGTGCTATACAGATAAAATTTAATTGAATGAGCCAAGTTCAGGTCCAGAGCCTGTCCCGGAGGCTACAGGCGCAAAGTGGGGAACAACCCAGGACAGGGTTCCAACCCATCGCAGGGCACACTCACATCTTGTTTACATAATGTAAATGTATTAGTTTTCATGCATAATTCATTGAATGAATGCAACTGAAAATGTACAGTGGTTCCACACAACTAGAATGAGTGCTTTTTCAACTGATGCATTCAGGGCGGGAAGGAAAGGGAAAAAATGCCATGTAAAGATGTATTCTCAAAGACATTGGGGGTGTTAAGGTGTACACCCATTCAGGGGGCGACATGATTACTGGCGGGGGGGGGGGGGATTGTAAGGGCCGGTTTTGATTATCCCTTCCCGTAATTATCACTCGTGCATTTTCTGTCTCACAGTTTAAGCTACACTGTAAACCTTGCTAAGCTGAGTTTCCTGAATTCCTTTGGACCGCCCCACATTTAACATAAAATATTAGTTCACCCAGCGCTGTTTCTATTGCATTGTCCCCGCCACATTCAAAATACTTCTGACTTACGTACACATTTAAGTGAAAATCTAAAGCTGTTAATTTTCAAGTTTAACTTTCAGTTTACCTTTAAAGGCATTGTGCGTGGGCACATCCAGAAGGAGATGCCAGTCCATAGCAGGGCACACACAAATAACTTAGACAGAGGCAACCCCTGTCACCCAGCAACTCCACCAGTGATCCCTGTTAGTGATTAGGAAAATAGCAGTTGGGTAAGTGTGGACCTACCACATTCTTGGTTTTACTGTGTTGATGAAGTTACCATACCTTAATCAAAGCACTGGATTAATACTAAACTATCTGGTAATCATACACAGGCCATCTGGCATTAAAACTTCCAACCAAACACACGTTCATCTGAAATGGTAAAAACGGTGTGACTAGTAGCAAAAACAACTTTTTTTTTATTTAAACCATAAGATCACTGGCTGTAAGCTCATTTCAGCATAACATCCTGATGTCCGTGGTGCTGATTGAAGATGGCAGCCGCGCGTCTTCGGCTGGAGCACCAGTACTTTTTGGGTCCCAGACGCAGACTTGTGACAACACTAAAGTATACATGATGTGGAGAAAATGGAAAAACCAGAAGATAATGGAGGAGAGGAACAAAGAATTCCTCTGTTAGGAGAGAAATAACCAGATTGTTCAAATTCTTTTTGTTACATTGATCTGTAAATTGAATTGGGTTTCATTTTAAAAATGTGGTAAAAAATTTAAACCCTGATACAAGAAAACATTTAATCTTTGGTGAATTCAATATTTACTGCCATTATTTCAACCAAAAATGGCATGCAATATCACTGTGGATCTCATAAAGCTTAGAGTTTTAGAGTTTTAGAACAGGAGTCTCAGCCATTGCTGCTACCATAGATTCTACTTGCATTCACATTTTCTTGTGGATGGAAAACCAATTTCTGTGTTCTGTATAACCTATATACCACTTAAATGAAAACAGTAAATACTGACATTTTATCCCATACAAAGGCATTCACCTTTACTCTCTCAGTGATAAATGTAACTAATAATTGTTGATGGCAAGAGAACTCACTTCTTCCATGGTTTTTTAATATTCTTTACTTTTTCCTATGACCCTGACTTTCATATCCAGTGGATGATGGAAGGATGTAATGTGCTGTCATTAGGTAATCCACTTAAATGAATTTAACATTTTACCACAGCCTGATTGACAGCACATTTATTAAGAAGAATCCAAGCGTAAAGTCATACAGAATGTATGTGACTTTCCGGCTCAAGATAGAGACATGGATCAGTGGCAGACATAGATCTGCCAGTCGACTGGAAGGTGCTGTTCAGGGAGTTCATTAGTTTCAAGAGAAGGAGGCTACCACCTTGAAAGTAGGTGGCTACGATTGTTCAGGGAAACTCGGCACGCAAACTCCGAGACATGAGACATAAACCAATTTCAGGGGGTTGTAGGGGTCCTTCTGAGTAAATTTTGAAATGTAGACCCTTTAATAGTCCATTTTTCAGGCATCTTAGAGGCCTCATTCCACCAAATTTTACTGACACAAACTCTGGGTTATTTTTCATCATACAGTAGTAGTACTAAGTAGTAGTAGCAGTCTGTTACTGAGGACACCAAATGTATCTCATTCTCAGATTATGTTGATTAATGATTGATGTACTGGTCAGTTGCAGTGCTCAATTATCAAGTAATGGTTTCATCAACAAGAGGTCAGCTTACCAGTGTCTGAAATAAGACTTTTAACCATTAACCAATCATTTAAAAAAATAAAGTTAACATGACAAAGGAAATTATGTCTATGGCTTCATTTATTTATTTCACACCCTATTAGACTATTAAACAAACTTTTAACAACAGCATGAAATACAGTAATGCTGCTAGTAAGTGCTGACTGACAGCCATAATAAGCAACAGGAGGAGAAAGAGTAAATAGTGAGTGTGAATTCAATTCCAGTGCAAATTGCCTGCTGCTGCAGTGCCAGAAACTAAAGACCATTCACCAGAGGAACAGCCTTATCCAAAATGAGGTCAGTGTCATGACAACCTAGGGGCAAGAAGATTGAAACTTGTATAACCAGGATAGAAGATAAACGATGTCTGACTTGACTCTTGGATGTATTCAGCCACAAAAACAAGTACAGTTACAGATACTAAACAGTTTCTCTACTTAAATCCTAATCCAAAGCCTAACTATAACAGGAACTGACTGGCATTAATTACTGTGTGAACAACTCAAACCATGTCATACTAATTACGCCAATTACATACTAGTTGTATTTGTAACTGGTCTGTAAATATGAGGGATTTGTTGCCAACAATTCCTGTTTGTTTTTATTTTAATTCAACTATGTATACTGAGTAAGAAAATACAAGAGAACTTCTGTTGGAAATTAAATAAATCTCTTAGGTACGTATAACCAGGTAGAAAATTTACTAATAAAATAAATGGACTATCAACTAAGTTTGAAGGTCATCCTAACAACCATACTAAGCCAAAGGGACCCAGTGTTCTACTACTACCAACCTGAAATAATATTAAAATCATTTACACTGATTCAAGTTTTAAATATGTTACAAGATCCTCCTTGGTGATACTTGTGCAAACAAACCATGAAAAGGAACCGGCTCATTCCAAATTCTCATCTGAATCTGAGCTGCAGTCACCATCAAGCTCTGAAAGGGGGAGATTCAGAGCAGTGAGAGCTTCATCAAGTGTAGCTTCAGCAGAGTCAGACATGTCTTCCTCTTCTGTCAGCTCTATGGGTCCCTCAGATTCTTCAATTTTTTTTACCTGAGACTTGGATGCACACTTCAGACTTCTCATCCTCCTTGGCTTGATTGTCTGGAATTTGTGAACAGCTCCCTGAATTACCTGTGATGCTTCAGGAGAGGCTGGTCCATTGATGGAAATCTGAAGGAGTGCATCAAGCATTTCCATATTGATGGAACTTCTGAGATGTGTTTTTATTCGTTTTATTGCCCTTGCCCCCCGTTCTGGCCATGCATTAGAGATTGGAGCAGTGAGAACAACCTCTGCCAAGTGCACCAATACCTCATACTGCAGACTTTGCCTTAGCTTCAACAGACGCTTCAGACACCATAGGGTGGGATTTCCATTGATGTTGTCAATATCATCTTTCCACTTGGCAAGCTGGTATTTGAACAGCTGCCATTCGGCAGTCAATTTATCAGCTCTTGCTTGATCATTGGGGTAAAAATGTTCTCTAATTTCATTCAGTTCCTTTTCAATATACTTTTTGAATGCAGGGGTTCCCTTTGTAGGGAGAAGAGTTGGGTTAAATATATGAAAGGCATTTAGAACTTTAAAGCCAATGCCAAATCTGTCTCTCATATTGTTAGTTAATGCAGTGATATACTTACCTAACAAGTTTGCAAGGACACCTTCCTGATGCACTGACACAGAGACCCCAGTGATAGCTTTAAGCTGATCTGCCAACGGCAAGTCCTCTGGGACTACGTCTTGATGGTCAGCTGGCTCCACTAGATCTTCTAGGCTATGGCCATGGTCTTCATCCTGCTCATCTATATAGGGTGGGTCATCAGCTAATTCAACAGTGGCTTCATCTTCTGCAAGAGCTGCCATGTTTGATATCAGTTGCAGCCGGCCTGTAGTGGGATGGAGATCAGCCTTGAGTGCCTTTATTGGAGACTGTGTTTCTGAAATTTCCCGTAGTTTCTCTTCTGTTAATTCAAGGGCTGGCTGGAGGTCAGAATGGTGTACATCACCCCGCTGGAGCGTTTTACTGAGTATAGACAGATGTGGCAGTACATAATACAGTATGTATACAGACAGTCCCCATAAACTTTGTTGTCCGAAATTCAGCTATCATACCCCTTGCCTTTGGGTTTTTTGCCGAAAGGGCACTTAGCGTCAACAATACTGCAACATAGTCCTGATGCATGGCTTGAATGGAGTTATCAAAGGAAAGCCACCTTGTGCTGCAGGCCTTCTTGAGACGCCTTTGAACAACTGACCGTTTTTGGTCATTGATAGTTATGTTCTTGAGTTTAAGTTGTATCTTTAGGTGTACTGCAAGGTTTTTGCCACTTTTCTCAAAGAGGTGCCAGAGCGATGTAAGCCAGTCAAGTACCTTGCTTATGTAAGTTATTGCAGTGCATGTATCGGTGCAAGCAAGGGCTAACTTGTGACAGACACAGTGAACCGTTATGAGAGAATTGTTCACCTGTCGTGTCAGTCTCACCCCCACACCATTTTCTCTCCCAGTCATGACACTGGCCCCATCGGAGACAAAGGATGTCATGTTTGCTGCCATTATACCTAACTTCTGAATACTGGACAGAAGGACTCTGGTAATGGTCTCGACGCTGGCACTGTCAGAATCTGCAAGAACGTTTTCAGCACTAAGAAAATCTGTAACGACAACATCTTCATGGATGTACTGAATGAAGGAGTTACAGAAATATCTGTCACTTCGTCAGTCAGTACCCCATAGCAGTGGGCTTCCTTTACACGACCTATGCACCTGCTCCTGACAGATTCACCCAGGAGCAAGAATATGTCCCTGAGAATACCCACAGTGGAGTAGGTGAAATACTTCATATTTGTCAACCCAACCTTTTCAAATAGGCGAATGAGTGAATACAGTTTCTTATTGGCTACCTCTTCATTGGCAAGCCAATAAGCCGCAAGGAAGGCATTATACAGTGTAGTTCCCTTTGTCTGCTCTCGTTCCATATGCTCTTTATCAAAAATTGACAATCTTTTCATAAGTTCATCAGACACTGCTGCTTTGTGTTCACCAGTGGCAGCGTGATCTTTTACTGCAGATTTATTTAAACGTTCGGCAGCCTTATTGTTATACTCCACTGCCTTGTTTTGAGGATTGCTAGCATTGTGTTTTTTACAGAGGAGACAATACATGCCATCATTTTCTACATAGCAGAGCCACCAAATCCCAGTTTTTTTTCAAAATGATAGTTCTTTCTCAACCAACCAATTGTGTGAGAATTTCTCTTTACATTTTTCTTTAAACTTTTTGTCTGTAGTGGAAATAGAGGTACATTTTGCCTTTGTACAAATGTAATGTGTGTGAAGATGACCACTCAATGCAGAATCATCAAAAAGGCTGCCAATAATTTCCCCCATGGTTACTGCATCTATCTCTGTTACTTCTGCCTGCAGTGGCACTGGGAGGTTGTCTGCTTGTCCTGAAATTGATGATCTGCCTGGAGTGGAAAGAAATATATTTACAGTTAACATGTGGGGAATTTATGAATTACTGAAATATGAAGTTGATGTACAGTTTAAAAGATTTCTGGCTTAGCAGGGAGGGCCTGCGATCCTCACCACCATTTTAGTCACCATTTTAAACATTGACAGGGATGAGAAATATTGACAAAAATCAGTAGCAGGCCTATTCAATTATCTGGTATTTATTGGTCGTTAACCTCTACAATTTTCATCATGTTCAACACCCATCTCTAAACATTGTAAACTGCAGTGATTGCTGGCTATGAAACTTAACCAGAAAAAAACCACTCTGCTAGTGAATACCAACCTGCTGAATTCTGCTCTATAGGTATGGATATGATGTCTTCTTCATCGTCAATAACAGCAGGATCAGTACTTGATGTATGCAAAGAAGACTGAGTTGCAGCATTGGCTGAAAAAACAGATGACATGAGTCATGATTCAGTTAAAATTCTATTCAGAAGGTAGTAAGCAGTGCCACCAACACCTGTGTCTGGAGAGAAGCAGGAGAAGCAGTGTACGTGATATAAACCAAAGTCAATAATTTGTTTCTGAAAGCAGAATAGGTTAACCTGGCAGGCAAGCAGCGGATAACAAGACACAAACCATGCACAGTTTGTTGTATGAGTTGAAAAGTTACATGTATACCAAAAGTTAAGATAAGACAGCCAACCACCAGAGAATAGACAGGGACAACAATGACAAAGCAATACTAGTATACATTGGTGACTTACCACTCGGCTAGAAATATTCCACAGGCACATTACAGGGTAAATAATAAATCTGAAAATCAAATAAGAAAGACTGAATTTTCACGCATGGTATAAAAACTGTCAGAATGGGTTAACTTGGAACACGTGTTAATGTTTGTAAACAGGCTCGGCTGATCGTGACGTCATCGCTGTACATTATATGGCTAGTAATAGTAGCTAGCCTACACACACAACTAGATCAGCGAGTGCAGATGCTCCAGCGTTTTGTCTTTTTTTCAGAATATTTCACTTTGGAAATTAGCTGTCGGCCTTAGCTTTCAAACAAAATCAGTGTCATGCAATATCTCCCCATATTTTTCACCAATTTTACGCCGATGTTGGCTCGAACGAACGAAGATATCGATCGTCTGCTGCTGGTCTGATCCATGTGCATCTCTGTGTGATTAAGTCGACGAGTTGTGTCATATGTCAATGCAATGCGTGTGGCAAACGAAGCGACGACACCGGGATGAAATAGTATAGTATTACACCATGCTGGTGTCACTTCCATCCATCCATTTTCCAAACCGCTTATCCTACTGGGTCATGGGGGGTCTGCAGCCTATCCTGGAAGCAATGGGCACGAGGCAGGGAACAACCCAGAATGGGGGGTCAGCCCATCACAGGGCACACTCACACACCATTCACTCACACGTGCACACCTACAGGCAATTTAGCAAGTCCAATTAGCCTCAGCATGTTTTTGGACTGTGGGGGGAAACCGGAGTACCCGGAGGAAACCCCACGATGACATGGGGAGAACATGCAAACTCCACACACATGTGACCGAGGTGGAGACTCGAACCTGGGTCCCAGAGGTGTGAGGCAACAGTGCTAACCACTGCACCACCATGCCGCCTCTGGTCTCACTTCATTAAATATTAAACTCACCTTCAGTTCCTTCAGTCTTGGGCAATTTCGCGACCGGTTGCAGCCACTGGTCAAGAAGGCTGCTTCGCTTTCTAGACGCCATTTTGTCCATTGCCTCAATCAGTCAATCAGAAAACGCAGAATAAAAGCTTGCCAAAAATAGCCAATCAAAACGAAGGTAAGAATTAAGAAAGCCAAGCTGAGACGAAGATGGCTGCGCCTAGACATATCACGGAAATTTCTGCAAAATAAAACTTTTATTGTGGCACCGAGTGCTGATCCTTTGATTCTGGGAACAGAGGCAGATTTTTTTTTCAACAAGTGAAAATAGCTGCCGATGTACTTACCCACAGGCGGCGAAATATCACCAGGTGCCGGCTTCAAATGAACCCCCTGGCTGTTATGCTACACAATACACAGAGAGAGGATTTGGGGCAACCAAGTTTATTCCAAAAGACAATAGGGGAAGTCGAAAGTCGTAACCAGGTTGATGCCGAGAGCCATCCAATCCTTTTGCCGAATGTCGAGCCGAAATCCGAGAGATAGGTCGTGAGTCCAAAAGCCAGAGGTCGATAAGCCAAGAGATCCGTCCAAAGACACTGACGAACAACACCACAGAATACACAAAGGACTTCTTGGGAAGGAGGGCAGGCAGGAGGCTTGGGGAGGGCAAGGAAGACTGATTGCAACTGTGGGAGAAACAAAGACATAAAGTGCTCAGTAAATGCATAGCAGATAAAACCGTTAAATACTGTTCTTTCCAATTATCCTCAGCTGTTGGTGCAGTTTTCATGAGATGGTCGTGACCCAGATTAGACCTGTGGAATTGAGTGAGGGAACCAGGACATCCTTGGCTGGGACCCAGCACCGTTCCTCCGGGCCGAAACCCTCAGTCAAGAAGATATTGGAGCTGTCCTCAATGCCGACGGGAATCCACTAGGTCGCGGACAGCATAGACATCTTCCCCAAGAAGGGGGAGCGGTTATGGATCATCCCGGATTCCAGTGGGTGGATGGACCAGACTGTACCTCACAGGCAGGAGCAGGGAGACATGGAACGTGGGATTAATCCGGTAGATGCGAAGAAGCTGTAGACGGTATTACTAGTTGTCGACTACAGGCACATCTGTAGGGGAAGGGCTCCTGGGAAACAGAGAAGGTTGAAAACCCAACACACACTGAACAGGGATCAGTTCTGTGGCAGGGTGTGGTAGTGAGTTATGGGCGTATTCTGCCCAAGGCAGAAATCGGGACCATTCTTGGGGCTGAGAACCACACATGACTCGGAACCGCTTCTCCACCTACAGGTTGGTTCTCTCTGCCTGGCCGGTGGACTGCAGGTGATAGTCTAAACAGAGACTGAGGGAAATATTGAAAGGCCCGAAAGACCTTGGAGGTGAATTGAGATCCTCGGTCAGAATCTATATCCTCTGGTAATCCATAATAGCAAAAACCCATTGCACTAACAAGTCTACTAGTTCTAAAGATGATGGGAGCTTAAGGAGGGACATGAGGCGACACATCTTCAAAAATCGGTCTAGTAAGTTCAGTGTGATGGTATGGCCATGAGCAGGGGTAGGTCTGTAATAAAATCCATGGTTATATGAGACCAAGGATGAGACAGTACTGGCAATGGCTGTAATAGACCTGAGGGAGGACCCGTAGGATTCTTATTCTGGAAAAATAAGAGGCAAGAGAGAACATATCTTTCTGTTTCTGTTCTCCAGCCTGGCCACCAATAGTGCTTCTCAATGATCTGCGCATTTGCCTTTACCCCTGGGTGTCCTGACCCAAGAGAAGTACAGTATGTACCCATTGGCGAACATCATTGCACAACTATGAAGGTATGTACGTTTGGAGGGCATTCAGGAGGAGGGTCTGTATGCTGATTGAAGTCCATGAGGTGCTTCTCCAAATCCAAGTAAACAGGCCTTAAAATGCAGGATGATGGTAGAATGCGGGACACTGGATCAGGGTTCCATGTGGAAATGAAACAGTGAGAAAGTGCATCAGCCTTCACATTCTTGGAGCCTGGGAGATAAGAGACCTGAAAATCGAAACGGGTAAAAAAGAGAGCCTGGCGGGCATTCAGACTCTTAGTCTCTCTCAGATGCTGCAGGTTACGGTGATCGGTGAGGACTTGGAAGGGATGCAGAGCCCCTTCTAGCCAATGTCTCCATTGCACCAATGCCCTCTTTATGACCAAGAGCTCACGATTACCCACATCGTAATTACGTTCAGCCTCTGTGAGCTTTTTTGACATAAATGCACAAGGATGGATCTTACCGGTCATGGGATCATTTTGGAGGCATTTACTTCCACCTGGAAGGGAAGTTGAGGGTTGGGCTGTTTTAGAATGGGGGCTGAAAAAAAAATCAGAATTCCTGAAGCCCCCGGCTACTTAGAACACACTGGTGTAGTCAGCTGATTAGAGAAGCTCATGAGAACAGAGGTGACCTTGCTCTGTTGTGGTTGAACCTGACCAACGCCCATGGGTTCATACTGCACAAGCTGGTCAAGCTCACACTACATCGCCATCATGTTCCCAGTAAGATCAAGGATCTGATGCTGGATTATTATAACAACTTCAGATTGAGGGTCACTTCTGGGTCAGAAACATCAGACTCACACCGTTTTCTCGAAGGAATAACAACAGGGTACACCATCTCAGTTATTCTTTTTGCCCTTGCCATGAACATGGTGGTCAAGTCAGCCAAAGTGGAATGCAGAGGGCCCCTGACCAAGTCTGGTATAAGACAGCCCCCAATTAGAGCCTACATAGATGATCTTACCAGCACTACAACGTCGGTCCCAGGGAGCAGGTGAATCCTACAAGGTCTTGAGAGACTCATTACTTGGGCAAGGATGAGTTTTAAGCCCTCCAAGTCAAAGTCCATAGTGTTAAAGAAGGGGAAGGTGACTGATACGTACCGTTTCGCAATCTCTGGATCAGTTATACCATCCATTACAGAGCAGCCAATCATGAGCTTGTGAAAGCTCTTTGATTCAAGCCTGAAAGATATTGCTGCTATCCAGAAGTCCATCAAAGAACTTGGTACGTGGCTCACTAAAGTTGATAGGTCTGGTCTGCTGGATAGATTTAAAGCCTGGATCTATCCTGCCCCGAGTACTGTGGCCCTTGTTGGTTTATGCAGTCCCTATTTCAACAGTTGAGTCCCTTGAAAAGAAGATCAGTGGCTGTCTTCGGAAATGGCTATGACTTCCACGCACCATTACCAGTGCGGCACTGTATGGGTTGAGCAATACCCTCCAGATAACAGTCAGTGACCTCCCTGAAGAATTCATGGTGGCATGCACACGAAAAGCCCTAGAGTACAGGGACTCTAGGGACTGTAAGGTGTCATCAGCCAGTATTGATCTGAGGACACTGAGGAAATAGAGAGCAGAGAAGGCTGTGGAGGTGGTAGAGTCACACCTGAGACAAAAAGGCTCTGGTGGCCACCTTGGCAACAGGCAGAGCTGCTTTGGGTTACTTCCCAAAGACTCAAGGGTAAGAAGAGTAACCATCTACTCCAGGAAGAGGTTTGAGCAAGTGTGGAAGAAGAACGAGTGAGTAGGGTGGTAGGACTTCAACAACAGGGAGCGTGGACAAGGTGGGAGTGTTATGGTAGTTGCTTCTGCCTGTGTGTGTTTATATCTGTGTCCCCTAGGTGGAGCTGGAGGAAACCTGGGGGGGAAGAAACCTATATAAGTGCTTCCTGGGAGCAAAAGAAGAGGAGGGATCTGAGCGTCGGAGTGGAGAGCTGGAGAGATGGTTTTGGCGGGAGTTGGAGTGGAGGCCTTTGGAGCCCTGTAATGTCTTCCTAAGCTTGCTTGGTTGTGCGATTAAACCTAAGGTGCCAGAAGGGGGGTAAGCGCCTTTTCCTTTTTGCCTAGTTTTTCTCTTGTTTTGGATTTAGTTAGGAAGTCAGGTTATGTTGTATTTTGTTTCCTTTTTCTTTTAGACTAAAGGTTAGTTTGTGGGGTGTGGAGTGCTGGATTTTGTGTATTATTTTGGCCTTGCTTACTCCCTGGAGAAAAGGCTGTGTTGCTCCAAATAAAGAAAGGAATTTGATATTGGGGTTTGGTGTAGTTGTTTGGCCTACTCCATGGGTATACGTCTCCCTCTCTCTCCCTCTGGTGTGCTGTGGTGTGTCGGGGCCTGGACTGGCATGTAACAGTTGGGGGCTCATCCGGGATTCTCTTTGTGCTTAGCCTGTTGTTGCTTTGTTGTTTGGTTGTTTGCCATGGACTTTAATTTGGAGGCTTTTGTTCTGACTCCTGACTTAAGGGTTTTGCAGTTCTGCCGAAAGGCTGATTTGCTTGCTTTGGCTGAATTTTTTTATATATCCGTGCCTCGTTCTGCAAGGAAAGATGAGTTAAGGAACAAAGTAATTGAGTGGCTAATTGAGGAGCAAAGGGTATCTGCTGTGCCAGATGAAGGGGGCCTGAGTGTTGTTGCTGGGGAGATGGATGATTTTCTGGTTGCAAGGGATACCATTGGTTCCCCACAGTCATCTCATGGCCCAGAACCTGTTTCTTCTGTACACATGAGTGGCATGTCAGCAGAAGTAGCTGCTGCTGCTATTAAGCTAAAAGAACTGGATCTTGCCATCAAGCAGCAGGAGCAGGAAACACAACTACTGCGGGTACGTGCTCTGGAGCTTGAGGCATGTAAAAGTGAGTAAGGCGGTCTAGTTGGCTCTGCTGTACCTCCCTGTCCTATGTTTGATGTTAGCAGGCATGTGTCTCTTGTTCCTCCTTTTAGGGAGTCTGAAGTTGACTCTTATTTTACAGTTTTTGAGCGTGTGGTGGCAACTTTACGTGGCCACAGGATATGTGGTCTTTGTTGTTGCAAAGTAAACTAGTAGGAAAAGCACAAGAGGTTTGCTCTGCTTTAAGTGTGCAGCAGAGCCTGGACTATGAAGTTGCGAGAGCATGTACCAGAGGCTTATAGACAGAAATTCCGCTTGCATAAAAAAATTGCTAGTCAAACTTATGTGGAGTTTGCTCGGGAGAAGTCTGTCTTACTTGAAAAATGGTGCAGTGCTTCTAAGGTATCATTGATGGATCAGCTTAAGGAACTAATTTTGTTGGAGGATTTTAAAAACTGTTTGCCAGAGTGTATTATTGTTCATTTAAATCAGCAGGAAGTTGCTACCCTATTTGAAGCAGCGGTGCTCACCGATGAGTTTGTGTTAACTCACAAAACTGTTTTCAGGCCAGTATGGTCTGGACAGTCTTGTGTGCCTTTCTCTGGTGACAAGAGAGGTCCAAATGTGAGCCTTAATGTTAGATCCTTTAAGGCTTCAAAACGTGGTGGGGTCTTTTCTTTCAGTAATAGATCACCCCCACGGAGTCGTGAAACACGTCTCTGCTTTCATTGTAGACAACCAGGGCATCTGATTTCTGAGTGTAGTGCATGGAATCGGACATCAAAATTGCCTAAGTCAGTGGGCACTGTAGAGGTTTGTGCCGATGATGTGAACATCTTTAAACCCTTTGTAAAGGGTTTGTAAAGGGTTTAGAGACACACCACAGCACACCAGAGGGAGAGAGAGGGAGACGTATACCCATGGAGTGTGAAGGCTTTGTGGCTTTGTCTGACCAAGAAGATACATGGGTTCCTGTGAAAATCTTGCGTGACACAGGTGCTGCACAGTCCTTCATATTACGGAGAGTGTTAACTTTTGATAATCAGTCGTTTTGCGGCTCTTCTGTGATTGTGCGTAGCATTGACCTAATTCCTGTGGGGGTGCCCTTACACAATGTGTTTCTTCTCACAATGTAATTTTCCAGTCATCAACTATTAGAGTACAATTGAAAGGTTTTTGAACAAACTGCCCAATGATAACAGTATATTTAAAAAAAATAAAACGCTCAAAATGCACTCAAATGCATGTTCCAAATTATTATGCACAACAGAGTTTCCAAACTTTTCATTTTTATAAAGAACAAAAAATGGTCATTTGTGAAATTGTAAGCATTAGCAGGTTATTACAAACTGAAATCAAACAGTAAGTCAAAACTTTATTATAGGTGATGTTACATTTGCACATAGGACCCCTTGTTCGAAAGGAGCTTCTGAACTCTCCCATCCATTGAATTTGTCAGGTTTTGGATGGTATCTGCTTCAATTGTTTTGCATGAGGACAGAATAGCCTCCCAGAGCTGTTGCTTAGATGTGAACTGCCTCCCACCATCATAGACACTCCTTTTGATGATGCTCCAGAGGTTCTCAATAGGTTTGAGGTCAGGGGAGGATGGGGGCCACGCCATAAGTTTGTCCCCTTTTATGCCCATAGCAGCCATAGATGCAGATGTGTTCTTTGCAGCATGAGACGGTGCATTATCATGCATGAAAATGATCTTGCTGCGGAATGCACGGTTCTTCTTTTTGAACCATGGCAGGAACTGCGCTTTGAGAAACTCCACATACTTTATGGATGTCATTTTTACCCTGTCAGGGATCCTAAAGGGGCTGACAATCTCTCTCCCCATGATTCCAGCCCAAAACATTACTCCACCTCCTCCTTGTTGGCGCCGTAGCCTTGTTTGCATGGCGTGGTCATCAACCAGCCATCCACCACTCCATCCATCTGGACCATTGAGGGTTGCACGGCACTCATCGGTGAACAAAACAGTTTTGAAGTCAGTCTTCATGTATTGTTTGGCCCACTGAAGCCGTTTCTGCTTGTGTGCAGTGGATAGGGGAGGTTGAAAGGATGGCTTACGCACAGCTGCAAACCTCTGGAGGACCCTGCATCTTGTTGTTCGGGGCACGTTGGAGGCACCAGCAGCTTCAAAAACTTGTCTGCTGCTAAGACAAGGCATTTTTGCAGCTGCTCTTTTAACCCGATGTAATTGCCTGTTGGAAAGAGTCCTGGATCTTCCCTTAACAGCACGCACACGTGTGCTCTGAATCAGCTACATACTTCTTGATTGTGCGATGATCGCGATGAAGTGTCTTGGCAATGTTGATTGTTGTCATGATTTGTTGCTTCTCAGCAGTCGACAGGTTCTTTTTCTTTCCCATTTTGGTTGAAAATGTAGGCTGCTTAATAATGTGGATGTTACATCCCCCAGGAGGATGTCTCTTCTCCCTACTAACTTTGTTTTGTCTAGGCTCCACCTCCTCTGTCCTGATTGGATGCTGCTCGGAGTCCAGCTAATTGTTAATTAGCAGAGCACTACTTAAGGCCTAGGTTGCTGTGTTTCTGGGCCCTCAGGCCATTTTGGTTGCCATACCTGTGCCGGCTTGTATGCCTTTGTGACTTGTACGTGCTTGTTCAGACTGCTTGTAGGGGAGAGCTGCCTTTTGTTTTGACATCCTGTTTTCTCCTGTTTATGTGTTGTTAGGTAGGTTATGGTTATAGGTTGCATATTTTGTTTTCTTTGGAGTTAGGTAGGTTTATTTTATTTTTACATTAGGGATGTTTTGTTTGTTATGTTGGCCTTGGCTCTCCCTGAAGTTATACCTCAGTCTGAACCCAAATCTCGTCACCTGCATTAAAAAACCTTTTAGATTTACCATCTTGGCTCCTCCTTCACTATCTATCTTTATGTTCGTCCCTTCAACCCCGTAGACTAGCCAGGGGACGTAACAGTGGAACAGCCTTAAGTAGTGTTGGCTTTAATTGGACACACCTGCCAAACTAATTAGCACAGGTGTCTGCAACTGCTTTCAGTGATATAAAGAGCCCGAACACATATCACCATCCATGAGTTCAACTGACAAACAAAAAAATTCTTACCTTATCACTCCTAAACACTTTTTGCATAATAATTTGGAACGCAGTGTATTGTCAGTGGACCACATCACTTCATCAGCTTACCATCCTGAATTTCAAGGGGCACTGGAAAGATTCCTCCAAACTCTGAAAACACGGCTCAGAATATTTTGTCTGGAGACTCAATGATTGGCATGAGGGATTGCCATTTCTCATGTTTGCATTGCGAGGGATTGTGCAGGATTCCATGGGTTTTAGCCTGGCTGAGCTTGTGTTTGGCCATACAGTGCGAGGGCCTCTGAAACTTTTAAAAGACCAGCTGAAAGGGGAGAAGCCTGTTAGGCTTAGTGTGTGATTACGTCATCAAATTTCGAGAAAGGTTGCAATGTGCTTGTGAAGCTGCCAAGCGGTCTCTCATATCCTCACAGAGAAAAATGAAGGTTCATTATGACAGAGGGTCTGTGTGCCGTGAATTTAAACCCCATGATCAGGTCTTGGTCCTGTCGCCTTTGGTTGGGCCTTCCTTACAGACTAGGTTTTTAGGTCCTTATGTGGTCAGGAAGAGACTTAGTGATACTAATTATGTTATATGTACTCCAGACCGAAAAAGAAAACAGACATCAACATGCTAAAGCCATATTTTTCTCAAGATGAGACAGCCGGGATTGTTGATTAAACTGTGCAGAAGTCTGTGCTAACTATCTCCCCAGTGAATAGGGATAAAGGTGAGGAAATATGTTGTCCAACAGTCTTAACAGCTAGAATGAATAATACAGAAATCTTGGCAAACTTGGATGGGTTATTTGGGCCTTTGCCTCATGAACAGCGTAACGATCTCAAATTGTTAATTTCTCAATTTCCTGATTTGTTTACAGATGCTTCTCGGCAGACCTCTGTTTTGACACATGACATTGAGGTGTTGAACAATCCTCCAATTAAACAAAATGCATATCAAGTAAATCCAGAGAAGCGAAAGGTTATGCAACAAGAGGTACAGTACTTATTGGACCATGGATTGGCAATACCCAGTTGTAGCCCTTGGAGTTCACCATGTTTATTGGTGCCCAAGCCTGAGGGGACATTTCGGTTTTGCACTGATTATAGACGTGTAAACGCCTTGACCCGTCCGGAATCTTTCCCATTAGCACGGGTAGAAGATTGTATAGACTGTGTGGGTTCTGCCAAATATGTGACCAAGTTCGACTTATTAAAGGGATATTGGCAGGTTCCATTGACAAGTAGGGCTTCAGACATATCTGCTTTCATGACTCGGGATTCTTTTCTACAGTATACTTGAAGTGGAGACTGCTGTTACGATCACTATCCCAAGTTGCTGGGTCTGATTTCTAGTCATGTATATCCCGGAGTGCCGGCCAGAACACCACTTAAGGCCCATGGATCCTGATGAATGTTTATTTATTATTATTTTTCCAGTGCAACATCCTTTCTCCAGGTCTCACGTACACAGGTGCTGATGTAGGTGCTTGGGTGTGTATGGGTGTGGTGTGTGTGTGTGGAAGGAGGAGTGTGGTCTAAAAGAAACAAAAGTATAGGGTAAGTGTACATGCAGCAACTGCCCATAAAAATGTCTGCTTACAACAATACCTGAACATAGCAATCTCTCTGTTACAATCGAACCTGCACGCTAAACTTAATTATACTAACACAGTATTGCACTGTATAATATGCCCCATGTTATACAATTATAATACCTCCCCATTTAAACGTTAACAGAGATTATATGCATGAACTCACATTTTACATACTATATTTCGCCACACGAAAGACGCGCATTTACTAATTACTTTACCGATAACAGAACGAGTGCTTACAATTACAGATAACCACTTTTATAATACGGCGCAAATACAGAGATGCCTAAACTCTATTTCTCTTACCTTTTAGTCATTTACGCACACAAACATAATGCACTGGCACTCGCAGTTAGCCCCGCTACTAACTTTTACTGAACGGAAAATAAAATGGAGACCGCAACTAATTCGCGCCATACGTGCCCATGTACTACCATGGAAACGATAAACGAATGGCTGCTCCCATGTAACATTATAGATGGCTTAACGAAACCAGCTAAATAAGAATTTCAATTACTAAATACTAACAATCGGGGGGCCTTTTGTACAATACTGTAATGGCCTTTAGCTTACGAAATGCCCCTGCTACCTTCCAATGGCTCATGAATGTTGTATTAGAGTCGGTAGAGAATTGTTCAACTTATTTGGATGATGTAGTGATTTTCTCAGCATCTTGGCCTGACCACTTGATTACCTTGAAGGATGTGTGTCAGCGTCTTGATAAGGCCACTTTAACCCTGAATTTAGCAAAGTGAGTTTACTAAAGCTACAGTTAAATATCTGATTAAAGAAGTGGGACAGGGACAGGTCCGTGTCTTGGGTGATGAGGTTCAGGCGATTGTAAACTTTCCTGTGCCAAATACCAAACATGAATTGCGCCCTTTTCTTGGTATGGCCAGGTATTATCGTTGCTTTTGTAAGAATTTTTCCATGGTGGTGCTACCTTTGACTGATTTGTTGAAGAAAGGAAGTTTGTATGCATGGACTGAAAATTGTCAACATGCTTTTGACAGTATTAACTCTGTTTGTACTGAACCTGTCTGAGCACATAGAAGTCGGCTTTAGAGGATTTGCAGGACGATCACTCTGCAGAGTCCTCACATGGCTGGGTATCACAGGAGCGGCCAAGAGGAGGGCCAGTGAAGCCGCAGAGAAAGCCACAGGATGGCTTTGGGTGAAGAGGGCTGATCTGTGCATGGCTGCTGGGATGCAAGTTGGGGCCTGGGCAAGGGTGTATGATGATGTGAGATCCAAAACACCTGATGACCTCCGGATACATCACTGAGGATGCGTCCCCGTGAATCTAAAAGATGTTTCTTGTGTAGTTTCAGCAAATGCTAAACTTATTCTATTTTAAACTCGTATTACTAACTAATAATCGAATCAGGATCTTGCATGCCTCTCCAAATTTGAGAAGAGTAACAGCTGATGAAGAGGTTGGTGAAGGGCAAGATGTGCTTGAAGAGGGAGGGATCCGAAGATCTTGAGATGGTGAAGGCACTCCAAAACTTTGCTGAGCAATAGAGAAGGATTTTCGCAGTTTGTGAGGAATCCGTGGAACATCTTCCACATAGGGAACAAGATGATGCACATTTATTTTCAGGAACTATGTTCCATCTTCACCTAATAAGTCTGCATTTTTCCCCTCTATTGCAAGAATCTTAAATGGCCCTAAAAGATCTTTCTCCAGATCCCCCCCTTTTCTCTGTTGAGTCCTAAACTCTAAAAAATAAAACCTGTGTTGACCTCGGAGGCTACGTCGGCCCATAACTGAGCTTGTGCGAACTCCAGAGGTGTCGTTTTGGTATTCACCGTAACTCAACCTGGGAAGTCGAGTTTGGGACCCAGATAAAGGGAATTTAACCCAGAGGCTGTAATATAGTATTTACCACTTTAGAGATTGGATTTCTATCCTGATTAGGACTAAAGTTTATAAAGAAGTTTGTCTGATTTGCTGTCTTAAAGTAATCAAAATATTTATTAAACATACTTTAGGGCTTTCTGTGCTGCTGCTCCACGCCTATGGAATGCCCTTCCTGACTTCCTGAGGGCACCACAACCCACTGACTGTTTTAAAAAGCATCTAAAGACATTTCTTTTTAACAAAACCTTTGGTTCCTCCACTTAGAGGTTTTAAAATTGTTTACTTTTAAACTGTTTGTTTTGTCTCTTATTTTAACTTGTTAGCCCTTTGAGATCTTGTGATGTAAAGGGCATTATAAATAAAATGTAGTATTTATTGTTAATAATAATAATAATAATAATAATAATAATATTACTACAATATACAATCATTGACGGGTGGCCACATACTCTTAAATACATTTTCATTAGGACAAATACAATATTAAACAATCACATACCTCAGCTGAGAGTGCACAAAGTTCTGCAGACAGTATCTGATTACAGATGGACTTTTGCGCAGTTCTCTGTGGGAGCTCTGATTACAGAGCGACTCCCTGACCTCGTCTGAGGGCCATCCTTAAGTATCCAAACCAGGCGATGGCATGTCTCTGAAGACTGACCAGTTTCGGTCAATGGTTAATTTTAGGGGAATTGCTGACCTTGGTTCTCAGGTCCCAACCAATCAGATCACTTTAGGGGGCGGTCGTAATTCTCTTGTTCTACTATGTGAGAGACTCTCTCATTTTGTTGGGTTTAGCCGATTTTTCTATATTTCTCTTAGGGGAAAGTTATACTGCCTTAAATCTGAGAGTATGATACTCGCCGTCTCATGCCTATTCAAACGAGACCAAACACGCGTGTATTTGTCCCTAACATCTATGTGTGCTGAGTTATCCTGTTTATAGTGGAAAAGGTGTCAGTGTATGGAGACTGACAGCTGTTGTTGCTGTGGATTGACTGTGGAACTCCGGTCACTCTGGGGGTGAAAGGTCTTGCTTTTTCTGTGTTACTCCAGTTATTTTTATCCAGTCTCTCAGGAGCCGGCAGGCCTTTGACTTCCTTAAAAGGGGAGGTCTGGTGAGTGGAGTCCAGTCTTGTCAGGGTCAGTGGATCCTTATCTTGGAGCTCTGAAATGGACTGATGCTGGATTATCAGAGTTGGGGCCTGCGGGCCCTATAAGTTTTATGTCCTTACAAATTAAAGTTATGAAGTTGTTAATGTGGGCTGTGCATTTAAATGATTATTGTTTTTGTACCCTATGCCTGGCAATATAACCTCATCTGTCTGTATTGCCATAAATGTTGCAATATGCTCGTATGGTTAACATTATTTTCGATTTGTATCATTATTATTAGAATTACTGTTATCGAAGTAACGATGGTGGTAGCTCCCTAGTCCCTAACACGGCATTAAAACCATGCCAAGGCAAAAAAAATTAAAAATGGAAGACACTGTTAGTGCGCCATGGTCGTGGGGAGATGGGTGAGGAACCGCTCAGAATCAGTGACCACCTGAAGTTTTAATCTCTATCAGTGAGACAGTTTAGAGACAAAAGTTCATGATTAAAAAAGAATGTGAGTTTTATCAATATTGTGCAAATAATGTATAAAAACATCAGTAAACTTTGAATAAATTTAACACCTTCGATCAAAACAGATTTCTTAAATATATGTTAAAATACATAAACATTTTGTTGAACACTACCCCCACCTAAATCAATGTTTTGGCCCTTTAGTAAATTTCTGGACTATGCGATTTGAGGCAAACCACAGCTTTTTCAAAACAGCAGTTCGTGATACACATAGCTTCAGAAACATTCTTAATACATTAGGTGTCAAACATCAGTTCATGGTTGCATACCATTTTGACTGCCCTAACTTTCTCAAGGCTCATATAGAACAAGTGAAAACTGTGCAAATTACCTCCCTTGATCCACGCATAAGGGCGGCAGTTCAGCAAAGCTACAGTGGACGAACTTCTGTATCTCTGGCCTCTACTGTGTGTATGTATGGGGCCACTTACAGAAAGACCATGGTTGTATGTACTGGGTCTTCTTTCGTATTACCAAAATTTGGGAAAATCCTGAATTTTGTGGTTCTTGGGAGTGATGATGTCTCATTAATTGTTGAGAAAGTTGGTACTTAGTATGTCGAACATCTGAAAGCTTATGAAGTTGTTAAAAAGGAATGTGCTGACATTGTTACTGTTCAGCCTAAGGATCTTTATGATTACTATCCACTTAATTCCCTACTATTTTGAGGAAAGGCTTATGGCGTCAATTAAGAGATTCTTACTTTCTTAGATGTTCTTACCTGTCACTGATCTGTCATTTAGGCCTATATTATATATATTCCTTAACGGAATGTGTTATGTTGTTTTTGTTGTGTTTTTGTTTTTGCCTCTTTGTGTTGTACTCATTTTCTTTCCTTTTTGCAGTGTGTTGTTTTCACCACAATGCTGTTTCAGGTAATTCTTGGTCCTGAAAACATCAGGAAATAAACATGCCCTGGAAAGATTTCCACCCTGGGAGTCCTCCAAGCAATGCTGTGTGAGAAACTAAACATAGAGAATGGGTTTGGTATCCAGTATGAAGATCCTGATTTTGACAATGAACTGTGTCATTTAACAGATATAACAGATCTTCCAGCAGACAAGGCTACATTGAGACTTTTCTGGAACATATTTCTCACACCGGCTGAAGAGGACCATTTGTCAGATGTAGCTCATGATTACATAAGAACTAAGAACATAAGAACTATACAAACGAGAGGAGGCCATTCGGCCCATCAAGCTCGCTTGGGGAGAACTAAACTAATAGCTCAGAGTCGTTAAAATCTTATCTAGCTCTGATTTAAAGGAACCCAAGGATTCAGCTTGCACTACATTATCAGGAAGGCTATTCCATACTCTGACTACACGCTGCGTAAAGAAGTGCTTCCTTAAATCCAGCTTGAAATGTTCTCCCGCTAATTTCCACCTATGGCCACGAGTTCGTGTATTTAAACTAATGCTGAAGTAACTATTTGGTTGAACAGCATCCAAACCTGTTAGAATCTTATATACCTGGATCATGTCCCCCCTCAGTCTACTTTGCTTGAGACTGAACAGATTTAGCTCAAGTAACCGTTCCTCGTATGACATTCCTCTAAGACCAGGAATCATTTTTGTGGCCCTACGCTGCACCTTTTCTAAGGCCACAATGTCCTTTTTAAGATATGGTGACCAAACCTGCACACAATATTCTAGGTGAGGTCTCACCAAGGAATTGTATAATCTTAGCATTACCTCCCTTGACTTAAACTCCACACACCTGGAGATATACCCCAACATCCTATTGGCCTTTTTTATTGCTTCCCCACACTGGCGAGAATGGGACATGGAAGCATCAACATACACACCAAGGTCTTTCTCATGATCAGCTACTTTTATTTCAGTGACACCCATGAAATACCTGTACTTTATATTTCTGCTCCCTAGATGGAGTACCTTACATTTATCAACGTTAAATTTTATCTGCCAGGTATCGGCCCAGTCACTAATTAAATCAAGATCCCGCTGTAGCTGCTGAGCCACTAATTCAGTATCTGCTACACCACCCACCTTGGTGTCATCTGCAAATTTCACCAGTTTACTGTATATATTGGTATCCATATCATTTATGTAAATTAGGAACAATAGTGGTCCTAAAATCGAACCCTGCGGTACCCCACTATGAACGCAAGCCCACTGTGACATTGTTCCTCTTATAACTACTCGCTGTTTCCTATCTGTTAACCAGTTATCAATCCAGGTCGCTACTGTACCTAAAATACCTGTCGCTTTGAGTTTAAGTAGGAGCCTCTTGTGGGGGACAACATCAAAAACCTTTTGGAAATCTGCTAGCCTGTCAAGTCATTCTTCATCTCTGGCATCACCAACAACTACAAGATCAGAACCATGGCCTAAAGACTCTCCTATTCCTAAATTCCCCTTAGATCTCCAAGTCCACCTTCAACAAGGAAATGAAGTGTATAAAGAATTCAAGACTCCACTGGAGGTCACATGTGACATAAAGATCTAAATACTTAGCAAAGTTACTGAGGTGATGTTCACTTACAAAGCATATCCCAGTGAATCTGAATGTGAGGAAGTGGCCATGATCACGAAGTATCCTTATCTTACTCAGTCTGCTGGCAATGGTTGGGTGGGATGGAGACTAAGTATTCAGTAGAAGATGAACAACCTTCATTTAAGATTTATCTTTAAGTTAAATAGCCGTGTTTAATTGGTACGTTGGGATTCAGGCCCGGTGCCATGGGGGGGCGTAAGAGGGCGTCACCCCCTCAGAAGGATAATGCCGCGCCTATCTGTTAATATAAGCCCTAATTCAACTTTTTAATAAAAAAAAAAAACATTTTCATGTTAAAAGACTAATATATAAGTTAGACCACTATAGTTAGCTAAAAAATAGTCTACATTTTACATACGTGTCGGTACGTTCTAGACCAGATTTTCAAATCCAGGCACTTGATTAGTAAATTTGGTGAGTGGGAGCAAAGTAACATGGAAAATGGACAAAATGGATATCAGAAAATGGTTGGGGGAAAAAAAGAACAATAGACGATCAACCGGCACTGACAAAACAGCCAGACAGGACAACATGGGAATGCCGACAGAGAAAACGACATTGGTTGAACAGACACCGTCGCTTACTGACAGTCCTTCTCAGCCTGCTAAAGCTAACATTAGCATTCAGCCAGGAGACCTCGGCAACGATGGGCCAGCTCAGCCATTTCTTAAGCAATTCCCAAAGAAACAGCAGTTCAAAAACGATTTTCTTTGGTCATTTTTATCCACTTGGTACAAAGGGCGAGATTGGCTGGAATATTCTGTTGAAGCAGTCTCTGCGTTTTGTTTTACATGCGGAAAATATGGAGGGAGCGACTCCACATTCACAACTTTGGGTTTTAGCAATTGGAAATTGCTACAGACACGGCAAAAGGGTTTAACAGACATGCCAATAGTAAAGAACATCAAACGTGTGGCTTTTTGGAAAGAGAGACAGTTGCGATGTTCTACAAGCAGTGAGATTTCAACTTTGGTTAATTCCGATCAGCTCTCTCTCAACCGCCTGTATGTTTCTGTCATTGTAGATGTTATTGAATTCCTTATCTCAACAGAATTGGCATTGAGGGGATCCATCGATTCGCTTGATAACCAAGATCAAGTGGGAAGTGGACTTTTTTTCATCTTTGTTTGACTACACTTTGAGACAGAACGAAGAGCTGCCCGGGCTTCTACTACAGTTCCGAAAAACACTAGGTGCACTTCACATGACATACAAAACCAAATGATTGAACTGATGAGTACAATCGTAACAGAGTAAATTGTAAAAGATTTCGGCGAGTCATGGTTTACAATTAAAGTGAATGGAACAAAGGATCCTACTGGCCACGAGAATGCCTCAATTGTAATCCGTTATGTGGACCAGAAATGCAATGTAAAAGAGCGACTGTTGTCATTGGTGACCACTGACAAGTGTGATGCCATGTCACTCACTGATTAAGTGCTTGAAGAACTGTCAAATGTCTCCACACAAGCAAAATACTAAGTCAGGGTTATGATGGTGCTAGTGTGGTGTCTGTGAGGGACGGTGGTGTTCAGAGACTTGTTCAGAATAAGTTAAACAGACAGATCCCGTATATTCATTGTTTTAATCATCAGCTTCACCTAGTGGTCGTACACACCATTTCATCAGAAAGCGCAGTTGAAGACTTTTTTGACGTCTGCAATACACTATATACACTATTCCTAAGAAAGCCTACTGTATCGGCACAATAAAAAGGAGAGAAGCTTAAGAGACTGTGGGAACAAAGGTGGACTGGACACTTTAATACTGTATCTGTGATTTGGAATCTCACATGACACTTGTGGAATTTTTGACAGACATTGGGACCACAAGAGCAAGTGCTGATGTGAAAATTGAGGCTCTTGGAATACACAGGGCCATTACAGAACCAACCTTCAAATTCCTGGCCAATGTCATGCACAAAATTTTGAGTCTGATGGATCTAGCCAACAAGATGCTACAGGCTGAACACATCGACCTTATTACAGCAATTCAGCTCATTAAAAGTGCTTGTGTTTGCATTGAAAACTGAAGATCTGGCAAAGAATTTGCTAAATTATGGACTGTCAGTTTTGGTGATTGTCAGGTTCCTTCTCCTCCAAAACGACAGTGCCGGGCACCCAAGGCGCTATAACACTACGTGGTGGATGAACCTCTTGGTCAGAAAGAGCAGAACATTAAACAAGAATGCAAAAGGATGTTTATGCCATTATTGACTCTATTTTGGGGGAGTTCGTCGTGCGTTTTAGCAAACGCAATCATAAATACGTGGATCCTGGTGGTGGGAATTTTCTGGATATCTGGAAAAATAAACCATTAAAGGATTTAACGCAAGTCGTAGTTCACCGTTGAGCGTCAGTATTTCGAAAGCCAGTGCACAGGCCAGGCTGTCGAGAAATTAACGCTCGGATAGCTTTTATCTAATTACACCAGCATTTTTGATGCCATGCCTGTGGTTCTTACTGCATTCAAACTTGCGCTGACATTTGGAGCTTCAACTGTGGTGTGTGAGAATTCTTTCTCTACGTTAAAGAATGGCTTTTCTGAGCACAGGCTTAGTATGCTGCACAAGTGAAAATCTAATCTGATCAAGCTGGCCTTTGAGACTGACCTGTGCAAAAAGTTTAAAGGCGAATTGAAGGATAATTTTCTGAGGAGATTTAACTCATCCGCAAATCGAAGACTTCAACTGTATTGAGGTAAGGTTTAATTTTTAAATATTTTGGTGTGTTAGATTGATCGAGAAATATGCACCCACTTGCTTTATGTTTAAACATCACTGCTGTGCCATAGTGTTTGGAACAAATCATTTAGAGTTTGTTAAACAGTAGAGTTTGTGTTTGTGATCAAATAGTTATTATCATACAGAACTAACAATTGTACAGTGTGTATATTTTGGGAGTTAAATCGGCGCCCCCCTCTCTGCTCATCAGCTCTAAAAACTGGGGTGCGTTTGGTTCTTACCGCCTGCGTGGCACCTGTCTCCATTACTTTGCTCTTTTTTAAATTTAATTAAATTTATTTTAAAGACCTAAAGTGTTTAAAGGATTTATTAAACAGAATTAGTTGTCATTGATTTTTACATCCAAATCGAGTGTTTAATTTAAAAAAGTGCTCAGTCACATATTCTGTTTATGTCAAACTTTTCATTGCTAATTTTTTTTACTTCAAGGAAGACCATCAGAAAGAAGACAGCTAAACATTCCTTCACAAAAATCTCCTTGCAGTTAAACTAAGCTATGAACAATGTGTTCTCTATGTAATGTAGCAGGAGAAGGAAACGAGGTGTGTGCCTAATTAAGTTCTGGAGGGGGGTGGCCAATTGGAGAGGGCGCTCAGACTATAAGGGTTACCCTGGCACCAATGTTCTAGGTTCCTTGTCGGCGGTCACCTTAATTGCCGGATCTCCTGTTCGTCTGCGGACATCTTACCTTGGTGTGTTCAGCCCGGTACGGTGAATATTACAAGCTGCAGTAGAACGGTTGACGTTGGGGCTAATACGGCTGGGTTTTGAGTCCTTACCTTTTATTATTACAGGGTGTTGTGGCGTGGGGTTGACAGCTGCTTCATCTCGCGTGGAACTACTGCTGCTCTGCCTAGCGGCGACGGTGCCCTGCTCTGCCTAGCGGCGGCTCAGCTTTATTTTGCCTTATTGCTGCTGTCTAGTGACGTTTGCACCGTTCGCGCTTTGCGCTTCCGGTTTGTCCATACTCTGTCTAGCCTATAGCAGGCTGAGTCGCAAGCGGGTCCATAGCTGGGGGCAGGGGGGTGTGCGTGCCCACATGAGTGCGAGCAGGGGTTGGAGAGTCTGACTGGTCCCCCGCTTCCTAAGGGTTTGTGTTTTGTTTTGATTGTATTATGTTTGTTTTGTTGATACATTTGTTTTGTTTTGAATGGGATTTTTATTGTGTATTAATGTAATGGTTTTGTATTTTATTTGTTTCTTTTAGACTGCAGTGTTTTCTTTGGGTTTTGCGTGATTTTGTTTGGTTTGCGGTTACATCTTGTTTTTCCCTCCTCGCTTGTGCCCGCCCGACTCTGACTGTTCTAGGTCCCGGCGCCCAGCCTTAGATCGGCAGGAAGTGGCTGCTGGTACGCGGCGGTGCTCCAAGCTTACGGTGCTCGGATCGACTGATTACTCTTTTTATGGTTTCACTGTGTAATAAAAGTGTGTGTGTTCGGAACAACGTCTCTCCGCTGTTTATGGTGAACGGACCAGTGTGCCTTTGCCCGGGGATAGGGCGATTTAACTTTCTCTGGGTGTAATACCTGGGGTGGCGTAGTCGGACTAACGTGTGGCTATTGGTACCATTGTTTGGTACTATTTGGCAGTACTTCTCTCACCACCACTCGCCACAGTAATATCATAATATTGATCTAAAAGTTGTCCTTAATCAGCACGCAATTCAGTTTACTACGTATCTTGTTAAAGCATTAGAACACAAGCTGGCTAACATCTTGTCAGTGCGCCCCCTAGTGGAGTCACCCCACTGCCTCCGCGCTGCTCTGCAGGGATGGTGAGGCACGCGCACTTCAGGCGCCGGTACCTCAGTCAGCAGGAGGCACAAGGTCCATCCAGACAGGACTACAGCGGCAGGGAGCAGCAAGAGGAATCCCTGATCATTATGGAGCAGCAGGAAATGGCTGCTTTCTTCGAACTGCTAGGTGGGTTAGATTCAGCGTTGCAGTGTAAGAGCTTTAAATTATATCTGCTATTATGTAAAAAAAATAAGACATCACAATAAAATGCATTTAATTACAAGAACAGTATGTGCCTACTTTATGTATACTGGCTGAATTCAAATATTGAAAAAGAAAGTATGTAGTACTAAAAATACAATAAGGTAACTATCATGCATTGGGTTTGCTGCTTTAATCACTCTGAGCAAAGTACAACTTTTTCCATCCCTTTGCTATTCATCTCAGTACCTTCTGGCGATGACCTTCATCTACTTTGAAAGAGCTCACTTCACTCCCAGTGAGCACACAAGGATGAACTTCTTCATCGCCCTATAAGTGACGGCATGCTATGGTGGGCAATATAGATTAATGTTAAAATAAAAACAAAAACAATTTCCTCCATCAGCATGAGGATAAGTCATGGAAGCCTGGCAAAATTGTTGGAGGTGAGCCAGCCAATGGATCTTGGAATAGTGAATTCTTCCTCTCCCCAGATATCTTGCTAACATGATGGAGGAGGAAGAGATGGTAAACAGGCTTGAGATCTTCCCCTGGGCCTTGAGCCAAAACTGGAGAAGTCAGTTTCCTGCCTTCCTCAAGCAAAAGGACCATCTCTAGGCACAGATGGAGTACAGGACTGCTGTGAGTCACCGCTGCTGTGAGGAGGTACAATATGCTACCTGATCTATCCTACAAGTAAGTTACATTAATTTTCACCTAAAATGTTGCTTGAAATGCCTCGGAGCAGAGGGAAGGGTTTCTCATCATTATTGACCTTTTCTGTCTTACTGTAACTTACTGTACTAAGCTATGATCTGTTTGCTCAGTCATCGTTGGGGACAGATATCAAATGACTGTTATCACAAGTGGTGTTGCTGGTGTCGCAGTGAGTCGCGTTCTGTCATCTGATCCATGTATGTCTGTGTCCCCATGCAGGTGATGGCCATCATACCCTCCCACTCTCTGTGGAAGCAGGAGCGCCCCGAACATCACAGCGGGGCCCAGCGGCACTGCAGTGGGGAGGGCTTTCAGTGGCCCCAGGGCCCATTTTCTCTACCCATCGCCTGCACACTCTGCAGCAGGAGGACCATCCAGACCCGGGAAGCCTGTGCTGACCACGCAGGGAGCCCAGAGTGTAAGTATGACCTCTAAATGCCAGTTTTTCAGTACTGGAACTTGATCCTGTTTTTTATGTTAAATTTACATTAGTCTTCCCAGAATTATTGCCACTGGGCATTTTTCTTAAATATTGTTAAAAAGCTTAATTTTATATTGATTGTACATTTTGCAATCCATCAGTTGATTCATTTTGATTTTCCCCAGTTCCTTGTTCGCTGTCTTCTGTGGACCTCTCAGCCATTAATGAGCCTATTATATCCTACTGAAACGTAGAGTGCAGAGCTACAGGTTAAAGTCTTGGATCAGTCTAGCAGGCCTAGAGAGACACTTACTGTCTGTATTTACTGTTGTCTGCTACATTTTTCAGTCAGTGCCCAAGGCAGAGAAGCGGAACAGGATGGACCCCTGGTCCGGATCAATGAGGAGTAGGTTCTTCTTGGGTAGAATGAAAAGCTGCACACACAGCCATTATTCCTACCGGTGAGCTATACTTAGTATTTCAAGTATTTCATGGTTCATATATGTTTGCGTCACATGTATTATATTTCAACACATTAACTGTAAATTACACGATCTTGTTTGGAAATAATGGTCTTTGACATCAATTATGGTAACATCAAGACATCTATGCAATTAAGAGCAGAAACTTCTGGCTATTAATGGTGATTCTTCTCTCAGAAGAAGAGTCTTAACGTGAACATGGGATGGACAGCTGAAGGATCACAGTTGTTGCCAGATCTATATGAAGGTCCAAGTTATTCTGATTCTAGAGGAAGGCCTCAGGACCTCGGATCCCCCTCTGTGGGTAAGATGTCATATTAAATTTTATATTAAGTGGTTAAAATGGATGGATGAAATTGACTGAAGGTGCAGGTTGCAAAAACAAAAGGAAGTTAAATGCATACATCACATGTATGCTAATGCTTGCCTTCCTGTGTATGCTAATGCCAGGCAGGTCAGACGTGCTGAAAGTGCCATATCAACGATGGTCCTGCCTTTTGGTTTTGCACCACACGTTGGAGCCCTTGTTCCAGGCTGGATCGTTATGCAGCCGGTATTTTTTGTGATACAGGTGAGGCACAAAACTACAAAGTTTTCAATAGGAGTTTGATACTTATTAATGTGTGATACAAAAATGGATAGTTTCATTGCCCAGGAAGCTTCATTTGGAAATTATTATATATTTTTCCAGCACTCCATGTAACAGGTGTCATGTTTCTGGGTTTCTCTGTGAGTGTCCTGGTTTTTGTGTTGCAGCCCCATTTCTGGTTCCCTGCCTCCTGGTGGTACGAAACTGAATGCCCAGCCCAATATTGTAACGCAAAATGCACTGCATTTACAGGGGCGGACCATTAGATAGTCTACCAATTGGTGCAACAGACAGCTAACGGGATAAATAAATGTCATTTAAAAACAGCACCATTCTCTCCCAAAAGGTCAGCACTCTTGCCCTCAATTTGGGTGATTAGAAAGGGGCCGAGGAAGTTGGGCTCTAGCTTCCCACCCTTTCTCTGCTGGCTCCTCACATTTTGTCTCCACACCTTATCGCCTCCTTTAAAGTTAGGCTTTGGAATTCCTGACTTCAGCCTTCTTTTTGAACCTTCCTGCTCCTTCTTAAACACATAATCCAGGAGAATGTTAAGTTCATCCAGCTGTTTGATGTCCTCTGACACCATCTCCTCTTCAACAACCGCCTGAACACTGTTGTCTACCTGTAAGCAAAGAATTTCTATCGTCACCTATTAAGTCATTTTATTGACTATTTTGACAATTCCACAATTAAAAATATCAGTAATATAAAGACCAGTGATTGTGTGTTTTTTTTTTTTTTTTTTTTTTTTTTTTTTTACTTTTCCAAGCACTAACAAAATTGATATGAGTGTGAAACATTTTGACATACTAGGTAGTACTCTGGAACCTCAGAGGGGTACCGGGCCTCCCTTCCAAAAATGGGGTAAAATGGGGAGTGTTTGGCTGTCAGTTGTTTTTCGGTACGTAGGCCAAACATCACTGCATCCAAGTACTGGTCCCAGGGGTCCGGCTTTTGTCCAGTCTCTCCACCAAGCCATTTGTTTGGGGTGGTATGGGGCACACAGGCTTCTCTTTATCTGGAGTTTTTCACAAACCCTCTTGTTAACATGTCAATAAGATACAAACAACAAAAAGTGTGTGTGTGTGTGTTTGTATACATACATACATGCACACACATCAACATTTATTTGGCGGCATAAACAAAATTACACAAAATGAAATCACACTCACAGCATTGACAAATTCCGCCCCTGGTCTGTGAGGATCCTTTTTGGTGCCTCAAACTGGTAGAAGATTATTTAAATTAGAAATATATTATGCTATATTATTTACAAATAAGTCAGATTAACATATAGAGTTAATGAGCATTCTGTCAGGATGGGGCTGCTGGCTGTGTGCTTCTCACAATCCAGGGCCAACGGTTAGCACCAAGACAGCATTTATGCTTATGCCGCCAAATAAATGTTGATGTGTGTGCATGTATGTATGTATACACACACACACACACACACACAGCCATCCTGTTTTTAGGGGGGATTAATGCATATTGCATGTTAAAACATGTCGGTCAGCTAATGTCTGCGGCAGTGGGTAACTGGGGTGTCGGCGCAAGAGCTTTTGGAGTCATGAGCGATAAGCCTATGAGAAGGAAGCGTGAATGAAACAAAATGGCCGCCGGTTGACAAATTGTTGCACGGTGCCTGCAGATTGACTGTAACATCTCGTTAAACCGCTGGTCCTGAGTGTGAGAAGCAGACAGCCAGCAGTCCAATCCTGGCAGAAAGCACATTACCTCTATTTGTTAATCTGTCTTGTTCGTAAATAGTATAAAATAATATATTTCTAATTTAAATAAAAGTTGATTTTCTAACACCACAGCTCTGGGGCTCTGGCATAGGCCTGGACGGCCCGCTGCGGGTCTGGAGGTTGGATGAAGTATCTAACTACAATTGTTTAATCAGTGGGATAAAGTGCCGTAGCTTAAATGGCTGTATGACAAATTAGTACAAATTTTTAAACCGATAAGATTTAAGGAATAAAACAATTTAGTTGTATTTTGTTAATTTTATTTTAAATAAGATGCACCCAGTTTATTATTAATTTAGTAGCTGTAGGAACCTAGTGAGCAGTATTTAGCAACATACATCAAAAGCATCTTCAAGATTCCAATACGGAAGGTAACCAACAAAGTTTTCAAGCATATTTCATAAAACACAACATCGCAAGGAGAGCATTCGATTAGGAAGTGGCGTCGTACGTAGTCCTGGATAGGAACTATAGTGAGCGGTATTTAGCTACATACTTCAAAAACATTTTTGAAACTTTTTGTTAGACTAATACATTAGTTATTTTAATCATTTAAATTAAAAAAACATTTGTCGTGTTTCTTAACGCATTTACTTAAAATAACACATTATTTTCTAACGGCAAAAGCCCTTCCATGTTTTAGGTGCGAAATTATATGGTCTAGCATTATATGGACTAGCAACTGTCTCTGGAGCAGCAGCCCCGGATAGGAACTTTAAAGCAGCATTTAGTGACAAGCATCAAAAACACATTTTTTAAAACTTTAGCAGAATAAAGTTATTTTAATAAACAAGTTTTTTTCAGTAAATCTTTGTTCACGCTCATGTGCACAAACACACACACACCGGAGGTCGGGGGGCTTTAGAGTTTAACTTTAGGTTGGTGATCGCGATGTGTGGCCAAACCCCAAAGCACCCTAACTTAGTGATCCACTATGCAGCGAGACCGGACAGTGACTATATGCCCCATTCAACTGTTGGTCTTTATTTATTTAAAAAAAAATCCACTCATACTAATTTAAAATAGCGCTATAACAAAAAGAACTAAATGTGTCCTAAATTGTAATTTCTACACCGCCCACCCGTTGCTACACGATAAGAAAAAACCCCTCTGTACTGTCATGCTAGATAAGCATAGTCCAGGCGCTTGGGAGTTTAATCTACCAAAGTTTTTAAAATGTTTTTTGATGTATGTTGCTGAATATCGTTCACTAGTTCCTACAACTATTAAAGGCAATTAAATAATGCAGTCCAGCTCATTATAATAAAGTCATACATATTTTCAAGTTATAGGGTTTTATTCCTTTTGATTAACCAGACATAGATAAGTTTAGCTAAATATAGCTAAACAGATAGATAAGTTAGAGATCGACTTTTATTTAAATTAGAAATATATTGTAATGACCTGGCTGGGGTTGTTAGCCAGGTGCATTCTGGGTATTGTGTTGTCTGTATTTTCTATCGTTCTGCTAGTTCCTATGTGTTTGATTCTCATGTTGTGTTATGTTAATGTTAGCCACAGTGAAGTTCATGTGTGTTCTGTGGGGCGGGTTGAATTGGTATGGTTGACTGACACCGAGACTCTGTTATTACAGACCTGCTGCTGGACGCTCGGGGTCACGCGGTGTATGGGGCACGAGCGCTCTCAGTTCGTTGTGAAATTCGGTGATAGTCGCTAGCTGTGTTGGCTAACGAGCAGCCTAGCCAGTTCAGCTCCACTAACCCACGGTTGCTACAATTGGTGTCAGAAGTGGGATCGCTGAGTGTCTAGCAGACACTATGGAGCCGGCCGTAGGCGAATTAGAGCGTCTAATCCGAGACAACTGCTCGCTCCTGGAAAGCATGGCTAACGAGACCCAGCAGAGAAGACCCGAGCTGGGGCGGCCGGAGGGCCGCAGCGCTCCCCGGAACAGCCGCCCCCTGCTATCCCCTCAGCCGGAGGGGACTCCTGGGGCCACACCACAGCTTCCTGGCAGGACGGCTGCTAAGCTACAGCACTACACTGGGGCGACGCAGCTGGAGCCGTACCTGGCCCAAGTCACACTGGCTGCCACTCACAACGGGTGGGGCCAAGAAGAGACGGCCACCCACCTGGCGCTCGCACTGGAGGGCCCAGCGCTTCAGGTTCTGCTGGACCTGCCCCTAGAGGAGCAGCGCGACCTCCGGGCGTTGACCACCATGCTCGGCAGACGGTTCGGACAGAGACCACCAGCCGAGCAGAGCAGGGAGGAGCTGGCTCGCTGCCGCCGATGCGAGGGAGAGAGCCTGGGGTCCTTTGCTGCGGACGTCCGTCTCTATGCCCGACGGGGCTATCCAACATTCCCGGGAGCGGCACAAGAGGAGCTGGGTCTCCACGCCTTCCTGAGGGGACTCACACCGGAGGGGCTGCGACAGCATGTCTGGCTGTCATCCCCCCGAGACCTGGAGGAGGCATTAAGGGAGGCTGAGCGGGCTGAAGCGGTGCTGCAGGACGAGCCAGTGACCCGACGATCGGCCAGGGGGGTCGAGCGAGAGATGAGCGTGACCCAGTCGGATGAGGAAGAGGAGGTCAGACGAGCCCAACCAGAGGCAGTTCCCCGTCGGAGGCGCCGGACGGACTGCTGTTATCGGTGCGGGGAGCCCGGTCACCTCGCCCGGAACTGTCCTGCACCTAGTCCTCGGGCCCGAGCGACATCACCGACGGGAAACGGCCGCGGGGCGGGACAGCGAGGGAACCCCCACCCCAATCATTAAACCCTCTCTGTGACACTCATCCTGTGGTGGGCCGCTGTGGGTCCACCCGTGGACTATACCTGGACTGTATAATTGATGGACGGTCTTGCCGGGCCCTGGTAGACACGGGGTCCACCATCTGCTTGCTGCGGAGGGGGGTGCTTCCGGAGGGGGGTGCTTCCGGAGACGGGCGGTTCATTGCCGAAAGATTGGACCCCTACTCACACAGTATTGTACACCGTCACAGGAGGAAAGTCGGTGATGCCGGGGAGAAAGACTCTGCAGGTGGTGGTGGGAATGAACAGTGTGAACCACGAGTTCTGGCTTGCCGACAGATAACAGACGAGTGCATTGTTGGACTGGACTTGCTGGCCCACTGGGGGGCACGGGTCGATGTGCCGGGAGTTGCCCTCCACCTTGGTGCTGAGACCGTACGGCTCCAAGTGGGCCGCGGTAGCCAGGGACAGACCCCTACCCCACCAGCACCTCCAAAGCCCTCGTGCCCCACAGCTCCAAGCCACAGCCAGGGGTCGAGGGCGGCGAAGGTGCGGAAAAGGACCCAGGGGGTGAACGTAAGCAGGGCCAACATCCCGCAGCCAGAGTCGCCACCTAGCTCGGCAGTCTCCCCACCACCCGAGACTGTCGCTGCAGTAGAGGAGCTTGGGCGGCGGAGTGGGGTGCACCTCAGTGCGACACAGCAGCGGCAGCTGCAGAGCCTCTTGGCGGAGTTTATGGACATTTTTGCCGCCAGGGAAGAGGACTGCACCAGGACGGGCCTGGTGAAGCACACTATCGACACTGGAGCAGCTGCTCCTATCCGGCTGCGGCCCCACCGCCTGCCCCTCGCCCAACGCCAAGCTGCCGAGGAACTGATAAAAGAGATGGCCGCTAATGGTGTCATTGAACCCTCGGATAGTCCATGGGCCGCACCTGTGGTTATGGTGCGGAAGAAAACAGGGGGGTGGCGCCCTTGTGTGGACTACAGGCGTCTGAACGCGGTCACCCGCAAGGACTCTTACCCGCTACCTCGCATCGATGATGCACAGGACTACATCGCTGGGTCCAGTTGGTTCAGCTCGCTAGACCTCCGCAGTGGGTACTGGCAGGTGGAGCTTGCTACTGAGGCACGGCCCAAAACTGCATTCACCATAGGGCAAGGACTGTGGCAGTTTAGGGTGATGCCTTTCGGACTATGCAATGCACCAGCCACGTTTGAAAGGTTAATGGAAAGGGTCCTCAAAGACATTCCCCGTGCCCGCTGCGTGGTCTATTTGGATGACCTGCTGACTCATGCCAAGGACTTTGAACAGGCTGTTGCCAACCTGCGAGAGGTCCTGACCGCCATCCGGGGGGCCGGACTAAAGCTGAACCCGGCCAAGTGCGACCTTCTCGCTCGCCAGGTGAAGTTCCTGGGACATGTGGTGAGCGAGAAAGGGGTGGCTACTGACCCAGAGAAGGTGGATGCTGTGGGGGACTGGCCTCCCCCATCGAACGTCGCCGAGCTACGAAGCTTCCTGGGGCTGGCCTCCTATTATAGGAGGTTTGTAAAAGACTTTGCCACCGTCGCTAGCCCTTTGCATCAGTTGACCAACAAGGGTCGGCGGTTTGGTTGGACTGAGGACTGTGCAGCGGCTTTCGAACAGCTGAAAACTGCCCTTGTGAGTGCCCCAGTCTTGGCATATCCTGACCCCGGCCAGCCTTTCCTTTTGGACACTGATGCCAGCAACGTGGGGGTCGGAGCGGTGCTCTCCCAGAGGGGAGAGACTGGGGAGCGGGTGGTGGCATACTACAGCTGCAGCCTCAGCCGGGCCGAGAGGAATTACTGTGTTACCCGGCGTGAGCTGTTGGCTGTGGTCCTGGCGGTTCGTCATTTCCGACCCTACCTCCTGGGCACTAAGTTCCTGCTCAGGACCGACCACGCCAGCCTAACCTGGTGGCCCGGTGGCTGGAAATACTGCAGGAGTACGACTTCGAGGCCCAGCACCGACCAGGGCGGCAGCATGATAACGCCGACGCTCTGTCCAGGCGCCCCTGTTCTACGGATGAGTACCGGTACTGCAGGCGCCTGGAGGAGCTCGACCGGGGTCCGACATCGGCAGCAGCAGAACCCGAGGGTGAGCATGAAGGGCAGGAGCCTTTCACCGCGGCGGAGCTACAGCAGCACCAGGTGAGCGATCCAGCGCTGGGGACGGTGAGGGACGGGATGGAGGCGGGGACGCGGCCAGACCGGTGCGCCGTGTCTTCCCAGGGGCCCGAGACGAAGTCAATGTACTCCCAGTGGAACAACCTGGAGCTCCATGGCGGTGTAATCTACCGGCGGTGGCGAGCGCCAGACGGGGGAGGCGACATACTCCAGCTCCTGGTTCCCCGGGCCTTGCGGCCTGAGGTCCTCCGCTGGGTTCATGGGGCTGCAGGTACTGGCCATTTTGGGAATGGCAAGACGTTGCGGCGGTTGAGACGGCGGTTCTACTGGCCGGGGTGTCGTCAGGACGTAGAGATCCATGTTCACTGCTGTGATGACTGCACGGCACAGAAGGGTCCCAGCCAGCGCTCCCATGCCCCATTGCAGCAATACCTAGTCGGGGCGCCCATGGAGCGGATCGGAGTGGACATTCTGGGTCCGTTCCCTGTCACTGATGCCGGCAACCGGTATGTCCTGATCGCGATGGATTATTTTTCAAAGTGGCCAGAGGCGTACGCGGTGCCAGATCAGACCCTGGTGGACGAGATGTTCACACGGTTTGGTGTACCGGAGGAGCTCCATAGTGACCAAGGGAGAAATTTTGAGAGCCAGGTGTTGGGAGAAGTGTGTCGGAGGCTGGGGGTGAGAAAAACGAGGACCACCCCCCTCCATCCTCAGAGCGATGGTCTGGTTGAGCGGTTCAACCGCACGCTGGCCACCCAGCTGGCCATCCTGACCAGCCAGCATCAGAGGGACTGGGATCAACATCTGCCCCTTGTGTTGTGGGCGTATCGGACAGCAGTGCAGGAGTCAAGTCAGTGTACTCCTGCAGCGTTAATGTTCGGAAGGGAGCTCCGAACCCCAGTGGACTTGGTGTTCGGGGCACCCCCTGAGCCAGAGATTGCTGGTGGACCAGAGATGGACTACTACCGGCGGCTCAGGGAGCGGTTGCACGCGGTGCATCAGCTGGCAAGACGGATGTTGGAGGGAGCTGGGGCTCGCCAGAAGCGGGCGTACGATACCCGTGCACACGGTCCCCTGCTAGGGGCCGGAGATCGGGTTTGGGTGTTCTGCCCCCAGAGGAAGCGGGGGCTGACCCCCAAGCTCATGAATCACTGGCAAGGCCTGGGCGAGATCCTGGAACAGCTATCAGAGGTGGTCTTCCGAGTCCGGATGCCGGGGCGGGGAAGGCGGGTGGTGCTACACAAGGACCGGCTGGTGCCGTACCATCCGCTTGCCCCCGACCCACAGACTGGCGTGCAGCCTGGGGACTACTTGCTCCCTACGCCTGGCCCAAATGGGGGTGCCGTGGATTTCCAGTCAAGGCCGAAGCGTACTCGACGCCGGCCTGAACATTTGCTGGACTACATAGTGGACAGTTAAGGTTGTGAGGACACTGAACCTCTTGGGGGGGGCTGTGTAATGACCTGGCTGGGGTTGTTAGCCAGGTGCATTCTGGGTATTGTGTTGTCTGTATTTTCTATCTTTCTGCTAGTTCCTATGTGTTTGATTCTCATGTTGTGCTATGTTAATGTTAGCCACAGTGAAGTTCATGTGTGTTCTGTGGGGCGGGTTGAATTGGTATGGTTGGCTGACACCGAGACTCTGTGCGGTGGGAGCGTGATAGGGGTGCCGTGTCAGCAGCGTTAAAAAAGGAGGAGGAAACAGGGTAAAATAAATGTTTGGTGTGAACCCCTACTGTTTCCTACTGGATCATTCAGGGATTACAGACCTGCTGCTGAGACGCTCGGGGTCGCGCGGTGTATGGGGCACGAGCGCTCTCAGTTCGTTGTGAAATTCGGTGATAGTCGCTAGCTGTGTTGGCTAACAAGCAGCCTAGCCAGTTCAGCTCCACTAACCCGCGGTCGCTACAATATTATGCTATATTATTTACAAATAAGTCAGATTAACATATAGAGTTAATGTGCATTCTGTCAGGATGGGGCTGCTGGCTGTGTGCTTCTCACAATCCAGGGCCAACGGTTAGCACCACGACAGCAATTTCCACTGGTAGCCATTTTGTTTCCAATTTGACAGCTGCTTGACGCGGCTCTTTAAAGAAAATGCTGTGTGGCTCTACGAGCATGCGCTACAGGAGAGCGAGACAGAGTACATGCGCTCATTTAAACAAGAATTAACCACGTTATTCCTTGATTCTTGCTGTCGAAATGCTATAAGCAGATGATTTTACTGGCCTGGTATGTCTGCAGACATTGATTAATGGGGGATTAACACTGGTGTTGCCATTTTGAAATGGGCGTCTGCGTAAGTGCGCATGTGCCAAGTGCTGGCCACTTCGGTCTTTCATTTCGACAGTGTTGTTCAAACAGACCAGCCGCATATTTCATATTGCTCATTTCGCCTTTTAGCTACCATTGGACTTAAAGGTTATTCCTCCTAAACCCTGGCTGTTTAAATGCTTTCTTCAACCTAACACTTAAATACATAATACAGCTAAAGTCTTTCTTTTAACATGTTGGTTAAATGTAATGAGTTTAAGTGCTGCCTTCTTTTAAAACGATGTGCTGTATGTTAATTGGTTTCGCTTGTGTTTGTTTAAACTCAGCATTTACTCTTCTGTTTCTTTCGGGCATGTTTATACTTGTTTAAATTCCGCCTGCTTTTCTTTCTTTTAAAATAACGCTAAAGTTTTTCTTCTTTAAAACATTTTGGTGCTCTCTTTTAAAATACGCCGTGGCACTTGTGCCTACTAACAACACGTGGCTACAGCTGGACGGACCCCCGCTGGACGTGTATGTGCTAGCTTACATTCATCCTGCTATGTTTTATTACTACTTAAAAACGTAATAAATAACACACAAATAAATACATGTATTTTTATTATATTAAAGTGTAACGGCAACCCTTATCTCCCAAACCATATGGCCCCCTATCGGCAACATGTGGCATAAGCATGTGTGGTATATGGAGATAACCCCCCGACCAATCAGAATATGGGATACGCCCCCCTCCAGCTTATGACGTCATAGATGGGGAGAGCATTAAGCTCCGCCCAATGTCCCACGTACAATTTTTTATTCAACACCCTGCTGTAATATTTCACCACCTTTTCCCCCTCCTGCCCCACCAGAGAGAGCACCGCGCCCAACCTCACATTACTGGCATCAGTGTCCAGAATGAAAGGCAGACTGGGGTTGGGGGGGCTAACACGGGGGCCTCAGTCAGGGAGGGAAAGGCAGTCTGGCACTCCTCAGACCACACAAAGTGGCAGTCCTTCTGCAGGAGTCTAAACAGGGGGGCAGCAGTTCAAAAGAAGCCCCACAAAAACTGGCTCTAGTAGGAGGTTAACCCTAGGAAGGCCTTACGCTGCGTCTGCGTGGTTGGTGTAGACCAGTCCCTCACAGCCTGCACCTTATTGTCCATAGTGCCAATGCCCCACCCCCCCAGCTTGTGACCCAGGAACATTACCTCCCTCCTTATCAGATGACATTTCTCTGGGTGGAGTTTCAAACTCGCCGCAGCCACTCTGGTCAACACACCCCATAAGGCACCCAGAGCACTCTAAAAGGAGCTGCCATGTGCAAGAATGTCATCCAGATAAACCAGACATTCACTCCGGAGAACGCCCAACAGCACCCTATCCATTAAGCACTCAAACATTGCAGGTGCATTGCAAAGGCCAAAGCACAGAACCTTAAAGTGCCATAGCCCCCTGTTGAAGCAAAAGGCTGTCTTGGGCCTGGCTTCAGATGCAAGTGGCACCTGCCAATACCCACTGTGCAGGTCTAATGAGGAGATCCAGAAAAAGCCCCTCACAAAATGCAATGACTCATCAATATGAGGTAAAGGATATGAGTCTTTCCTTGTTAGAGCATTCAGGTGCCTGTAGTGTACACAAAAACACCAGCACCCCCCCTTACTTGGGTACCATAACCACAGGCGCCGCCCATGCACTATCCAAGGGCTCGATAATCCCAACCCATCACATTTCCTGCAAAGCCTCCTCCGCAGTCTGACGATGAGACAGTAGCAGGCGGCAAGGGCGCATCCTGATTGGCACCGCATCCCCTGTGTCGATCTCATGCTGCACCAAATGTGTCCACCCCATATCCCCCTTGCGTATGGCAAAACTGTCCTTAAATTCCACCAGCAGCTCCCATTTTTATTCCCATTACTCCTGCTCCCCTCGTGTCAGGCCATCACAATTTTGCTGCAGGACGTCCCTGACCACTGATCATCAACACCATCAGACTGGGCAGGGGCCCAGGGAGGCAGGGCAGAGTCTGCAGAATAGTATCTGTTAAGCAAAAGCAGGGTGTGTGCAGCAGTTGAGTCAGGGTGTGACTGGCTCCATGGTGATGGGTGCTGAGCTGGAAGTGTGGACCCACCACAGGAGCCATTAAGAATCAGGGTTCCTGTGCCCCCCAGAACATGTGTTGTTGGCACCACAAAATGAACAGGTATGGTATCAGGGACCATGGGGATAACAGACCCCTCTGGAAAACAAAGTGAGTTACCCTGCAAGTCCAATAGGCAGGGCATTCCCCTGAGGAAGTCCAAGCCCAAAATGCACTGGTCCTGCACATCTGCCACTCACACTGGATAGCACACAATCCGGCCTCCCACAGTGAGTGTCAATAGACCCTGCCCCTTCATAGACGGCAGCTCCCCCGTGACAGTGCCCAACTGGACAGACGTAGGCTCCAGCAGCACGTCACCTGGGACAATGTCTGGCCTGGAACCTGTGTCCACCAGGGCGGAACATGCGACCCCCTCTACCAAGACTGGAATGTGGCAGAAGTTCCCAACACCAGTCCACCCCAAAAAAAATATTATGTGTGACCTTGTGTCCCGCGGGAGTCCGTCCAGCCATAGCCATGTGTTGTTAGGAGTAGGCACAAGTGCCACGGCGTATTTTAAAAGAAGAAGGAACCAAAGAAGAAAAATGTTAGTGTTATTTTTTAAAAACAAAAAAAAAAAGCAGACGGAATTTAAACAAATACAAACATGACCGAATGAAACACTGTCAGAAGAGCAAATGCTGAGTTTAAACAAGCACAAGCGAAACTAATTAACATACAGCACGTCATTTTAAAAGAAGAAAACACTTAAAGTCATTACATTTAAGCAACATGTTTAAAGAAGAAGAAAGACTTTAGCGGTATTTACCAGTGTTAGGTTGAAGAAGGCATTTAAATAGCGAACTTTTAGGAGGAATAACCTTTAAGTCCAACGGTAGCTAAAAGGCAAAATGAGCAAGTCCCGGAGCTCGGCAATATGCGGCTAGTCTGTTTGAACAACGCAGTCGAAATGATTGCCCGAGACATCCCCGATCTTGCACATGAGCACACATGCAGACATCCCATTTCAAAATAGCGGCATCATCAGTGCGCCTATTACTTAAAATAAAAAACATTATGGTTGTAAGGGTTTAAGTAATGAAGCACTTTTCTGCCAATGTGAATAATAAAGTAAAGTACCCTAAGCATTTTCACAATTAGAATCAAGGAATAACATGGGCAATCCTTGTTAAAATGAGCGTCCGGCATTCGGCCTGTAGCTCATGCGCTCTCCTGCAGAGTATGCACGTACAGCCATAGACCATCCCTTAAAAGAGCCGACTCCAACTGTCAAGCAGCGGTCAAATTGGAAACAAAACGGCTACCAGCGGTCAAATTGTTGCCGATCTCATACAGACAGAGCCCTCAAGGAGTTTGATGACCCTAGCGACACCCTCTCCCCGCAACCTAACACTGCTAATCCCAACATGGGCTCCACACAAAACGTCGAGTCATCGCAAGCATGGTGCTCTGAGCAGCGTATTCTCACATAATGAATGTATTTGCATAAAACTCGAGAAAAAGTTTGAACAGAGTATGGTCGGCACACTGTAAACCCGGATAAGTTCAATCCACTTAAATCGTTTGAGGAAACCGATTCCCTTCAAATGATTTGAGTAATCAACCCAAAACCAAAAATCAACTGATTTAGTAGAGTAAACTTAAAAGTAAAATTGTCACAATGTACTATATTGAGTCATCACTACCTAAACTGTTTAAGTATTCAATATTTAAAGAATAATTTGTTTAAGTACAGTTAACTTAATACTAATAGAAAAAACTCAATTGTTTAAGTGGTGCTAATATTACAAAACTCATTTTTTTGCATATTGTTTAATTAAAAGCGTCTTTTAATTAAATGTATTATTATTACTAAAACTTAATATGTCAAGGCAAACACACTCAAAACCAAAGAACACTAAAGTGTTTTTTTTTTTTACTTTATTTATAACAAAACAAGACTTTTGTTTTCCTTTGAACAGTATTACAATTTTTACACATGGCGCTTCTAAGAAAACATTTCTTTCAGAAACATTATTTCAATATTTCAGTTATTCCAAGACACTTTTTGACAAGAACTTATTTGTGGTCTCTGAGGTAGTTTTTTTTTCACAGTAAGTGAAACAAGTGCACAATTGAACTTCATATAAAACATTTTCTTTAAAACAATCCTTTTAAACAGATAAAACTGTGTATCACAAGTAAAGAACTTTGGTGTGACACTCTGGGTAACAAGTTGTAACAGTAAAACTTATTTCCACAAATATTTTAACTTGGAAAAATAAAAACTATGGAATAAGGAATGGCCCCAGCGAGACAATGAAATTAAAGGAATAGGTCACTGATTTTACATAAGATATGTTCTTACCTTAGCTTTGACGAGTTGATGTGTACCAGTTTTGTCTTTGTGCGTGCCCTCAGTCATGCAAATGGAGCAAAGCCTCAAAGTGACACTCTTCCAAGTTTAGTTTAACTAAATTTAATGTGTGGATTTTCTAAGCCGATAAGAAGGGGTACTATATTACAAGGTGTAATAACACTGTAGGAGCACTTCTTCATCCCCCCAGTAACTCAGTCTATGCTTCAGAGTGCACTAGGGTTACTGGTATGCATCAACTCTTCAAAGCTAAGGTAAGAACATATCTCAGTATCTCACATTGAAAGCTCATTTTTTAGCCTTTGGAGTTTTGGAGGAGGATCGTTTCGTCCCAGATTCAGCATAATCTGCTGGATAAACAGGAAGGTATTCTTCATGCACTTTGGGTACTCCAAGTGGAGTGCATAAGTCAGTCCGAACAGGAGACACATTGCCAAAGGAAGACTGCAGATGGAATCCATAACCACATTGCCCTCTAGAAGGATCCCCAGTTGGGAGGGGTTCAGTTCTTGCTCTGGACTTCCGTTTTCACCATTGAAGATGATTCCTATTGGGATTTCAAGGTCACCATCAGCAGCATTCTACAGAGGGGGGAAAAACAGTGAGTTAACCTGTTGGTGGAGAGTAACACAAGTATAAAAGGTCAAAGTATTGTATTTCTATAAATGCTGTTTATTATTTAAGTACAAGTTAATTGTAAAAAAAAAAAAAAAAACGGAAAATCTGGGGAATCTGTAAGGCTTATTGTCATTATACAACTGTATAATGAAGTTTGTCCTCTGCATTTTACATTTGAAATAAAGATGATGAGCTTCATCTAACACCGTCCATTGGTTCACTCTTCTACTCTGGTCCACTTGTAAAGGTACCCACAGACAAATAAACAAAAACCAAGGCACTCTGTCTGTTATGAAAAAGTTACAAGCCTTTATTTTATCATGGCCTTCAATTAAAAAAATTACCCAATGCATTTCAGCCAAGGTGGCTTTTATCAGAGTGCAGAAACAAAATGTTTTGTTATCTGTGGGTACCTTTACAATTTTACATTTACCAAATGGACCATCCTGTGTAATATTTTCTCACATTTAACTGCATGTTTTGATGACATTTTCAGCACTATTTTTTACTTTGTTTTGGACAATGATTTTGCCCAATTTGTGGAATATCCAAATTTAGCTCTATTCCTCTGCTTAATCTAATGTTTCAACATTTCTAGAAATTATGCATACATTTAATTTACATTTAATTTCAGACAAAAAAACAACAACTAAATTTTGCATGAAATATAAACTGTGTCCAAACATTCTGGATTAAAATATTGTGTGACCTATTTGGGCCAAAAGCAAAGCAAACACTTCAAAGCTGATCTTAAAGTAATTTAAGTTGCAATTTCTATCCCTCCATGTCCAAATCACTACTATATGAGGTGGTTTCCCTGCTCAACCCTCTACACTCAGTATAGAGGTACTGTACATGGTACTAAAATGAAGGAAGGCTCATTTTTCTTAACAGCAGATCCCAATGTACTCTGTCTACAGTATGATTGTTGTTGTTTTGTCTGTTTCTTTATTATTTATGCGCTGTGTACATGAAAAATTATTTCATTTTGGGAACAATAATATCTATAGTCTGTGGACAGCTTTATTACCCATCAACATTTTAAAAACCATGTGAAGGACTCTGACTACATTGTATGTTTTACAGGATTTGTAAAAACTGTTAAAAGGTCTCTCTTGCAAATGCGACTCAGAGTCTCAAGAGACATACCTGTGTAAATCAACAATAAAAATAATAAAATAAATAAATCTAGACCCATGTGTGTATGTTTTTGGAATATGGTAAATTAATAAACCAGTATATCAAAAGAAAAGGTAAAATTACAATATTCCTATATACTTACTTTTTGACTCGTTAAGAACTTGGAGGCATTGTCCCCAAGAATAATTGGAAGTCCCCTCAAGGCGTAACATCTGTTGACAGTGGGCTCCATGCTCTGCAACATGTTAAAACAGACACATTTACCACTCTAACTCATGAGATGAGACATGCTGTACAAATAAAAGAATAAAATATGATGCCAACTCACCTGCTTTTGCTTCCGAAGGTCTGCCAGTTCTTGGCCCACACGTCCTGTCTTTCTCGTGAAGACCTCTTCTAAGCCAGGATACAGACCATCCAGAGCAGAAAAGAATTCTCCTATGAGGCTTTTTCCAGTAATTCTGGTGAATTCCAAGTTGACCTTTAAAACAAGCCCAGTTATTATTTTCAAAAATACTAAAACTAGATGAAAAACATAAAATAAAATCACAAACCTGGCTTTCAGTAAAAAGCGCTGGCCACCGCTGAACCATCTGCCTGATGTCAGGCTTATCCTTCACTACTTCTGCTCTTCTTAAGGCAAAAGTGGTGTTCATGGCATGTTTTATGATGGAAACATCCGGAGATTTTTTCTTCATTTCATCAACCATGGCTTCTCGGGAAGTTTGAAGACTAGCGCTATCCATTCCCTGTGGGAAGTCTGGGAGGTAGTTTACTTCTCCTTTTCGTGGTTTCTTTATGTTTTTGTGTGGAGGTTCACCATCAGAATTGCATTTTCCACGTTTGCCAGCATTTACAGTTACATCTGGGTGTCCCAGCTTGCGCATATCATTTCTGTAGTTGCCCATTTTAAATTTAAGGCTGTTCTTCCAACCTTGATAGCCAGATGATGAGCCTCGTTCTTTGAGGCATGGATGTTCCGCTACTAAGGCCTTTGCTACATCATCAATGTCCTCGTCTTCTGGGTAGGCTCTCTCTCTCTCTCTCTGCGTGTCTCTGTCTCTCTCGCTCTCTTTCTAATAACTTCATTATTAACTGCATTAGTCTGCTATCAACGGCTCAAGCCTCCATCGCCAGCTTTAAAATGACGTTTTGGAACTCGCAAAAGAGTCGTTGGATGAGATGCGGAAGAAATAATCCTACTCACAATAGCGATTTAAGTAGAAAAACCGGACGAATCCCTTGAAATATATCATCTGATCGATGTCTTGATGTGTGGCAACCGTAGTATAAGCGGAATAATTGACTCCGGGCCGTTGATTATTAGAAAAATAATGCACACCCGAGGTGTAACGGCCACGACGCGAATCACCACCTCGGGTGTGCATTATTTTTCTAATAATCAACGGCCCGTCGTCAATTATTCCTTACATAATAAATACTTTTCACTACTTTGCGGATTTCACTTATTGCGGGTTGTTTTTGGGACGTAACGCGGTAAACGAGGGTTCACTGTAGATTGAATTAGCGTGCACATTTGCGTAATGTAACATGCAACTATTTTTGCTTAACGTTGAAATACAAAGATTTAACTCACCAGTTTGCGTGAAGGTTTGAGGAAAAGTACTCCCTATCGACTGAAGACTGAAACAAACATGTCCAAGCCCTGGCAAAACCACCAAAAACGACTTGTCTTCATTTCTTCTGACAAACAAGTCCAGAAGTCTCTTCGGTTCCAGCGGGAAAAATATGGGAGGGGCAACAAAAACTTAAAAATAGTGAAAGTACTTTCAACTAAACATAATCAGTAAACATCAAATTTACTTTTATTATTTGATTGTTGAGTTTAAAACTTATTCTCTTATAAAAATTGAACTTAAACTATTTATTAGAATAAACTTAAAATAGAAAGAACCATGTTAAATGTATTCATTTTAGTGCATCACATGCAAAACAATATAGGTTAAGTGCAAAAAGCTTCAACCAATGAGTTCTGTCTGACACAGTAATATGATTTTAGTTTTACAGAGAAAATTAATTACCATCAGTGATTATAGCTAAACCATTTGAATGCAAATAACTTTTGGGATTACAGTGCAGGGAATCATTAGGCTAACCCACTTCTGCCAATAACAACCAATAAGATGAGAGAAGTCTGTACTTAACCATGTTGAAATTGTATTAATACCCATCACTCCTGTGAGCCAGCACACCAGATGAGACACCCCTCCCCAGCGAGCAATGGCGTGTGACAACTTCGACCCTCCCGACACCTCCTGAAGCAGCCGGGACTGTCCTGGCTGCCTCTGACAGATGAACATACTTTTGGACTGCTGCTGAACAACGCTGAAACCAACCCTCAGTGGATCACATTCTGGTCTCCACCGATACCATCAACAACTTTTGGGCTGCGACTTGACAACTCACCAGAGCCTTTTGACCTGCGACTTTACACCCTATCTGAGCTTCAGCAGGGTGCATCACGTGGTCCATATGGCGACCCGTGCCTGTCACCGGCACCTTTTTCGAGACCAACATGGGCGCAATGGCTGGCATCAGCAGTTGAGGCAGCTGCTGTGACCCAGCATGTATTCTTGGGTACATCACAGCACTCGTCACCGAAGATGGAGGAGGTCCGCGGACGTTTTGCGGCATTGTCATTATCTGAAGATGTTGTGGATGGGAGCATCACCGACTTGGCCATGAAAATAATCAAAGGGGCCCTGGCCTGTATTCTGGATCGAGGAATCGAGGAGGACATACAGGAGACCTGTGTTGGGTGCTCTGTGAATCACCTAAGCCAGCATTGGCACACGTGCCTGTATGACCCAGAACCATTTTACTTCTTTAACTATTTTGAAAAGTTGATCAAAAAGCTCCTCTCCTGGAGCCAACACCTTATCGTGGTGGAGGGGTTTGCATGTTCCAATGATCCCAGGAACTATGTTGCCCCGGGCTTTATGCCCCTGGTAGGGTCACCCAAGGCAAACAGGTCCTGGGTGAGGAACCAGACGAAGTATGACTCACAAAACCCCTAATGACGGACAACATTTTGAATTCACGGTTTCCCTGGAGCCAGGCCTGGTTGTGGGGCTCGATGGCGAGTGCCTGGTGGCCAGGCCTACACCCATGGGGCCTGGTTGGGCACAGCCCGAACAAGGCACGTGGGTTCCCCCTCCAATAGGCTCACCACCTATAGGAGAGGCCATAGGGGTCGGGTGCAATGTGAGTTGGGCAGCGGCCAAAGGGGGGGACCTTCGTGTTCCGATCCTCGGCTGAAGAAGCTAGCTCTAGGGACATGGAATGTCACCTCTCTGATGGGGAAGGAGCCTGAACTGGTGCGCGAAGTTGTGATGTTCCGGCTAGATATAGTCGGGCTCACCTCGACACACAGCTTGGGCTCTGGAGCCAGTCTCCTTGAGGGGGGGTTGGACCCTTTTCCACTCTGGAGTTGCCCGCGGGGAGAGGCGCCGAGCGGGGGTGGGCAAACTTATTGCCCCCTGGCTGGGTGCCTGTACATTGGGGTTTACCGCAGTGGACGAGAGGGTAGCCTCCCTTCGCCTTCGGGTGGGGGGACGGGTCCTGACTGTTGTTTGCGCTTATGCGCCAAACAGCAGTTCAGAATACCCACCCTTTTTGGATTCCTTGGAAAGGGTGTTGGAGAGCGCTCCTCCTGGGGGCTCTCTTGTTCTGCTGGGGGACTTGGCAATGCTCACGTGGGCAATGACAATGAGACCTGGAGGGGCGTGATTGGGAGGAACGGTCCCCCCGATCTGAACCCGAGTTCCTTTGTTATTGGACTTCTGTGCTCGTCACAGATTGTCCATAATAAACACCATGTTCAAACATGAGGGTGTTCTGTGGAGAGCAATATCTGCAGGGGAACAAGGACACGTAGGGAGGCTCTGTGCATACCAAAATTAACCTATTGACGCAGGCTGTGGTGGCAGCTGTTAGGCATAGCAGCTGCTAGGATAACGTACGGAATAACATGGTGTACCAGATAAGGCGAAATTGCCAGAAAGTGGAAAAGTACGGACAGGGGCGGAGGCTGCTTGTAGAGGGGTATAAGACACACATGAATAGTAAGGAAGTCGAACAGTGGGATACAGTGTATCACAGACTTCCCAGATTGATCTGTTGGAATAAAAGGTTAATGGAATAAAAGGTTATTGGACAACTCATCCACGCCTCCAGGTGATCTCTTCTCATCTACAGACCCGGTGGAGTTGGCTTACTCCAACAGTTCATATGTGCACTTGGCACCAGGACACCCTAGGCCGCAGTTCGATGATCGACTTTGTAGTCGTGTCGTCGGACTTGTGGCCGCATGTCTTGGACACTCGGGTGAAGAGAGGGGCGGAGCTGTCAACTGATCACTACCTGGTGGTGGGTTGGCTCCGCTGGTGGGGGAGGAAGCCGGCAAGGCCTGTGTCTTAAAATGGATGAGAGAGAGATATAGGGCTCTCAAATTAACAAACAGGCACGCTTAGGTTCACTCAAAAACACTTTAATACAAATGATACAAGATAACCTTGCATTAAAATCAATATCAATGCATCAATCGAAACAATGCAAAATACCTGTGTTTTCACGCTCTTTACTTATTTCCAGAACCATCACTACTGCTTATAACTCAGCCCATTGGCTACTTTTGCCATCTCCAGTCATTTCCAACATCTGCTGCGTACATGGGTTATATGCCGCAGCTTTCCACGTTCGCTTACCACCGACACTTAGCTGCCCCATCCGTAAACCACGGTCACACTTTCTGTTTCTCATTCCCCACAATATAGGGGACTCCTCCAACACAGTCAATATCACAATCTCTTTCCCTTTCTCTAGAACATCCGTCACTTGCTCATAGCCCTGTCAGCTACAAACCATTTCCATTTTAAAACCCATGCTTCTTACGCTCCACCAATCCGGTGCTGCTTCAATCTCACTGCCTTGTTTGCGAGAGGTATAAGGAAAGGTTGCATTTTCACCTCCCCCACCAATACCGGTCGCACTCTCACTGTACTTCTGAATTTAAATTGTCCACCCCCCTCCTGGGTTCCATGTGTAATCACTATCATCAGAGTACAAAGTTTGTTCCCTGGGCTGCCTATCCACATCAGCTCGGTCAGGTTTATCCCACTCCCCAAAATCTCCCAGTTCTCTCAGCCTGAATGCCACCTCTCCTATGCTTTCCCCTACCAAACTCAACAACAACGACATCACTAGTGCTTTGTACTGAGAGGGTGCTGTTTTAATGAGAGCATTCCGGGTTAGTATTGTTAATGATAAATCGTCCAGTGCATCCACATGCCCGGTATACACACCCGCCCACATAGTTAATTCTCGCATTCTAGCGATCGCTTCCGACAAAGTTTGCCACTGGCCTGATTTTTCCGGCCAGCTGCTTTCATCGGGGTATCGCTGGTTCACCCCGTTGCCCATAAGGCTTAGGAGGGTAGTGTCACTGCCTCTCCTGTCTATCGGTGGATGCCTGTGCTCAGGACATTGAGACCACACTACAGCATCGATGCTTAAATGGTGACAATCCATATGATCTATGGATATTTGTGCCGCACCTTGATCATATAGTCTGACCAACCATTTATCCAATGGTTCTCCTGCTCACTGCTTTATCCTTTCCCATATATCGCTAATCTCCTTCTGTGTGAAATCCTGTACAAGAATTTCAGACTGCCATGGTCTCTGACCAGCAGGATCTTGTACCTCCCTTCTCCACGAAATAGGGAGTGCAGAAGTTGTTAACGGAGGGGGATCAGTAATAGATCCCTGATCAGGATCCCTGACTTTATCTGGGTTCCAGACGTCAATATCATCATCAACGTCTGAGTCCCAGATATTGCCATCCCACCGCTCGGGATCCCAATTAGCAGCAGTTGCAGTAGCTACAAACGCTCTGTTTTTCCGCGGACACAGTGTCCGTTTTTTCCTAGCATTGGCTTTTGCTACATGCATCGCCGCTCGCTCTGCAACTCCCGTTACTTGTTGCAGGCGTTGGTGAAGAATATCCACCTGACCCTGTGCCAGGGTCAACAGACCTAATGTCTCCGTTAACTCTCTCATTTGTCCCTCTTTCTCTCTTTCAGCTTGGTCTGCACACTCATACTGCATTCTGTATGCAGCCAACACGATCCATAGGCGTCTCTGTAGAGCACGCACGGGATCCTTTGCAACCAGAACCTTTCTGAGGCATGACAATACCTGCTCAAGCTCGGCTTTCCTCAACGCTACAGTCCAGGAATCAACAGGCCCTCCACCTTTCCTGATCTCCTGAGCTAACACGGCAAACTGCGTCTCATCCCACTCAGGGAGGACTTCAGGCTCGGGCGCTGCTATCTTTCTCCTAAACATGTTTGTTCCTTAGTCCTATATCTTTTTCCTCTCAGATCCTGCCAACTATGCCAAAATGTCTTAAAATGGATGAGAGAGGGATATAGGGCTCTCGAAGTGTTAGGTTGAAGAAACTGTTATTAATCATTTGTTATCATTTCTGTATAATCAGCAATGAGTGTAAATATGTATATACATTATTTTGTTTTCCTTTACCTTCATAATTTAGATTATATTAGTTTACATGTATCTTGAGCACGTGTTTAAATAGTTGTCCACCTGAGGAAAACCAGAACTTCTTCTTACTCTCACAGTCCTTTCTTTGTTCTCACTCCAAGACCCCTGCCCCCCATTGACTATAAATAAAGGTACCAAGGGGAACCACCCTTTGTAACACATTCCTTTGAAGCCTAGCATGCAGAGAGTGTGGTTACCCTTGCGCAAGTAAAACTTTAAGTGTGTTGTCTCGTAATTAATGGTGTGTGCAGAGTTGGAGTGGAAAGCCTGACACTTTCTCCAACATATACTGTACTGTAGTTTGGTCCTGTGTGCAGAGTTGGAGTGGAAAGCCTGACGCTTTCTCCAACATGAAGGAACAAACAGGCAAGCTTAGGTTCACTCAAAAACACTTTAATGCAAGTGATACAAGATAACCTCGCATTAAAATCAATATCAATACATCAATCAAAACAATACAAAATAACCTTGTACCACAACAGATATGGAATAAATGAATCATACGAAAAAAAAAAAATATATATACAATATAGGAAAGCAACAATAAAAATATAGATAATGCGAACTATTATCACGAGCGGTGAAAATCAATCCCCATAATCAATTGAACGTAAAAGCAGCTGCTAAACTATTTACACTCAGGGATGCCATCATCACCCACCTTCACATACGGACTGGGGAGCCCTTTTCAGTCCTGGCAGGAGACCAACACATGAGTCCTGAGAAAGTGCCGGGCGATGCGTGCTTTATCCTACGGCTGAGCTCCGGTCAGTACTGAGTTTTCCCCATCCTTTATAGTAAATTGGGTGCTGCCTGTGGGCAGGGGGTGAGCTGGACAGGCTCACCCCTTCCCCCCAGGGCAAGGTGTTATCCAATTCCCCCTTTTATCCGAGTGATGCTGCTTGCGATAATAAAACACAATAGGTGTCCTGGTGCCGGGTGTCTGCGCAACCCCTCCCTGTCCCCCCTAAGGACAACATAGGGTGCTATATAACGACCCCCCCCGTCTCCCGAAACATCCTGGTTTCTTTTATGAGCCGAAGTTATTTACGACGAAATAGATTTCATGGTATGGAGATCGGTAGAGGACAACATGTTCGTGCAGTTCACTTGGGGTGAATCATGGACGATTAATCTGAATTCAGGACGATCAGTCCCCACCCGATCAGAATCAATCCACTATTACAAATATTACCGTAAAAGGATTGATTCCATGGCACGTGGTCGACTTAATTGTCCGTGAATTCAATCTAATACAGCCTGGCAGGCCCAAGCGTATAGTGAGGGTCTGCTGGGAACGTCTGGCGGAATCCCCTGTCGGAAACCTCCTACCTCCGGCAGAACTTCTCCCATATCCTGGGAGAGGCGGGGGACATTGAGTCCGAATGGGCCAGGTTCTGCGCCTCCATTGTGGAGGCAGCTGACCAAAGCTGTGGCCATAAGGTGGTTGGTGCATGTCGCGGCGGGCCAAACGGGATGCGGCTTCGGCGATTGCTGAGGCAAAAACTCGGGTGTGGGAGGAGTTTGGCGAAGCCATGGAGAACGACTTCCGGACGGCTTCGAGGAGATTCTGGTCCACCATCCGGCGGCTCAGGGGGGGAAAGCGGTGCAACATCAACACTGTTTATGGTGGGGATGGTGCGCTGCTGACCTGAACTTGGGACATTTTGGGTCGGTGGAAGAAATACTTCGAAGACCTCCTCAATCCCACCGACATGCCTTCCAATATGGAAGCAGAGTATGGGAACTTGGAGGTGGACTCGCCTATCTCTGGGGCGGAGGTTGCTGAGGTGGTTAAAAAGCTCCTTGGTGGCCGGGCCCCTGGGGTGGATGAGATTCATCCGGAGTTCCTCAAGACTCTGGATGTTGCGGGGCTGTCTTAGTTGATACACATTTGCGGCATCGTGTGGACATCAGGGGCAGTGCCTCTGGACTGGCAGACCGGGGTGGTGGTCCCCCTCTTTAAGAAAGAGGACTGGAGGGTGTGCTCCAACTATAGGGGGATCACACTCCTCAGCTTCCCTGGTAAGGTCTATTTGGGGGTTCTGGAGAGGAGGGTCCCCTGGATTGTTGAACCTCGGATTCAGGAGAAGCAGTGTGGTTTTCGCCTGACCGTGGAATAGTGGACCAGCTCTATACTTTCCGCAGGGTTTTGGAGAGTTCATGGGAGTTTGCCCAACCAGGCTACATGTGTTTTGTGTACTTGGAGAAGTCATTCGACCGTGTCCTTCGGGGAGTCCTGTATAGAGTGCCAGGCTTCCTTTTAAGGGCAGTTCGATCCCTGTATGACCGATGCCAGAGCCTGGTTCGCATGGGCAGCAATAATTCGTTCTTGTTTCCAGTGAGGGTTGGACTCCGTCAGAGCTGCCCTTTGTCACCAATTCTGTTCATAGTTTTTATGGACAGAATTTCTAAGCACAACCAGGGCGTTGAGGGTGTCCGGTTTGGTTTTGGATTAGGTCTCTGCTTTTTGCAGATGATTTGGTTCTGTTGGCTTCATCGGACCGTGATCTTCGGCTCTCACTGGGACACTTCACAGCCGAATGTGAAGCGACTGGGATGAGAATCAGCACCTCCAAATCCGAGACCATGGTCCTCAGCTGGAAAAGGGTAGAATACTCTCTTCAGGTTGGGGATGGGGTCCTCTCCCAAGTGGAGGAGTTTAAGTATCTCGGGCTCTTGTTCACGAGTGAGGGAACAATGGAACGCGAGATCGACAGGCGGATTGGTGCGGAGTCAGCAGTGATGCAGGCAGTCATGGTGAAGAAAGAGCTGAGCCAAAAGACAAAGCTCTTGATTTACCAGTCGATCTACATTCCTACCCTCACCTATGGTCACGAGCTATGGGTAGTGACCGAAAGAACATGATCGCAAATGCAAGCGGCCGAAATGGGTTTCCTCCGCAGGGTGGCTGGGCTCTCGCTTAGAGATAGGGTGAGGAGCTAAGTTATTCGGGAGGAACTCAGAGTAGAGCCGCTGCTCCTCCGCATTGAGGGGAGCCAGATGAGGTGGCTCAGGCATCTAATTAGGATGCCTCCTGGACGCCTCCCTGGTGAGGTGTTCCAGGCATGTCCCACTGGGTGAGGGCCCCAGGGAAGACCCAGGACACTCTGGAGGGACTATGTCTCTCTGCTGGCCTGGGAACACCTCGGGATCCCCCCAGAGGAGTTGGATGAAGTGGCTGGAAAGAGGGAAGTCTGGGCCTCCCTGCTGAGACTTCTGCCCCCGCGACCCGACCTCGGATTAAGCGGGAGATGATGGATGGATGGATGGATCAAAAAGCTGTATAGACCGTGGTTTAAACGTCATCACGAATGCGGTCGCGATGTTCAATCCTCACCCCTCACCCATGAGGGGTGCTATTGAGGCTATCATGTGTGAGCTTAAAGGTGAAATAAATGTACAGGAGAAATTGCGCGAGTTGAAACGTGATGTTGAAGGGCAAGATTACGAGTATGCTGCAATTAATGATTTCTGGGATATGCACAAGTTCGAGCAGACTCTGGATGGTGTGTAAACGCTGAACTTAATTGAATCTGGAAAAATGTGTGCCTAACATTTTTTACATGCTTTCGAAATAAAATGAGTTGACTCAAAACACTGTGTCATTATTTCTAGAGGCTCACGATGGATAACAAACACTTGAAACGTGTCTATTATACACCATCAAACCCTGGGTCTTTTGGAGGTCCCAACAGATTATACAGATCACTGGTAGATGAAGAAGATGTGTGTAATATAAATAAGAAACAAGTTGCAACATGGCTATCTGGTGAAGATGCACACACATTACATAAACCGATCAGGTTTAACTTTAAAAGGAATAGAGTTTTTGTGACTAATATGGATTCTCAATGGCAAGCTGACTTGTTGGACATGTCAGCTTATGCGGAACAGAATGATGATTTTAAATACATGTTAACGTGTATAGACATTATATCAAAATACGCATGGGTGTGGTGTCTTAAAGCAAGACAGGGGCAGAGGTAAAGGAAGCATTTGAAATCTCTCTCTGAAGACAGGTTCCCCAAAAAGTTACAAACCGATCGCGGGACGAGTTTTTTTACATGTCGTTTCATAAGCTTACCGAGAAACACGGAATAATACGTTTCGACACTGGTAATGATGTCAAGGCATCTGTAGTGGAAAGGTTTAACCACATGTTAAAGACAAAACGAAAGGAAAAAAACGCAGCAAACAAAAATGTTTTTAGTGAAATGGCTGGGATGGCCTGACAAATTTAACAGTTGGGTTCCTGCTAGCCAAGCAGTTAATATACAAGTGTGATGGTCCGTGTTTGTGACGAGCAGTGCCATCAAAAGCAGCCACGGAGGAAAGCGGCTTTTATGTCACGCGTCCCACGTCAATGCGTCTATGGATGTTTTCCCGCACAATACCATATAAAGCTACACAACAAAACTAGCCAAACCAATATGGTAAATGGGAAGTAGGATTAGCGGAAATCCATTACCCGCGTACATGGGATACAGTGGTAGAAGAAGACACCTTATTTTACATGACCAGTGGGATGCCAATACCACCGACTCTGTAATACAAGCAGGTAGGGCATTACAGAGATATTGAAAAGCTAATCAGTGAGACAAACGATGCTCTAGAAATGTCAAAACTAAAATTTGACTATAGCGTTATAAACAAAGAGTATATGGTTGGAGTATATGGTTACAAGGTAACCTTGTATGGATGCTGGGGTTTGTTCCTGATGTATTTCAGAAGATTGGTGAAATACCATCAGCTCCAAACCCCGCAGATATATGCACGAGTTTTTACAAGATTTACGTTTATTCAGACATTGTCAAGCATCAAAGAGTGGGTGACAGCTACGTGCCTCTTTTACGGGGCGTACATATAGCTGGGGAACACAACTCGATGGTCACAATATCTTACGACAGGATTCATTACGTGTCACTCTGTAAGAATCACATTGATAATATAATCATCAAGTTAAAGTCTGACCAGAACAAGGCGATATCCTTCCGATATGGGAAAACGATTGTAAAACTGCATTTCAGACTGGTTAAGCAGTACTACCCCAAATAAACACTGGGGCACGCAAGCACCTTGCTGATAGCCAATGCAAAATCCCCGATCGAGAGAGCTGCATGAAAACATTCAGCGTAGCGGCGGGCAGCCGGATCTGCGCACAAGAAAATTTGTTTATAGGGCAGCTGCCTAAAACTGTTGTCATCAGGCTTGTAGATAACATGGGTTTTATGGGCGCGTACGATCGGAACCCCTTCAATTTTCAACATTACGACGCTGAATTTGTAGTGCTTTATGTCGATGGACAGCAGTACCCCACTAAACCCTTTCAACCGGATTTTATTCAAGGAAATGTGGCCCATGAGTATTACAGTTTGGTTCTGGCGATGGGGAGACATTTGAAAAACGAGCCTTTCGCTGTTGACAGAAACGAGCACATAAGCGGTTATACATTGTATGCCTTTAACTTGTCACCGGATGAAGGATGCAATCAGCATCTCTCCATGGTTAAAAGCGGAAACATGCGCCTGGAGATTTTATGCATCATTTGACAATATAATTGAGATTAAGCAAAGGAGAAAAGTCTTGTATGATTACTACTAGTCATGAACACCCTGGAGCTATCCAATATCCTTAGTAGAAACTGATGGATGGCAAGACATTTTAGCTTGTAATGAGCTTGAGGAAGTAAAACTTGATAAATTACCCTCAATCTTCATCGTCAACACACACTCGAGTTGAGCGCCCGGAGAACTGGCTGGCAGTTTTCATCGGTACTGACAACACCGCATTTTTTAGACTAGTATGGAAATTCTCCAGATAACCCCAGCGTTCTGAGAGCCATAAAAGCTTTTATAAGAACATAAGAACTATACAAACGAGAGGAGGCCATTCGGCCCATCAAGCTCGCTTGGGGAGAACTAAACTAATAGCTCAGAGTCGTTAAAATCTTATCTAGCTCTGATTTAAAGGAACCCAAGGATTCAGCTTGCACTACATTATCAGGAAGGGTATTCCATACTCTGACTACATGCTGTGTAAAGAAGTGCTTCCTTAAATCCAGCTTGAAGTGTTCTCCCGCTAATTTCCACCTATGGCCACGAGTTCGTGTATTTAAACTAATGCTGAAGTAACTATTTGCTTGAACAGCATCCAAACCTGTTAGAATCTTATATACCTGGATCATGTCCCCCCTCAGTCTCCTTTGCTTGAGACTGAACAGATTTAGCTCAAGTAACCGTTCCTCGTATGACATTCCTCTAAGACCAGGAATCATTTTTGTGGCCCTACGCTGCACCTTTTCTAAGGCCACAATGTCCTTTTTAAGATATGGTGACCAAACCTGCACACAATATTCTAGGTGAGGTCTCACCAAGGAATTGTATAATCTTAGCATTACCTCCCTTGACTTAAACTCCACACACCTGGAGATATACCCCAACATCCTATTGGCCTTTTTTATTGCTTCCCCACACTGGCGAGAATGGGACATGGAAGCATCAACATACACACCAAGGTCTTTCTCATGATCAGCTACCTTTATTTCAGTGACACCCATGAAATACCTGTACTTTATATTTCTGCTCCCTAGATGGAGTACCTTACATTTATCGATGTTAAATTTCATCTGCCAGGTATCGGCCCAGTCACAAATTAAATCAAGATCCCGCTGTAGCTGCTGAGCCACTAATTCAGTATCTGCTACACCACCCACCTTGGTGTCATCTGCAAATTTCACCAGTTTACTGTATATATTGGTATCCATATCATTTATGTAAATTAGGAACAATAGTGGTCCTAAAATCGAACCCTGCGGTACCCCACTATGAACGCAAGCCCACTTTGACATTGTGCCTCTTATAACTACTCGCTGTTTCCTATCTGTTAACCAGTTATCAATCCAGGTCGCTACGGTACCTAAAATACCTGTCGCTTTGAGTTTAAGTAGGAGCCTCTTGTGGGGGACAACATCAAAAGCCTTTTGGAAATCTAAGTAGATGACATCATAGGCCTTCTTATCATCAACTTCCTGAGTAGCTTCCTCAAAAAACTCCAACAGATTTGTTAAACAGGATCTACCTCTCCTAAATCCATGCTGGCTATCCCGCAAAATGTTATTAGAGTCCAGGTAATCTACCATTTTCTCTTTGATTATAGCCTCCATAACTTTACCAGTTATACAAGTTAGACTGATTGGCCTATAGTTAGACAAATTACTTCTATCCCCTTTTTTAAAAATAGGCGTTATGAAGGCGTGCTTCCAATCAGAAGGTACCACACCTTCAGATAAGGATTTTTGAAACAGTAAAGTTAAGGGTCGGCAAATAATATCCCTCATCTCTTTTAACACTATAGGTAAGATGCCATCAGGACCCTGTGATTTATTTATTTTGAGCTTAGCTAGGCTTTGCAAAACATCTGCTTCAGTTATATATATATTAGCTATAGACAATGCTGGATAGGTAATAACTGGTAAATTACTAAGGTCCTCAACAGTGAATACCCGTGCAAAACTATCATTGAACTCATTTACTATATCAATGTCGTTTACTATTATAAGACCCTTACTATCCTGCAGATTAGTAATTTCAGGTTTTAGAGCTCTTTTAGAGTTAAAATACTGGAAGAAACTTTTAACGTCATCCTTAGCTTCCAATGCAACCATCCTTTCGACATTTCTTTTAGCTCGTCTAATATCATTTTTTAACTCAGTCTGTAGACTTAGATATTCCTGCTTAATTCTGTCATCGTCAGTTATTTTCCATTGCTGGAACAAAGCCCTTTTCCTCCTTACTTTATGCTTTATTTCCCTAGTAAACCACCTAGGTTGCAATTTCCTAGATTTATTCTTGCTGGAAACAGGTATGAAGTCCTCTTGCACTTGCAATAATGTGCTTTTAAAAAATTCCCAGGCCTCTTCAACAGTTTTGTTATTTAACTCCATCCAGTTCACAGTTTCTAGTTTTAGTCTCATACACTTAAAGTCAGCCTTCCTAACATTATATATTTTTGATTTGGACTTAGCTCTTCGAACACTAAACTTAACCTCAAATTTGACCATGTTATGATCGCTACTGTCAAGTGGTTCTAAAACGTCTAATTTACCAATCCTGTCCTGGTTATTAGAGAGAACAAGATCAAGAATGGCATCTCCCCTGGTAGGGGTGTTAACAAACTGAGTAAAAAAACAATCCTGTACTAATTCCACCATCTCCAGTTCATTTTCTGAAGAGCCAGTGACAATGTCCCACTGCATTCCTGGTAGATTAAAATCACCCATAACTACCACATCATTTTTATTGCTCATAGTCCTAATATCACTGTATAACAATCTGCTTTCCTCAGCAGCTATATTAGGTGTTCTGTAACAAACACCGACAATTAGGCTATTTGAGTTTTTAGCATCTAATTTTACCCATATTGCTTCCGTAGTTTTATTTATATCAGTAAGTTCCCTTGCCTGCAAGTTTTCCTTTACATATACTGCAACACCACCTCCCTTTTTTCCTATACGATCCTTACGGAACAACGTGTAACCATCCATATTATATTCTTGTCCATCCTTTTCACTCAACCACGTTTCAGTTACTCCTATAATATCATAAGAGTCCGATGAGATAAAAGCCTCTAAATCATGAATTTTATTCCTAATACTTCTGGCGTTTAAATACAGACAACAAAGGGTAGGCCTATTACGGTGCCCACTTACAATATGATTATTTGGGGCTTTCCGTTTCCCCCCACTGACATAGTTAACTAACCTCCCTGCCCCCCCAGTCCCTAGTTTAAACATTCCTCAACTACTCTACACATACGCCTCCCCAATACACTGGTTCCCCTCTGGTTCAGGTGCAACCCATCCGGCTTGAACAGGTCCCACCTGTTCCAGAAGGTCCTCCAATGCCCCATGAACCTAAACCCCTCTTTCCTACACCATCCTTTTAGCCACGCATTTAATTTCCTTATCTCAGCTAACTTAGCCTGACTTGCACGTGGCACGGGGAGTATTTCGGAGAATACCACCGTGGACGTTCTGCTTCTAAGCTTATTGGCAACTTCTATAAATTTATCCTGCAGAACAGCCCTTCTACCCTTGCCTATGTCGTTGGTGCCAACATGCACCACGACAACTGGATCCACCCCAGCTGGGGCCAAAAGCTTATCCACACGATCTGGAAGGTCTCCTACCTGGGCACCAGGCAGGCAAGACACCGTACGGGACCCTCTATCACGCGTGCACACATAACTGTCTACTCCCCTAATAATGGAATCCCCCACTACCACAACCTCCCTCTTCCTGGGGGGAGGGGGCTCCTCAGTGCCCAAGGGCCCACCTGCCTCCCCAGTCCGTTCCGGCTCTAAAGCTGGAAGAACCTGAAACCTGTTCGACACAGTCACCTCAGGTGATGCCGCCTCTGCAACGTGTGTACGCCCCTTCCTGCGTCTACGACCTACGGTCACCCAGCTCTCTCGACCTCTCTGCTCTTCATTCTCCCCCCTCCCGGCTAGTGGCGTACACACCTTCTCCCTAAAAGGCGTATGAACTTGCTCCTCTAACTCACTGTTGCATTGGATGAGAGCCAGTTGCTCCTCAAGGTCGCGAACCTTGACCATGAGCGAGTCCACTAGCTTACATCGCTCGCAGATGAAGTCCGACTGGACACTAACGTCCAGAAGGGCAAACATGTTGCAAACGCAACACTGAGCCGGCCCCATAATTAACTAACTCACTATGACCCCGTACTCCCAGCCCAGTAAATTTATATAGCGTATTTAACTTTAAAGATTAATTCGCGTACCGTTAAATGCAATAAAGTGCCGAGTACACTAAAATAAGTTACTTGGGTTGAAACGGAACTTAATTATTATTTTTATTTAAAATTTTAAATCCGATAAATTTACTACTACTTACCAAAAGAACTTCTGCCTGAACCAAGTATGAACTAAAAACAAAACGAAATCGAAGTTGCTCTTGGGAGGTCGAAAAACCACAAAAACCCCCTCACAGCAGGCTACTGCCGGAGCGGGGAAAAAAGTGGAAAATGTCCTCCCGGCCCCGACTGGCGACCGAGCAAAGCTCAGGAGCAACTGTCCTTTTCTGGCGCTGAGTAACGTTACCGACGTTAGATATTATTAGCTATTTCGCCCCGCCGGTGTTTTTTACGGAGTTAAACGCGAACAGAAAACGCAGCTCACTGCCCGTAACAATCGCGCTGTTAATAAACAGACAGGACAGACAAGCACTCACGCCGACCAAAATAAGAACAATAAATAGAAATAAC